>NW_004524648.1:4164141-4180277 GCF_000260255.1 Octodon degus | reverse complement strand
GCACCACATGCCAGCCAGCCCCGCCCCCTGGTGGGCTGAGCTGGCCACACACACACACACACACACACACACACACAAATAAATAATTAAAAAAATTAAAAAACCCGAAGAATGAATTAAAAAAAATAAATAAGTACACTAAAACTGTGGAGTGCAAGTAACTTATTCTGCAAATGTTCTATAAGACAAGCAAACAATTCTAATAATTTTTAACTTGATAAACGAGTGATGTCTTGCAGTATTAGTACTTGTTGCCAAATGTCACGTGACCACAACTGAGCTTATGCCCCACCCCATAGTGGCATTGTGGATGATCACCTTGAAACAGTGAGAGACTATGGATGAGATCTCGCCTATAGAGCAAGAGCAGAAAAAGGTGGAGGAACCCCTTATTTCAAATGAGATTCGGGAGAAGAGTAAAGTGTGGGCAACTGCAAAATTCTGTAGAAAAGCACCAATGAAAAAACACTATAGCAGTATGAGGGACAAATCTGTTTAATAAACAGCAGTGATTATTATAGAGACCAGAAGCTAATGTGCCTGTGGCTTTCGCCCAGTGTTCCTCCCTTTCTCCCTGCCCTTCTTTCTTCTGTGATGCAGGGAATCAAACTTGCTATGCAAGTACTAAACCACTGAGCAATAACCTCTGCTTTCTCACTCACTCCTAAGTAACAGCTCTACAAGAGCTCATGAATGCATCCCTGGAGAATTGGAATAACTACCTATAGGCCTCTGCTCCTCCTCCCCTCTACTCTGTATTTTCCTTTGGGAAATTTTCCTTCCTTAAATTATGTGGCTGTCTTATTTCAATTCTTGGCTCAAATGCCTATAAGGTTTCACCTGGGCATGGTGGCATATTCCTACAATCCCAGGTACTAGGGATGCTTAGGCAGGAGGATAATAAATTTGAGGCCAACATGGGCAATTTAGAGATCCTATTTCAAAAAATAAAAAGGCCTAAGGATGTAGTAAAGCACTCCTAGGTTCAATTCCCAGTACTTAAAGTAAAACCAACACACGCACACACCCCTGTAATGTTTCATAACTTTACTGAAGAAGGAAAGGTATTACTTTCCAGTTAGTAATCTAGGACAGACACCAGTTCAGAAAAGTAAATGAGAGAAGCCCTGTGAATATTAAGAGGGTAGAAGTACTTTTTAATTTTCACAAAGAAACATGCTGATCTCATTTTCGTTTTCCTATTTTTATTATGGTTATTACAAAAAAACCAAACAGTGAAAAATGATGACAAATGGTGATTGATAGTTAACTTTAAGTGTCCAGGAGACAACAGCATATGTGGAGATTATGGTAAATAAGAATCTATGCTGAACTTTTCAGTACAGGCTGGCCAAGTTGTTCATGTGAGAATACAATTTCATTGCTTTCAGAAATTTTGGACTTCTTAAGATCTAAATATGGATTGCTTTTTTTTGTTTTTCTTTTTCCTTTGTGGTGCTGAGGATCAAACCCAGGGCCTTATGCATGATGATAAGAAATCACTCTACCTTTGAGCCACACCCTACACCTAAAAATTGGATTTCTGTATAAATGTACCTAGCTTTAAACTCATTGATAATATTAAAACAAAAAATACTGTGGAGCACGGTAGTACATGCGTATAAGCCCAGCACTCCAAGAGGCTGAGACTGGAGTGAGGCATGAAATCAGGGAATGGCAGACTGGCTGGGGAAGTATGTGTGATATGTTAATTGCAAAATTCCAGAGGTTCAGAACATTTCCCAAAGCCCCACATGTGGGTGGACCTTGTATCAGTTGAGGGGTTGGAGATACAAAAGGAATATGTGTTATTGAAATCTCTGCTACCATATTCTCTCTTGCACAGTACTTCATTCTTACATTGTAGAGTGTACTTTTTTCTTATTTTCACTTGGCTCAAACTTGTTCTGCAGAGCACATTACTTTTCTTACCTTTAATAAACATTAAGCTCACTACCTTTTGCATTTATTTTGTCCAATTTTTTGCTCAAGACATGAATAACCTAGAAATCACCCCTATCACTCCAAAACTCTAAGCATATTTGGTGAGTCAATCAGGAGATAAGGTCCCCCTTTTTTGTCTTTAAAATCTGCAGAAGGTTTTTTTGTTCTTCACTCCTTTCTCTTCTTTAAGATGGGGAACCCCAAAAGCTTTTTAATGATGCCAGGAACAGTTTCTCAGTGTGTTCCACCATCTATAATGGGGAAGGTAAGTACATATCCTCTGTTTTTCCCAGCTGGTAAAAGGCCCGCAGGTCCACCTCAAGTTTATCATTGCTTTTCTTTCTTCTCTTTCTTATTTCGGTCAGTTGCTGTGGCTACAAGTGAGTAAAGAGCTGCCAGAGGGCCTGTTCCTAAGCCACAGAACACATTGTCACAGAACAGATTGTTTAATTTCCATGTGTGTGACCTAGCATTTAATACGCCTTTCTGTTTTCATATTTTTGTTCTCCACGATACTTTGGCTCAGCTTTCTTACTCTTTTGGGAAAAATAGCTATTGGTAAATAGGTCAACTGCTTACATAGCCATCTACCCTAGTTTATTCCTTTTTGTCCTCAAAGCTTCATCTTCCCTTTCCTCAGAAGGCTCTCCCCTGATCTCCAGGACTCAAATGGCAAAGGGGCTCTACTCTAATTTCTTAGGAGTTTATTTCTCAAGTGGCTAAGACAGTCCTCATGGTAGGGCCTCTGCCCTTCTCTTTTAAGGAGTCAGTGGGCCAATGTACCATGGGAAATATCCTGCCGATCCCAGAGACCTCACCATTAAGGCTGTATCCTTAAATATTGGGAATTATTTGATCCTGAAGGATGCATAGTAGGAACAAGGTATGGAGATGTCTAAGGGAAACATAAGAAGACACCAGTTTTGCTTGCTTCACCAGATACCTGTTAGTACAACTGAGTCTCATGGAAAATGTTCCAGGGACTCAGTGGGCCTACATTCTTCTGTGGGGGATGTCCTGTGAAGGACCTCAGACTTTGTCTTTTCTTTCTCATCGGCCCCACACAGATACCTAGTTTGAGCCCCTGTGGCTCCATTCTTGTCTTTAACAAGTGATTTTCTATTGCAAGACTGTTTGGGTCCAATATGAAGTAAAAAATAGTAAGAAACAGGAATAGAATGGCAGTCTAACTTACAATGCTATTCTTTAGTGAGATCCTTTTTACAAAGGGCAAGGAAAATGGTATGAAACCCTGTATGTTCAGGTTTTTATGGCTCTTTATCTCTGGAAAGTCCCAAGAACTATGGTAGTTAAAGAGGTCTCCAAAGGGGGAAAAATGGTATCTTTGATGATCCTATCCTCAGATGCCTGTCTCTAATGGAGATATGAGCCTTTCCTACCAGTTTTCATCAGAGTTTAGTCCCTCTGGTTGCTGATACAAAATACTTGATGAAGGAAGGTCATAGAGGTTTCAGTCCATAATCGGCTGGTTCCAAGGCAGGGTAGCATAACAGAGGAAAAATAGTTTATGGCAGGCAGAGGGTACCAAAGCAATATGGGATGAGCACAGTTTTCTCTATCCCTTATATTATCCAGGTTACTTAGGGCAGGGAGCACTCACACCCTTAACCCTAGTGTACTTGACCCTAGCACTGCACCATGAATCAATCAATCATGACACCACTGTACATCTGTACAGTGTGTGTACAGATCTACACACACTGTAGATCTAGCCATCTCTGAAAAAGCCCCACCTATAACTACATGAGGATTTTGGGGGACATGGAGCCAGATGAAGGTGAAAGGAGAAGAGACCTAATTATAGTTGTTGCAATGGTCAATGCTTTAAACATTCCCAAGTTGTCTAAGGGAAAATCCAAGGACAATTAAGGAAAGAGCTCCTGTTCTAAATGTGAGAAAACTGGACCCTGGCACACAACTGTACCAAGCTGCTGCCTGGGCCCTGCTCCAAGTGTCAGGTGGCTTGATGTGCCTGACTCACAGCACTGAAGGATTGACTGTTTCTGCTCCCAGAAAGGGGCTGGAACCCTCCAAAACCAAAACCCTCCCATTCTGATCAAGAGGACTGAAGAGGCCCAAGGTAACCTGCAATGTCCCTCCTGTTGATAAATGTCTCCCTCTCCTGTGAGAAACCCTGGGTGACCCAGAATTAACGGGTAAGAAATTTTAATTCCTTTGGCTTCTAATTTAACTTCCTTCTCTGGGAAGTCCTCCTTCTGATCAATAGCCATAATTGGGCTTGAGGGGAGCTTTATTCAGAGCTTCTTTACTCCTGCTTTGATATGTCAATTCAAATGTTCACCCATGAGTTTCAATTGTCCCACCACACCCCATTTCCTTCCGAGGAAGGCATTTGTTATCAAAACTGGAGGCAATGCCCTAATTCTGATAAAAGCTAATGCAGATTTTGCCTTTTGGGACTATTCCACATCATGCTTCTAGACACCTGAAGTTGCCATAAAGACTTACACTACACTTAGTGGGGCGTGGTGTGCACTCCTGCAATTTCATTATTTAGGAGCCAGAGGCAGGAGGATTCTGATGAGTTCAAGGCCAGCCTGTACTACATAATGAGACCCTGTCACTTCCCAATCCCCACTTGTACTATTCTTAATCCTGCTTCACTGATATCCACAGAGTGTAGCCACTCTGTGAACATGTGATTTTCCAGACCTATGTAGCAGATAGGATATCACTGACCTGCCCTTCGGGGAGGTATGGTTCATTGACGCAAGTAGTTTTGTCCAAGAAGGACATCAAAAAGTTGGGTATATAACAGGTCACCGAGGCCAAACTCCTACCTTTAGTGTTCTTCAAAAAGCAGAACTCATATCCCTTACACACTGGTACTAGGAAAAAGGCAAAAAGCTAAATATTTGTATAGACTCCAAATATGCCTTTCTGATTCTACATGTCCATGCAGCAATCTAGCAAAAATTGAGCTTGCTGACTAATAAGATAAAACACAAACAGGAAATTCTAAAACTTGTAGAGGTGGTCTATCTTCTCAAGCAGGTTTCTGTCATTCATTGTAAAGGACACCGGAGAGATATCTAAAGTCGCCTTGGGAAATTAAAAGGCTGGTAGAGAGGTAAGAAGGGAGCCTTATGCTCCCTCAAAACACAAGCCTTATTTCCAGTTCATGAAGAACCATTAAACTGGTCCTTCCTCAAGGGACACAGTGAAAAGTTATAAAAACCCTACATGGTAAATGGTCATTCAAATTTTCATATGACTAGCACTAGCAGCAAAACCCAGCAGGTCTGCAGAGCTTGCCCAGTCTATGAATCTTGGCAAGATCACACCATTTCCTTTGACAAGACCTGTGTAGAGGAGAGGGGCATATTCTGGGGAGGCTGGTAATTATAAAACCAGCTCCCCTGAATTTCCTGAAGAAAAAGACCACTCAAAACAATAAAACTACTCCTGTAAGCCTCTGGAAAACCTGAGGTTCCCCTTCAAAATGCAAAATTCTATTACTGCTCTGAGTACAGATAAATAAATGGACATTTGTATTGAGACTCTGTTTTTAATGATATCTCATGATATGGGTAATCTGGCAAAGGCTATGTCACTTGGGGTCTAGATATATTATCTAAAATCTCTCTTTGCCATATTTTTCTTCAACAGTAAGTATAGAAATCTGACCTGCTTCTTTTTATATTTGGGCTCTACATCCACAACTTAATCGTAAAGTTACTTTCCTAAGAAATTCACCAAGCTTTCTACCATCAGGTAGCTAAAGAGTCCTTCATACACAGACACTAACTCTTTTCTTATAGTCTTTCTACAGGTTTTTATTTAATCTAGTCAGTGAGCCATAGCACTCCAAGGCATTGGAAAACACTTAATCCCTAGTAGGTAGGATCTACAGCCCCTTTCAGCAAGAAGTAGCTATATGAAGACTGAGCCCTCCACTTCCCAGCAGCCCATAAAGAATTATGTAGATTTGTGTCTTGGGGGGTGGGAATGAGCTAGGAGATTATGGTGTGACAGCCTGGCCGGGGAAGTAGATGTGACCTGTTAACTGCAAATTCCCAGAACACATGCTCAGAACAGTTCCCAAAGCCCTGCAGAGAGACTTTTTGCAATAAGTTGAGCAGTTTTAGATAGGACAGCCAAGACCTGACATCAGACTGAAGAGCATGAGATACAAAAAGAACAGTCATCATTGAGATCTCTGCTACTGTACTCTCTCTTACACAGTAGTCCACCTTTACTCTATAAAGTATACTTTTTTCCTACTTTTACTTGGTCCCAGATTGCTCACATAACACATTTCTCTTTCTACATTCAATAAACATAAAAGCTCACTACCTTTTGTATTTGTTTGTCCAGTTCTTTTTTCAAGGCAAGTAGAACCTAGAAACTACCCCTAGAAGGAAACTGCAGCACCCAAAACCCAGTAAAAGCAGAACTGAAAGTTCTGAACCAACCCTGGACAACTTAGTGACTTAAAGACATCCTGTCTCAAAATTTAAAAATAAATAAATAAATAAAGGCTTGGGGATGTGGTTCATTGTGAAGATCCTGGGTTCAACCCTCAGCACTGGAAAAAAAAGGGGTGTTGGTAGGGATGTAACCCAATGCTATCCTATTTTGAATATACAGATACAAAATGGTTGTTCATTTGTTTGTTTTATTTTCTCTATTTTATTGAGAAACAAATATCAATGAGATAGTTTCAAAACTGATTAACAGGACAGTTTCAATAATTAATACATTGTACATTGTTATCTTCTTAGTGGTTATCCGCAGTATAAGATGCAGACAGAATATCCTGTCCATACACTATTAGTACAAATCTTTCTTCTCACTGAATTAAGTGAAAGTAGCTGTATATCTATCCTAAATATTCTGCATATACAGATACAAAATGGTTCTTCCTTTGTATCGCCTTTTTTTGTGTAGTCCTGTCAGAAATGGGTATTCCATTGGCATCTAAATACTATAGCTGTGTGAATTCAGCAAAACAATCCAACACAGTCCAGCAGTCCACAATAGTAGTGGGTTATCCACAGAAGTTGTTGACTTGAGCCTTTCACAGCTCAGCATATTAATATGGTTTTACTTTATATACCTCTTTTTTATACTTTTCTGCTGGATGGTTAAGACCAAGATAAAGCAAGACCTGTATAACAAGAAATGTAACTTTTGTATCTGTTAAAGTCATTCATTTGTATCCCCCTTTTTTGTTTAGTTTTGTCAGAGAAGGGTATTCCATTGTCATTTAAATATTGTAGGTGTGTGAATTCAGCAAAATATTCCAATATAGTCCAGTAGTCCATAATATAGTGGGTTTTCTGTAAGACTGGCAATGTCAGAAGTTGTTGACTTGAAACTTTTACAGCTCAGCATATTAATATGGCTTTACTTTTCATACCTCGTTATTATACTTTTCTGCTGGATGTTTAAGACTAAGATAAAGCAAGACCTATATAAGAAGAAATGTAACTTTTGTATCTGATAAGGCAATCAAATCCCCTCAGGATTTACTCTGAAACCCTGTACTACAATTTGTAGATCCTTTGTCAGTGTGAGCCATGTGAATGAGTCTCGGCCATTGCTTGACCAGTTTGCTCTCTGTGAAAGCCTGAGAGAATGTTTTCTCTCCATGTGACTCTTCTTAGGCACACTCTACATCATCGATAACTTTCTTCTCTGGTCTCATCACCTCCTTGATCAGAAAATTTGGGACACAACTGAATTACATGATGTTACAGTACAGGTTTTCCTATGTCCTGAGTCTTCACTGACCTTGAAAGGCTAGGGCCAGAACGTTGGCTGTCCTTGTAGCCCTTCTTTTTCTCTAATGTTTGGTCTGCAAACTTAGGTTGTTAACCCTCCAGAAGAAAAGCTTATTATTATTAACCTATAACAAAGGCAGTTGAGCTTAACCTCATTAATTGTCTGAATATCAAACATCTTAGGGATAACATGGAATAGGTATTTTCCATCAAGTACTGATATGTTAAACTGTAAGTCCCTACAGAATATGAAGAAAAAAATTTAAAAAATAAAAAAATATTAAAAAAAGGAATAAAGTTTTATATTTTTAAACAGAAATTTAGAAATCTAACCATATACAGCATTGTAGCAGGACAGTGCTGTGATATCTTTTTTTTTCTTGTCTCTTCATTTATTACCCCTTATAAAAGGTCGTCTTCTTCTTTTTTTAAAAGGTTTTCTTATTGGCTATTTTAGGCAGTCTTTTCAGGAAGAGAGTTATGATGATACTATTAACTTACCAGCCTGATGTTGTCTTCTGGGCGAAGTAATATGAACATTGCTTGGAGATGCTGTTGGAGATCACCTAGTGGAATTTATAAAGCACAGAATAATTATTCTACATTCTCAATGAACAGAGAGGATTTTCTACATTCTTATAAAAGAAAATTCTGGTTCTAAATAACTAATTAGATATAGAAATCAAATAATATAATTATCGATTCCTTTTTAAAATAGAGAATGGTGGGCTTCTCTTTTCATATTCATTTTTAGTATATTCATTAAAATTTGGGTTTGTTCTATAGAATGTGTACTTGAGATTTTTTTTTTTCTTCAAAAACTGGGGATCTAACTCCAGCCCTTGCGCTTGCCAGGGAAGCACTTATTCTACTGAGCCATCTCCCTGGCCCCTTGCACTTGAGATAAATCTCAGTTTTGTACAATGATGGATGATGAGAGATCTATTAGTGAGATCTGTTAGGAAGCAGAAGCACTGGGCATGTGTTCAGGACCACTGAAACTATCAATAAAGGCATTTTTGAAGTGGGTATGTAATTAATGCTCATAGAATTATTCTTACTTTAAAAAAACTTTTTTTTTTTTCTCTTGTTTCTTTATAATCTTCCATTAGATTTAACCTAAAAAGATTGTTAAAGAGTTCTTCCTAGAATAATACCAATAGTTTAAAATAATTCCACATTAGTGTTTGAGAATGTATATTAAGTCTAGCATATTAGGGATATCTGTTCTTCTAAACATAATAGGTGCTTTAAAACGGGCAAATATTATTTGACCTTGAGGTTTTTTTTTTTTTTTTTTTTCCAGAACCAGGGATTGAACTCAAGCTCTTGTGCTTGCCAAGGAAGCGCTTATTCCACTGAGCCATCTCCCCAGCCCGACAAATATTATTTGAAAACTTACAGTTTCTTATACCATTTATAAAATAAGTTGAAATTTTTTTGTATTAATCCATCAAAGATTTCTTCATATTCTCTATTCTGAACCAGAAAATCTAAGGTTTTGGTTAACAGGAGACAATTAGAAAATGTGCTCTGATAAATGGTGACAAGCTAAGAACTAAAAACTTGATTCTTGCCCACCCAAGATCTTTTTAAGAGTGTAAGGTGACTGACACTGCCCCATAACCCTAGGTATCAGTATAACCTGTTGTCACATTAGTCTTAGGATTTACATATATTTCCCTCACATTAACTTCATAGCTGTTGATTATAAAGTTCTATGTGCAAGAAGTGGAAAGCAGCAGGGAAAAAAAAAGACTGGGAAACAGCTGTGTTTGTCTAAGGTCAGCACGTCTGAAAGCCTTCCTCTCAACCTTCCTCTCAAGAGGAACAGTTTTCTTACTGCACTCCTATCTCTGCCATTTTGCTGTTGGTTTCTGACTAATTCCATTACTGCAGAAACTTTCAAATTTTATTTTATATTTCTGAGAAAGGGTCTCACTATGTAGTACATATTGGCCTTGAACTGGCTTATGTAGCCCAGGCCAGCCTGGGTTTCATAGTCATCTTCCTACTTCAGCCTCCTAAGTGCTGGGATTATAGGCATGTAGCACTACACCTGACTCAAACTTTATTTATTTATTTATTTATTTATTGTATTTTAGGGCAGGGTCTACAGGATCTACAGGGTCTCACTATGCAGATCAGACTCGTTCTGATTCTCCTGTTTACAGCCTCCTAAATGCTGTGATTACAGGTGCATGCCATCATGCCCAGTCTCAATTGCTGTCTCAGGGTGCCCTGGGGCAGGGCTGGCATAGCATGCCTGGGATCGAACCCTGGCCGCTGTGCTCAGCCTACGCAGGCGCTTTAGTCCACTTAGCTATCAGGCCAGTCCCATCAAACTTTAAAACTAAAAAGGAAAGTCATATTTGGCCACATGCGTTCTACTATATTTTAAAACCCACAGATATAATCTAAGTCTCATATATAAGATCTAGGGTAGGCGCCTAGGTACAAACTCCAGAGAATGGGAATATATGTCTATATAAGATACCTGTACATAAATGTTTATACAGCATTATTTATAATAACCAAAAGTTGGAAGCAACTCAAATGTTCATTACCTGATGAGTGGATAAATAAGATGTAACATATCCACATAATACAGTATGACTTGGTCATGAAAAGGAATAAAGTAATGTTATGTACTATGACATGGATGACCCTTGAAGACATTATGCTACATTAAAGAAGTCTATATTAAAAGTCATTTTATAGGACTCCATTTAGATAGAACATCCAGAATAGTCAAATCAAAAGATTGAAAGTACATTATTAGTTTTTAGGGTGTGAGGAGTGGGGTGAAAAGGGGAGGAGTAGGGAGTGACTGCTAACAGGCGTGGGCATTGCGTTTCTTTTTGAGGGGATGAAAAAGTTCTAAAATTAGATTGTGGTGATAGTTGTGTAGCTCTGAATATACTAAAAACCATGGAATGTATACTTTAAATGGGTAAATTGTTGAATTGTATTTTAATCTGTTAAAAGAAATAAAGAACAAATGTGAAACGACAAAGTGTTAGGTCCTGATGACAAACAAACAGAGTTACAATTATAATTGAGTTAAGCAGTTAAAGCTTTTAAAAAGTAAATTTGCATTGTCCTACCAGGATAAATAACCAAGGAAAATATATTTTAGGATGGAAAAATTCTGGAAGAGAACCCTAGATACTAGCCAAAAAACTCACTCTAGATGTTATTGGTCCAAAGATCCAGCTAGTGTATTGAAGGTCAGACAAAAGCCAGGAGTCCTGCTCTTATGTAAGGCTTCTTACATGAACTAGGTATATTTGCTAGCTATGAAAAATATCACTATGAGCAAACTAAATATTATTTGCTATTGGGAAGCTGTTCTTCTCAGAGACTAACAGAGGTAATAAACTAGGGCCTCCCACAATTTCTTATATATTGCCACTGCAGTATTTAAATTTCGAATTTGTTTGATTTTAAGGACTTTTCATAATTTTCCTTTAGCATATTGGCAGATTTTCATCCTACAATTTTTAATTATAAATGGGCATATCCCTATAATGCCAGCATTCTTGAAAGCTGAGGCAAGTTTGAGCCAAGCCTGGGTAATGTAGCAAGACTCTGTGTCAAAAGAGACACACACAGAGAGACAGAGAGCAAGAGAGAGAGAGAGAGAGACAGAGATAGAGAGACTAGGGATGTAACTCAATGTGAAGGCCCTAGGTTCAATCTCTAGTATCACAAAACAAAATGCCAAAATAGTATTTGCACATTTTAAATGCAACCCAGATAAAAAAAAAATTCGGATTCAAGCAACACACATAAGAAAGTACAATTAAGGCCAGCCAAATAGCTCAGTGGATTAAGGCACAGGTGCCAGAGGTTCGATGCCCAGGCTTGCCATACTGGCCCTACTTCCAGGGCATGCTGAGACCGGCAATTGAGACTGGGCGTGGTGGCACGTGCCTGTAATCCCAGCTCTTGGGAGGTTGTAAACAGGTGGATCACTACAAGTTGGATCTAGTAGTGAAACCCTGAACACTTTGTAGACCCTTCCTTAAAAAATGAAAAAAAAAAAAAAAAAAGAAAAAGAAAAAAATAGTACAATTACGTATAATATACCTCTGATGTACTCTCTATTCTGCCACCATCCTTCAGTTTCTGTGAACTCAGTCAAAGCAGCTTCATTTTACGTGAAGTTGTGGCCTTTGTTGAGCTGCATTTATATTTATACTGCCTCATCTGTCCTGGTCTGGATCACAAATCAAGCCTATCCAACTTGTATTAAATCTGCTTTTCTTTTTTGTATAGGGAAACCTAAGTGAACAACATCCAGTACAAATCTGGGTGGCAGTTTGAGTGTAAAGTCTGATTGAGAAAAGCCAAGCAGGTCCAGCAACTTTAAGGTCACAGACCCCACTTAACTATCACATGCATAGGGCAATTCACCTGACATCTTGTCAGACAAGCTAAATTTAAGCCAATAATTTGTCTTCTTTTTACTGTAAGTGATAAACATCCACACCCAAAAGAAATACAAAGCTTAGCTGGGTCTATTTCCTACTGTGCATTCAAGCTTTTTGGGAAATATCTTCCTGCTTTGCCCTCCCAGCTCCATTGTGGGCACTGAGGAGAAAGGGTTTACAAAGTATAACTCAAGTTAATTTTCAAAACATTGTTTTCTCCTTACTTTAAATTTTTTTTCTACTATTAGAGAGTATTGGTGGGAGGATAATGCTGTCTAACAAAATGGATTATAATTCTGAACTGCTATATTTGTAACTTGATAAAGACCCAAACAAGATAGAGACCACTAAAATAGCCGAGATTATCTTGAGTAGAGCTACGCTCAACTATTAGATCAGTGAGATCCAGTATTTCTGGCTTTTACTTCTGACCTACACATTCAAGGTTTGCAATCTTCATTGTTTTCTTCCTGGTAACTCTAATTTATTCCACTCCTGGAGATATTAAATCATCACCATGCATACTTATGACAATAAGCAATTATTATTATTATTATTATTTTATGGTATGGGGGACTCGAACTTGGGACCTTATGCTTGCCAGGCAGGTACTTATGCTGCCTTAGCTATATCGCTGGCCCCCACTTCTTTGTATAGTATTGATCAAGACTATATTCTCAGATTGACTTTTAGACAGAGTCTTGCTATGTAGTTCAGGCTAGCTTTGAACTATGTAGCCCAGGCTGGCTTTGAACTCGTGGAGATCCTCCTACCTGTCTCCTCAGTGCTAGGATCCCAGGTGTGTACCCACTCCTGGCTCTCAGGTTGACTTTTATTTGTCTTCAGAATGACATAAACAATTTGCTGTTTATCTTCCAAAGGTGGATAAACAGTGGATTATCCTACACTGTGGATACATCCTACACTGACAGGCCTTTCCCCATGGGACACACTCTCTTTTGAGGTGCACTTGACTTTAGAGAAATCCAACATAAGGAAATGTATATACTTTCAGTAGTGGATATTTCAAAACCAGAGTTTACATTTACTTCTTGAACAACAGTTTGATGATTCCTTCTTTATCAAAGATTTCCAGATTAAACTTTTAGGGCCAGAGATGTGGATCAGTGGTAGAGCTCTTGCAATGCATGCACAAGGCCCTCAATTCAATTCCCAGCATCACATAAAAAGAAAAAAAAATTAGCTTTTTATTGTATATGCATTCAATAAGCAGATTCCAGTATGTAGCAACAGGCATTTTAATATGTGATAGAGCACTCCTTTCATCAGAGTATTTTTGTATTTTCTCATTTTTATTCCAACAAAAATCTACTGAACATCTACTATGTATGAAAAGCACTCTGATAAATGCTAGAAAATTGGTGATAGCTCAAAGAAAAGTGACTGTTGTATGGTACAATATTTTCTTTCGTTATTAAAAAACTACTGGAAATATGGGAATAATAGATTCAGCTTTAAGACAAAACAAAATACAAGGTAATCATGAAAGAAATAATTTGTGTGCAGCTTTACCTGCATGCTTGTTACGTCTGTGGCTGATTCTTGGTGTGGATGAGCCATTTCCCCGTGGTAGAAAAAGTGCAGCACCTTTGACAGTTAAAAAGCTCTCGCTGATGCTAAAAGAAAAAAAAATGTCAAAAGAAAATAATGTCAAAAGAAAATAAAAGAACAAAATTAAGGAAGAGAATGAAGATCCTCTTTAGGATTATTCTCTCTCTTTACCCATAATTTAAATGTCAGAAGGTAAAGTAAGAACAAAATCAAGACAGACTCTCACTTCTCATATATAGTACAGTCCCTATTATTATAATTTTTTTGAAATAAACATAAAATTCTATATAAGTTATATGATAGCAGTTAAGAGTGAAGACTCTGTTATAAAATAAAAGGGTAAAGGCTTTGGAACTAGACTGGGTTTGAATCCTTGCATGCCACTTTCTACCTGGATGAACCTTTTTGGGCCTAAACTTTCTTGTCTGTAAAACAGGGATAATACAAGGAAGTTGTGCTATTTATGGTTATCACTAATGATGTTTACTCATAGTATCCTGTCCTAATATTATCATCAGATATGACATGTTTCAGTACTTAGTTACTAATAGTTTCAAAAAGGACTTATGTTTAAAATATACACCATGTTAAAGTGTTAGCTTAGAATTTTACTCTCACTAAACAGAACAGTAATTATGAGAGGTTGGAAGGATGTGGGGGAGAAGCATGTGAAGACAGAATGGTCAACAGGTACAGGAGTGCAGTTAGATGGGAAGAATACAGTGTTCCCTCACTTATCTGGAGGCTATGTTCCAGATACCCTATGATAAGTGAAAATCAGTGAAGTAGCGATGTTATATTTATTTTAGTATTTATATATATTTTAAGACTTTATAAAACCTTCCCACAGTCTTATAAACCTTTCCTACACTTTTATAAACACTTCTAATGTTTTTAACCATTTTCTAAATTTGTAAACCTATGTAATCCTAAAATCCTAACAACATATATATGCTGCATGGTACTGTAAAATCCCGTGATATAGCAAATAATCCATGATAAATAATTCAGATTAATATTTTTTGAAAACTCATGAAACTGTGTTTGCAAAAGTCGAACCATGAAATAATGAGGACCTATTGTACCTTCTAGGGCAGTGGAGATGGCTCAGTGGAATAAGAGCTTTCTTGGCAAGCGCAAGGGCCTGCGTCCAATCCCCGGTTCCGCAAAAAAAAAAAAAAAAAAGAACCAATACCTCCTAATGTCCTATAATACAGAAGGATTACGGTCGATAACAATTAATTGTATTATTTCAATTTAGTTAGTGGAGACAATTTTGACACAACACAAACAGATGATTAATATCTGAAGTAATAGATGTGCTGATAACCTTGATCTGATCATTGAAGATTGTATACTTTATTGAGATGTCACCATATTCTACTCCTTAAGTATGTATAATTGCTGTATCAATTAAAACAAAAAATATCTTTAAAAAACCTTTTCTCACCCACTTGAATCCCCACATGCCATGAAAAGGAATAATGTATAGTCAATATGTTTAACTTCCTGGACTTTGTCCCTCATGTTAACATCATCATTCATGTAAGTGATAATACAGGTGGAAGGCAGGAGTGGCTATGGATGCCACAAACCCAGCATTGTGGGAAGATTGCAAGTTTGAGAGAAGCCCAGTACTTGGCCATTTAGAAAGACTGTATCTCAAAAAATTAAAAAAGGGCTTAGGATGGAGCTCAGTAACACAAAACAAACAGATAGACAGACAGACAGCAACCATTACCTAAGCTGGTAGAGAATTATTACTTAGGATAAAGGCAATTCAGGATACAATTTCAAGTGATAGTCATAGAAAATATCTAATTTATTTCATATCAATAGAATAGATGAGACTTTTGATGTTACCCACAGCATCTGAAAAAGTTAGAACTTTTGAGTCACTAATGGAAAATTACAGAAACACAAAATGGAGGATTTCAAGTTTGTATGATACTGCTATTTTGTTTGTAAGATTAGCTAATATATTCAATATTTTCACTTGGAGATCTAATTGGCATCTTAAATTTACTTGCCAAAATGAAACTCTGGCTGGGGAAATAGCTCAGAATTTGGGTGCTTGCCTAGCATGTACAAGGCCCCAGGTGCAATCTCTAGCATTGCAAAAAGAACTCTAAACTGCTATGCTTACCCTTTACCAACTGTTCCCTAGCCTGCCAGCTGTTTAATGGCAAATACATAATAGTCATCTTTTTTTTCTTTTTTTCTTATAATAGATAGCTAATCCATCAGCAAGACCTATGAGCTTTAAATATATCTTTAATTTGCTTATTTATTCCCATCACTATGACCATCATTTCTCATTAGCACTACATTTATTTATTTAATTATTACCAGGAATTCAGCACTACTTTAAAAAAGATATTTTTTTTATTTAATTTAATTTTTTTTTATTTTTCAA
>NW_004524648.1:4153357-4162733 GCF_000260255.1 Octodon degus | reverse complement strand
ACCTGAGGCTCACAGCTTTGTGGAAGCAGCCACTTAAAGAACTGAGCTATGGCCAGGCCAAAAAAGATATTTTAAAATAATCATCTTATTACAGAAAATTTCAGGTATATACAAAATGTAGGAAGAATAATATGATGAATCTCCAAGTTTCTCTCACTTTCTAGCTTTATGATTATTTTCTTTCTTCCCTATTCTCATCCCTTTTACCTACTCTATTAGAAAAAATCATAATAGATCTATCTGCAGCTACTTCTTTTCCCCTACTATTCAGCAAACAGCAACCAAAGTGATTTAAAAAAATGCAGATCAGACAATGTTACTTCCCTGCTTAAAACCCTTCAATGGCTTTCCTCTATATTTATAAATGAAATAGCAACTTTAGGCTTGGCTTTCTATGCCCCTGTAGTGTTCTACAAGCTGCTTCCTTGATTTTATATCATTTCCCTTTTTGTGTACTATGTACTAGTTGTACTGTTTTCAGTATTTCAGGCCCCCTCTGAAGAGTCTTCATGTCTTTTGTTCTTTACTTGTAAGATTTTCCTCTTAAACTATAATTATTTAAGACTCAGCTCCAGTATCACCATACCTTTACCCCAAGCAAATTTTATCCTATTGTTCTGTTTTATTTCCTTAAGGACATTTATCATAAACTAAAATTATATTTATGCATTTGTATCCTTGATTGCAGTTATCTTCATATAACAGAATACAACCACTATAAGAAAATCAACTTTATTTTGCTTATCACTGTATGCTCAGCAGAAGAAATAATATCAGGTATATACTAGACACTCAGAAGATTTGTGATGGATAGTTCATCCCAAGTTTTTCTTTTTTCCTCCACAATCATGTAAATTCTAGCACTGCAGCAAGAATTATAATTTAGGATAAGTCTCACATCTAAAAATTAATCATTATAGAACTAAATGTATTTGGGAGCTTATGGCTTAGATTACAAAACAAAAATATTTGATGATAAAGTACTTGGCAAACACAAAATCACCTCTATAATGTTAGTTATTGACTTGGTTTTGTCTTTTAATAAATTGGCATTTTGCTGATTAAATGTTTGAGGTAACATGCCAAACAGATTGGAATATTTCTTCCAGAAACAAAACATAAGACTACAGATGTCACTTTAAAAAACTTGCATGCTGTCTGGGAGGGCTACCTTGATTTTGTTTTGTTTTCATCTTTAAATAAAGCACTGCTCTCTTGTGGTCTGTTGCACAAGCCCTGTCTCTGGTTACATCCGAAGTGTGCACATGCCACCCTCCTGTGGGTCACTGTTTCACTTACATTACGGGAACAACCCAAAACAAAATGTCTGAGCGACAGGATAAGTGGGGTACACCACAGACAGGAAATGAAATTCACACTTCTGCCAACACAGCAACTATCTGCTTTTACTAAATGCAAATGTCTTTAAAAATAAAGGCTAAATTTTCTATCTGTTCAACCTGGCAAAATAACAGCTCTGAGCAGTCTGGTTTCCAGTAAACAAAGCAGTTATCTAAATCTACAGAAGAAGTATATTTGTTGAGAGCTTAAAACAGCTGAGCCTACTCCAGTCATTCCTTTTGTGGGACAGAGGTAGTTTCTCTTTGACAAATAGTTAAGAACTAACTTCCGGGTTCTGAAGTTCTGTGATTGCTTATGCTTTGAAGCATACCTAAGTACATTCTTACTTTAAAGCACATCTAACTATTCTTCAAAATGTACGTAGTGCTTTCACAAGGTGAGGGCTGGGATGGTAGGTAGATGAGGGCCCTTGGTTAATTCAAAGCTAGCTAGACTCCAAAAATTCCTGATTATAAAGACAAGACCAAGTGTTGAATTCAGGTATAAGGGAAAAGGGGGCTTTCTATTTGAATTATTTACACAAATCTCAACAATCTTTTCTGAAAGAACAAAATGCACAGAAGACTTGGCTGGGCCAGAAGATTGCTTCTATGTGTGACACCAATTTCTATAGAGTCATGGCAGATACTCTGGATGGTATCATCAATCTTCTTTATTCCACAGCCTCAGATCATGACCCTTCAGTTATTATAAGAGTAATAAATTACTGTTGGCCAAAAGGTAACTAGTAGTTACAAAAATCCTTTATCACTACTGAAATGGATAAAGTATCATGGAATTGTGATGAAAATAAAATTCACAACTTTAACCTTTAGGTAGATCAAATTCAACCTAAAAATTAAATGCTCTGTTTGCATATAAAGAAAATTATATGTAAATTTAATCTGATATATTTCAGTATAAGGTAAATAAAGCTTCACATATCTTTCTAGAGTGGTACGGGATTTATTTATGTAAATATCAGCCTGAAGATTCAGTTGAGTTATTCTCTGATTAAAACTTTGTACAAGAGCAGGCAAGAACTTGTCTGTATTTTTTGAATTGACTATTTCTGTAGACTTGGGCTCAGAAACAGGACCTTCCGCAATAAGCTGTAGAGAGCCATTATGGGACTGCAGATACCTAAATCAAATATAAATCTCAAAGGAGTCAATAACACTGTTATTAAAGTAGAAAAAAGATAAAGAGAATACCACTTTTTCAACCTAAGGATGAGGAACGATTAGCTGCTTGATAACTTTCAGAGGATCACCTTTCTAACAAAGTGAGAGTGAGGGCCAGTAAGATAGCTCCATGGACTAAGCGCCTGCTTAGGCAAATGCAGGGACCAGGGTTCAATCCCTGGTATGACATGCTGCACTGGCCCTACCCCCGGGTGTGCTGAGCCAACCACTGAGACCAGGTGTGCTAGTGCACGCCTGTAATCTCAGCGCTGGGGAGGTTGAAACAGGAGGATTAGTAGGTGTCTGAGCTCATAGTGAGACCCTGTACCAAATAAAAACACAATAAAACAAACAAAAAACCCCCAAAAACACAATAATTGAACAAAGTGAGAGTGAAAGTTCTCCAGAGTCTTCATCTGTATTCAGCTGACGAACACCTATTCCCCTTTGCTACATGGTCACATACTCAATAAAGGAAAAGTCATCCCTGGTTAGATAAATGAAATGAACTAATAATAGTTAATTTGACCAGATGCTTACTGGCATTAAGTATTCAACCCATTTAACCTGCATGACAAACCTATAAAATAGGTATTTTTTTGAACACTGATTTACTTGTAAGAGGGTGAGGGGCTCAGAGATTATAAGACAGATAGACAGACTGAATGACTGATTAATCTGTAGTACTAGGAATCGAACCCTGGGACTTTGTGCTGAGCTATATTCTTAGTCTCTTTATTTTTTATTTTGAGACAGAGTCTAGCTAATTTGCTCAGGTGGGCTCAAACTTTTGACCCTCCTGCCTTAGCTTTCCAGGGTGCTGAGATTACAGGTGTGGGCTACCAAACCTGGAAATAAATTATTTGCTCAAGACAGCAAGAGTTCAAATGTGGACCTGACTTTAAAATCCATGGTATGAAGGGCCAGCCAGGGACCAGGGTTCAATCCCTGACACGCTGTATGGGCCATGCCCTGGGGGCGTGCTGAGACAGGGATTGAAACTGGGTGTGATGGCCCCCGGCCTGTAATACCAGCTCTTGGGAGGCTGAAAACAGGAGGATCACTATAAGTCTGATCTGTGTAGTAAGACCTTGTAGACCCTACACTAATACATAAAAAAAAAACCAAAACCCAAAAACAGAGTATAACAAAATCTATACTATGAATTAGTCTTATAGTTTTGCTCTAGTTTTGGGAAACAGTTTACAACAGATGAAATACAATGTCTTCCCTGTAGGGCTTTTTAATAGAAGAGAATTTAAAAGTAGAGTGTAAGCAAAAGGTTGGGAGCCTCCAGCTCTCAGTCCACACCCCTACGTCCACCCCCAGGCCAGAAACAGACAGACTATGCAGAGGGGAATGAAAAATACCTGGCTCAGAGGTGAAGCTAGTCAGTCTGGACAGTTAAGAAATGTGATCTCTGCTGGGAATGATAGTTATTTCAGACTCAGAAATGGAGGAAAGAGTACTGTTTTCAATATATTTGAGGAAGCACTCTGTGCCAATCCTTTCTCATCAAAATTACTTCCTAAAGCATGACACTTGTTAACTGGCAGTTTCTTCTCAGGCGAGGTATAGAGGAAAAAGGTCAAGTAAGGGGGAAAAATACTTAGCTGCTTCAAGTTTGGAATAATCTTTGAGGAATGTGGTCAGGGTGATCATCCATGACCAGCAAGAAAGTCAAGGGAGAAAATAAAGGAGCAACACACCTGACCAGATTGCTGAATGGCAATTGGATAGAAATTCCACTGCTTTATATTTAACACACATAAGAAGAAATGGATAATTTAAATGAAAAGGGGGATGTAATATTTTTATTTCAAAATTAAAATGAAGGAAGTAGATTTTCATGTTTATAATATCAAACTTTTGAGTTTGTTAGCTATTTCTTCCTCAAGCCAAATTTATAGGTAAATTAGTGTATAATACCAATTACAATGTTATTTTACTAGGTGAGCTAGTTGGCATTTATATTGAGTTAAAAGACACATAATCTGAACTATTAAATTTCTGTCACAAAGATTCATTTAGGGCCGGCAAGACAGCTCAGTGGACTAAGCACTTGCTTAGGCAAGCGCAGGGCCCAGGGTTTCACCCCTGGCACCACATGCCACCCTAGCCCTGCTGCCGGGTGCACTGAGCTGGCTACTGAGACTGGGTGTGGTGATGCCCGCCTGTAATTCCAGTGCTGGGGAGTTGAAAACAGGAGGATCAGTATGAGTCCAAGCTGTGTAGTGAGACCCTGCATCAAATACATTAAAAAAAAAACAAAAAACCAGAAATGGATATTCATCTAAGAAGAATCTTTTGAATGTATTCTACCCACCCAGCACTTTATTTTTTCTCTTCTGATAAGTTTTCCCTGCTTCGTTGTTTTTTATTTCAGATTCAGGGTGCTGTGCCAGTTCAGTCAACACCACTAAGTGGAATGGAATTCATGTCTTCACTTAGTGTGACTATAGCACACTGGAAGATTATTTCATAAGAAGAAAATTCAACTATCAGACCAGATGCCAAGGGATTACAGAGCTATTAATACAAGTGTTGACTAAAAAAAATTTTTTTTTTTTTAGAACTGTGGATTGAACTCAGGCCCTTGTGCTTGCCAGGCAAGCGTTTATTCTACTGAGCTATCTCCCCAGCCCCAACTAAAAATGTTTAGATAAATTTTTTTTAACTTTTTTTCAAAGTTTTATTGATAAACAGATAGCAATGAGACAGTTTCAAATCAAATCGGAAGTACAGTTTCAACAAATAATACACTGCATATATTCTTCCTAGTGGTTAATTGCTGTACAAGATGCGGACTTGTGATCCTATTTACAAACACCATTAGAACAAATCATTCTATTCATTAAGAGAATGCAACTATATATCTATCCCAACCACTTTGAATACACAGATACAAAATGGACATTCATAAGCATACCCCATTTTTTCTAAGTTCCGTTATTGAATATTATAGGCGTGTAAACTCAGCAAAATATGTTTAGATAAATTTAAAAAACAACAGGAAGGAAACCAAAAATGGTGGCACATACCTATAATCCCAGGAACTCAGGAGCCTGGGGCAGGAAGATTTCAAGTTCGAGGCCAACTTGGGCAATTTAGCTAGACTTTATTTAAAAATAAAAATAAAAAGGCCTTGGGGTAGAGCTCAGTGTTTGACTATCTCTGGGTTGAATCCCCAGTACCACAAAACAAAAAATAAAACCACAACCACCTTCCAACGAAAACAAAACAAAACCAAACCAGGAGGGAAAAGGTCATTATCCTTGATATATGAAATCTGTCTGCAAAAATTGAAAAACATACTTCTAGGTAATGAAAGAAATGTGATTTTGTATTCCTAAAGGAATTTAGATTGCAACATAAGAAAATCCAAACCCAAACATCATGCTGCTCTCTATAATTAAATATTCCCAAGTTTAATCAACTGACAGTACTAGAACTGGCAGTAATATTAAAGTGGAACCCTCTCCCCTAGGGTATAAATTCTCATACACATGGTAATGAATGCTGGCAGCAGAATTAATTTTCTCCTTATCAGCACAGAGACAGGCTGGGGCACATGACTAGACCAATTACTGGCAAAACAGAGTGCTAGTACTCTAGCTGTTACTCATTAACTACTCCATTAGGCCATTTTAGTTCCAGCTAATCTTCTGCTTAAACTCTTGCTGCACAATGCCCAGCACAACTATACTCTGATATAGCTATCTGTTTTCCCCCTTTTTACTTTTCTTCTATTGAGAGGTTGGGGAGGGGGCAGCATGTTCGAGAATGTAAGACAAATACAAATTGCAACAAACATTCCTGGTCTTTTCCACATAGATCATAAATAGGAAACAAAACCAACAAAAAAACCCAGAACATTTTATTCTGATCATTTTAAATATTCATTAACTGATAAGATATTGTTGCTTCATTTTTATCACAAATATATGCAACTTAGAAATGTTTGGTAAAGTTGGGAGTTTAGCACAGTGTGAAGATCTTAAGTTCAAACCCTAATACTAAAAAAAAAAGAGTGATAGAAACTACTTTACCATTGGTCATACAATTCAATTTATTCAGTTTAGGGGAACAGTTGATTTGACATTTGCTGTTTCTGGCTGTCCAGTTAATAGATCTGTTTTATCACCCTTACCTTCTTTTAGAAAACCCCATCAAAAGTGTATTTGGTGGCCTCCAACTCTGTAACTGAGAAAAGCTCTTTTAGGAAGCTGGAATTTAGTGTAAGTCTGTGCTCTGGGACTTTGAATCTTTGGCAAGTGACCCAAAGGCACAAGTATAGTAGGGTGTGGTCATTTCACTGTAGGGAGAGTGGTGAGGTTGTACCAGCTGGCTTTCCTTTTGGTGCTACTAGGGATTGAACACTAGGGCACTCTACCATTAAGCTATTCTCTAATCCATTTTATTTTGAGACAAGGCTTTACTAAATTGCCCAGGATTGCTTGGAACTCACAATCATATTACCTCAGCCTCCTGAGTAGCTGAGATTTCAGGTGTGCCCAGCCTGATCATGGCCTTTTTTGAATGCCATTGGCTTTGCCTATTCTCTGGCGTTGGTCCTTTAGCCTCCTATATGCTGAGATCTCTGAAATACTTTGCTTAGATTGGTAAAATTGATTTCTGAGTTTTCAACTGAAAATCTGATACATCAATCAAAGCTCAGAGAATTTAATCAGTTGCTCCAAGTCACACAGTTAGTTAGCAGTGAAATTAAGTTTGTCAGGACTAAACCCTCATGTCATCTGGCACCCAGAGTGGTACTTTCACCATTTATCCTGTGTTAGTTGTTATTACAACAGGATATATCTCTGACCTAATAGTCTGAAGTAACTGGCAGTTAAAAGTACATCTGGTTAATTCATCTGAAGAGAACAAAGGCAGGATTTCACTGTAGGAGCCTGGTGTGATGTTTGTTCTATTTTTCAGAGCATCCTGACCATAAGGTTTAAGTAGGAAAATAATGAGACACATTTCCATGAAGCAAAAAATTTTATTCTGCCTCTTTAAAGTTGTCCTTTTTTCCTTTAGCAAGTTCCACAGATATTAAACTTTAATTGTGTGTGTGATTTGAGGAGTCAAATGCTCACAGAACCCACTGAGCTACATCCCCAGTCTTTTTGTTTTTTTGCTCCGAATGCCTTCAGGGCAGATTTCACTGGCTTGAGTTGTGGGGATCGGACCACAGCAACCTGAGTCTGACTGCTTTGTTGAAGCAGCCACTTAAAAGAACTGAGCTAAGGGGCAGGCCCCCTACATCCCCAGTCTTAAAAAGTATTAAAACCCATGCGTCAGCAATAAAATGCCAAGTAGTCTACAAAGGAAGGCTGGAAAAGCTACATAGGCAAGGAAGTGAATGTCTATTCAGCCCCTGGTTCCTCTTCAGTCTTTTCTGAGACCAATATAATTTCTTTCTTGGAGCTATCTTGGCCACATACCTACTTTATTTCTTTTCAGGGGTTTAAAGCATTTAGTTTTTGGTCTTTTTTTTTTGCGGAACCAGGGATTGAACTCAGTGATTTGGGTTTTACAAGTAGTACTACCACACAACACATCAGAGCTGGAGGGCCTTTAGAGAGGGTCTAGGGTAGGGCTTCAAATAGTACAGGTAGCACATTTTATGAGACTGGCATAGATCTAAAATATTTTTGATTTCAGAATATCTTTTGGAAGAACAGATATTGTCTGGTTCCTCTATACTGCCACTACTCTTAGGCTTACACAACAGTCTGGCCTCAAGCACTTTTGAATTCTAACCAGGACTGAGTCCAGACCTTCCCACTGTGCCACTGCTATCTTCTCCTTTTTAATTTTTTTGGTGTGCTGGGGGTGGGGGGATGAACCCACGGCCTTCACACTGAACTGTATTCACACCCCTGCCCCTCTGAGATTGGCTAGAACGTGTGACCTTTCCTCAGCCTTGGTAGGATTGCAGAGATGTGCTACCATAATGGCTACCAATGTTCTCTTCTCATCTTTCTCTCTCAACAGCCCTAACAAGGGTTGGCCTCAGCCTTGTCTCTAGCAGCTGTCCAAAAACGACCCTCCCAAACACCACCACCACAAAAAGGATTGGTGCCAAGCAACTTCCCAGCACATAGTAACCATATTCTGGTGACTGATAGTGGCAGAAAACTTTGGTTTTGAGAATGTCTTCCAAGGAAAGGAGAAATTACCTTAGACTAAAGAAGCCCATTTCTGATACAAGCTGAATTAAAATTTTTAAGGCCTAAATTCTAGATTCAAATATTTTTCTTTTGGAATGGCAAAGCTTCAGATCTCTCTTGATGCAAAAGTAAATGACTTAACCAGTTCTTTCCCAGTATTTAAAATGCTGGTTACTAAGAGACACGACAAATACTTCTTGGCACTAAATTTAAAATAGTGGGAATAAACAAAACAAAGTAGATTAACTCAGAAAAACTCACAGTATTTGAAAAATCATTTCATTTGCATGATTCAACAAATGCCTTCCCAGGTATTTATACACACCTGCAGAAGGAATGCAAGCTAGGCTTTCAAAGCATTTGGCCAAAATGTTAAACACTGTTTTCAGGCCATTTCTTTTTCATCATTGGGAAATCCTCTTCCTTCTGAGGTTCAGATCATGTTCTATTCTTTGGTTTTTTGTTTTTTTTTTTTTGACACTCTAGTTGTTATCACTTATTCATCTCTTATCTTCCTCAATCTCCTTTCATCCTGATTCCTACTACAATTTTAAAAAGATTCTATTGTTAACATAGACGAACATCTAAGAGTTTTGCCCTCCCCAAATTTCTCATCCTCCTTGTCTTCAAAGTTCATCTGGACTCAGCTTAAGACTTCTAATTCCCAGGGGC
>NW_004524648.1:4151331-4153139 GCF_000260255.1 Octodon degus | reverse complement strand
GGGGCGGTGCTGGCTGGCATGTGGTGCTGGGGGATCGAACTGTGGTCCCTGAGCTTTGCCTAAGCTTGCCTAAGCAGGTGCTTTAGACCACTGAGCTATCTTGCCAGCCCCAACACATGAGATCTTGAGGAATTTGATTTCAGAAATCAAACTCCAACTTCATGACTATAATCAATTCCCTTCCTATGAATATCATATATTCACTATTCTTCAACCCAAGAGAGACATCTAATACTTTGACGGTTCAATTTTTCCTAGGTTACTAATCTCCTTTTAAGTTTTCTTTCTTTTCTACTCAAGATGTCCTACATTGTAAGTGGTTTCCTTACAGTTTATTCTTTTACTCCTGATTTTCTTTCCTAATATTACATCTTAGAGCTATAGAAATTACTTATTATTTATTTGAGTGATAAAATCCTTGGTAGCAGAAACTTTACATAGCTAATGATATCTCTCTAATGTCTAGCACAACACTAAATAAATATTAAATAAACACATATTGAATAAACAAAAGAAAGGCAGCCTAACACTGACGACCATGAAACCATGCCTTTGGGTGCCATAGCATACCCAAAGGTCTCAATGACAAGAATGTCAAACATGATGGCAGCAGCACCAAGTTGGGCTGGGCTCTTCATCTCTTTCTTTTTTTCTTGCAAGGTAGTTCAGGTTGGCCTTCAACACACTGTGAAGTCTAAGCTGGGCAGAACTTGCAGTGGTCCTCTTGCCCGTAGCCTTGCAACTTGACTGGACTCTTAACACATCTGGACAGCTACCCTCCATGTTATTCCAAATCCTCCCCACTGCAACTCTTGCTTCCTTCAACTCTCCGCTGTTAACTTAGCCTTCAATAACACCAAGAAAATAGGGATAAGCTAGTATTATTTCTTCCAGTTGCTCTCTTTTACCTGAAAACTTTTTGCCTTTCTCCAATGTGAGAAATAATACTAGTGTGCCCGCTGTCAAAAGTTAAAGCCTTCTCAGAGCCAGCGAGTAGACTTATGAGTAATTTCTCAAAATTCACTGGCTACATAAAATTACTCAAGTCTGAAAACACTATCAACTTTCCTTACCAAATAATCTCATTTAGAGTTGCTCCATATCTTACTAAAGTAAGGAAATGAAATGGTCCAATAGGTCTAATAGAAGTTGCCCGATAGGTCCTCTGTTTTTTAATGTTATTTTTTGTTTTATTTTATTTTGTTTTTGCTGTACCAGGGATCAAACTCAGGACCTTGTGCCTGCCAGGCAGGTGCTTATGCCACTGAGCCATCTCCCTGGCTCTAATAGGTCCTCTTAAAAGTCCCTCAAACATACTAATTTTCACATGTCAAATCAAAGGAAATAAACACATGATAGAGTATGCTGAACAACTTCTGAAGATATTGCCTAGTTTCTTTTATTATCACTGTACTTCCTCTTTAAAGTTTAAAATTCCTGGGGGAGAAATTTTATTTAATGGTACCAGGGATCAAACTCAGGACCTTAAGCTTGCCAGGCAGGCGCTTATGCCGCTGAGCTCTCTCTCAGGCCTGGCAAATTCTATATTACAGCTGATCCTCCTGAGCACATGACACACAATGAATGAATCCAAGAGAAGCCAGTGCTTAGGTTCTGGCACTTGTGAAAGCCAGCACCGGGCGGGGCAGGGTGACACATGTCCTGCACTCGGGATGCTGAGGCGGGAGGATCGCAGGGAGTTTGAGGCCAGTCTGGGCTACAAAAATGAGTTCAAGGCCAGGCTGAACTACACAGCAAAACCCTGCCTCAAAACAACAACAAAAACCCAGAAAAACCGAAAAAAAAAA
>NW_004524648.1:4110389-4151231 GCF_000260255.1 Octodon degus | reverse complement strand
CCCCACGAAAGCCAATACAATGTTGTTTTGGTTACTATGACTTTGTAGTATATATGGCAGAACTTCTAAAATTTTGTTCTTTTTGTTTAGGATTACTTTGGCCATTCTGAGTATTCTGTGGTTTCATATGAATTTTAGGATCTTTCCCCCCTATTTTTGTGAAGAATGTCATTGGTATTCTGAGAGGAACTTCACTGAATCTGTAGATTATTTTGGGTAGTATGGATGTTTAAACAATATTAATTATTCCAATTTATGAACATAAGAATCCTTTTTGTCTTCTTCCATTTCTTTCTATTTTTTGGTACCTGGAATTGAACTCAGACATCGCAGTTGCCAGTCAGCTACGGTGCCGCTGAGCTATCTCCTCAGCTATTCCATTTCTTTGATCACTGTTTCCCATCCCCTATCCCCCTGATTTTTTTGAAACAGAGTCTTGCTAAATCACTAAGTTGCCTTGGCTGAACTTGCATTTGTGATCCTCTTGCCTCAGCCTCCTGAATGCTGTGATAACAGCATTCAGCAAACCTAGCTTGTGTTACAGCTTTTACTGTCAAGTAATTTTACTTTCTTGGTTTAAATTTTTCCTAGAGTTCTTTTTTTTTTTTTTTTTGATAGTATTATAAATGGGGTTGCTTTTTTTTTCCAGCCTGTTATTTATGTATAAAAATGACATTGATTTTATATGTTGATCTTTTTTTATTTTTATTTTTTGTACCTGGACTCAAACTCAGGACCTTATGCTTGCCAGTCAGGCACTGCAGCCTTGAGCTACCCACCCCTCAAGTATTTTGATCTTATATCTTGCAATTTTTGTGAGTTTGTAAGTTCTAACAATTTTTGGTGGAGTCTTTAGGGGTTTTTTTGTTTTGTTTTGTTTTGTTTTTTAAATATCAAATCAAATCATGTCATCAGAAATTATCTGATCTTTCCCCCAATTTGGATGCCCTTTATTCCTTTCTCTTGCCAACTGCTTTTATTAGGAACAATTAACTTTTATAAAATGATAGTGGTGATGGAGTAGTAGGGGCAGAAGGAAGGAGGAGGAAGGAAAAAATAGCAAGAGACAAGTCCAGAGGACAAATTAGGAGTTGTCAAAGAAAAGGGAAAAAAGAAAGCAAACAGTATGTGCTGTCCTTAATTAGTTCCCAATTTTTATTTATTTTATTTTATTTTATTTATTTATTTTTTTGCTGAACCAGGGATTGAACTCAGGCCCTTGTGCTTCCCAAGGAAGTGCTTATTCCATTGAGCCGTCTCCCTGGCCCAGTTCCCAATTTTTAATGAGCCCAATGCTTTATGCTTCCTTTGCTCTTCCCCCTTCCAAAATTGTTACAAACTGCCACCATTACACATGAAAATTTCACTCTTCTTTTTTTTTTTTTGCGGAACCGGGGATTGAACTCAGGCCCTTGTGCTTGCCAGGGAAGCACTTATTCCACTGAGCCATCTCCCCGGCCCTCACTCTTCTTATTCTTTGCAAATTTAATTTATTGAGCTTTCTTGATACCTGATCCATTCTTTAACAGTTAATTTATTTTTCAAATTCACTAAGTGTATATTTTAAGCGACTTTTTTTTTGGTGGAACCAGGGATTGAACTCAGGCCCTTGCGCTTGCCAGAGAAGTGCCCACTCCACTGAGCCATCTCCTCGGCCCGACTAAGTGTATATTTTAAAGGAAATTTATGAGGAAGCACATTCTTTCCTATCTTCCAGAGAATAATTTTAAGAAATCAGAAAGCTGGGGATAAAAAGAACACAAGATAGTATGTAAAATTTGGAATAAGAGGAACTGACCAAAGAGTAAATGTAACTTTCATATGCATTTTAAATGTACTTGAAAAAAAATAAGTTAAAATCATGTATATGCTCTAGTTTAGGAACAGATACTGCAGTACAATCCTACACCTGGTTCTTAGATTGCTTATGGGTCCAAATACCTACCCAACAGCAACTCAGGACTCAGAAAAAATACATGGATCAAGAGGAAATTATTTTAAACACCAGTCTTACTACCAGAGGCAAAATTTATTTTAAGTGGTTAGGAGAAAAACCATAATCTTAAGGAGGGTGTTTGACATCTGATAGAGTAATAAGACATCTAGCACAGCTGTATGTAAGACCTCAGATCTCCTGAAATATTAGGAGACAGTACCTACTACAGGTCTATTCTTAAACATCCATGCACAGGAAACCATGCTTTCTAAAATAAAAATGCGTGGGAATACTTAAGATCTAATTGTTCTAACAAAACAAGGAGACATGGTTCAGTTTGAGTTTTTTGTCAAATAAGAAAGGGAGATTAATGAGACATGGATATGGCTTTTTTCACTATTAAGATGACAAAGGATGAGACACACAGATAACTCTGATAAATTAGATAGCCAGTTACAAGCGATTTGCTGATATAACAAGATTAGTAAGGTATTAACAGAATTGAGGCTTGCAACATGACAAAGTCAATGCATTTAAAATGGCAGTTTTAAGAGTTAAGAAAATTTAAAATTCCATATATATTAATACCTTTTAAAAATGAAAGTTAGATTTCAGCCATATGCTAAAAACTAAAGTAACTGCATCCCAAAAGTCAGAGAGGAAGATAGAAACAAGAACTCACTGTCAGAGTGCTGATAAGCTACAATGACTTTTTGTTATGACCAAAACCCAAAAGGTCATGCCAGAATCAGGAAAACAAAATAAAAACAACAACAAAAGATAGGGAAGTGGCTGTATGACAAAATCAGAACTTCTGCTTAAGGAAAAGGACCTACTTAGGCAAAAAGCTATGCATATGAAGAATGGGAAGGTAATATTAATAAGGATGGTGGTATTGAGAGGTGATTTTTTTGTTTTGCAAAAATTTTCTAAATGAGTTTATACTGTGTTTTTAATTTTTTAAAAGGACACATACACACACACACACACACACACACACACAAAGAAAAAATAGGGTAGTACAATAAAACACCACCGTGGGAATAAGAGACAAACACACAGATGTTTTGCGTAAGTTATATTTTCAGAAACATCTGCCTTTGTGCAACACTTGAAAAAGTGGAGCTGTCGTCAACAAGTACTTTGCAGGGAGGGTGGGGCCAAAGAGAAAGTGAGCTGACAAGAAACCAACAATTAGAACCCACAGGGTTGAGAAACACAAAAGTTTTTGGATTAAGTTCCTCATTTATGAGCTACCTCTGTGCCCAGAATGTTTGCTATCAGCAATGTCTACTACTCAAACAAGGAGGAACTCAAGCGGCCCATGTCTTCATTCAAGCGGTAGAGATTCTTTGTCAGCGGCACCACTTAGCACCACTTGGCAGAGTGACCCCAACCCCAGCATGGGAAGAGATAGGGTATAGTATACAACCTACTGTATAAAAATCTGGCTGCCTCCTTCTTCCTTTGTTTCACCTTCAAATAAAAAGCTTATCAGGTACAGAAAAACTCATAACTAAAAATTTAATTGTCCATCTCTTCTATTATTTATTTTGGTGTCTGTTAAAATTTTATTTGTTTAATAAGGGGGAATATTTACATACTACAGTATTTGCTTTTGCAGGTAAGGCAATGCAGGGAGCTTGCCATTCATACTGCTTTATATAGAATATAATGCCAAATATAGAATACTCAATACATGTGATCTGAAAATAACAGAAATGTTATAGGATCAGGTTGGGGACATAGCTCAGATGCGTAAGTGCCTGCCTGGCAAGCAGAAGGTCCTGAGTTTGATCCCTGGCACCATATGCTATGCTGGCCCTGCAACCCTGGTCACACCCTGCTGGCCCCAGACCAAGGTGTAGTGGCACATGCCTGTAGTCCCAGTGCTGGGGAGGCTGAGACTGGAGGATCACTACAAGCCCAAACTACTTAGTGAGACCCTATATCTAAATAAATAAAAACTAAATAAATTAGTAAAAAATAATAAAAGAATTGTATGATCAAATACACTTTAGAAGATAATAAAGTATGAAAGTCACTGTGTATTCTCTGATCTTTTTCTGTTTATCTGGCGGGTGAGAAAGCCCACATCTGTAACACACAAATCACATGGCAGGCTACAAAACTTGTCCTTGTTTGCAGCCTTCAATCATGACTGACGATTTCCACTAGCAATAGAACTTTCAACAGACTTGCACAGACCTCCCAAAATTCTATCTGGTCTGGTGTTCTGTCATGAACTTCCTTTTTCTGAGAAATAGGATATGTGGTATGGGTTACTGCCCTCCATCTGCCTCTGGGTAAGTTGACTACAAAAAACTTTAGAGATCTCTTGCTTAGAAACAGTAGCCTCTTCTAGGTCCTATATAATTTCTTTCTTCCATAATAATGGAGCCAGCTGTATGTGGCTGGCTATAACATTTATGTAAATGTTATGCTAAAGCTACCTAAACTGTTAATTTAATCTCCCATTTAATTCTTCATAGTTCACAGGACTCACATTTTCCCACTGGTGAGACTACCAACCAGAGCAGAAAATTATAATACAGAAAACAAACTATAGTCAATTATGTAAGATTTCATTCTTAGGGTAACATATAGAAGACAGAGGAAGGTATCCTAATCTTGTATACTTATATAATCTAACAGTGGTTTTGAAATGTGGAACCTACTCCATGGACTCTAATTCATGTAATAATTCTGTAAGTGATCCATTTGGTTCTTCTTCTTCTTTTTGTATTGTAGGGACATGTCTACAGGGTGTTCAGGGTCTCACCACTAGATTGGACTCATAGTGGTCCACCTGTTTACAGACTCACAAGAGCTGTGATTCATTTGGTTCTTAAACTCAGGTTTGAAAATTACTTTTCAAGAATATGTCATATGCTCTAGGTGGGAATGGTGGCACATGCCTATAATCCCAGCACTTAGGAGGTTGAGGCAGGAGAATCACCTTGAGTTTGAGGCCAGCCTGGAGTACATGAATGAGTTTAAAGACAGCCCACACTATGCAGAAAGACCCTCTTTCAAAAATCCAACAACAGCAAAAATAAGTAAACAACAAAAAAATATTTCAATAGAGTCCATTCGATTTGTTGAGAACTTATTATGTAGCAGGTGCCATTCGATTTATTTATTTATTTATTTTTATTTTTATTTTTATTTTTATTTTTGTGGAACCAGGGATTGAACTCAAGCCCTTGCTATTCTACTGAGCCATCTCCCTGGCCCCTACAGGTACCATTCTAGGTAATGGGAAAATAGCAACAAACTTTTATAAAAGTTGAGAGACCAACAGATTTGTGATGAGGAGGTAGAAGGAGACAAAGTGTCAGACAGTGATAACTGCTCTGAGGAAAAAAATGGGTTGAGGCTAAAAACAAAGATGGTACACTACTGTTTTAGATATGATGGGTCAGGAAAGGGCTCCCTTATAAAAGTGATTACAAGAGAGGGTTAAATAAAAAATAAGTCAAAGACATACATGGCCCTCTCCACAAACGGAAGGCAGAATTCTTGCAATCTACCTCTTATTCTACGAAATTTCTATACAACCTGTCCTGGAGCCCAGGAGGGGGAAAAAAGGGTGTTTCAGGCAGAGAGAGCACTACAAACAAGACAGAGAACAACTTTAATACTATTGCATGGTGAAAAAGGCAGAGAGGCTGCAGTAAAGATGGGGAGAAAAAGGTAAGTAGGGTACCAGTCTTGAAGGTCTTACCATGCTTGTCAAAGAATTTGGATATCACCTTAAGCATAAAAGAGAGATACATTTTGCATTTCCAGAAAGATTTCTCTTAACTACAGTAGAGCGAATGGACTGAAGGATGGAGTAAGACTTAGAAACAGAGAGACAGATGTCACTTTCATATTGTAGGTAAGACAGAAGGAAGATCTGAGCCATTAAGAAAAAGGGAATATAATAAGCTGGGACTATTTTCCTAATTTATTTTCTGGCCCTACTGAAAATTTACTCCCTAAAGTAATCCTCCAGGCCACTTTTGAGACAGCGTCTTGCTATGTAGTCCAGGCTGGCCTTGAGCTTGATATCTTTCTCCCTCAGTATTCCAAGTGCTGAAATAATAGTGTGCAGCAACATGCCCCAGCTTCCAGTAATTTCAATTGTATAAAAAAATCAGGGAGAGAAATATTTTTACATGTACAAATTTCTACCACTCATAAAGAACATATTCTTTTTGTCCTTTATGATTCTTCTGACAGGTCCTTGTCTTTAACAAATACTAATGCTTTAAAACTCTTATCCAGAAGAGTCACACACACAAAAAGGAAGTTTATTTACAGGTCTACTTTCATACCACTTGTCTTTGTCCAAACTTTTCTCAGAACAGTCTCCACAGCCCTAAACTCAAAGTTCTCTTAAGTTATACTTTGCTAACTCTCAGATTTGGATACTAAATCTGCCTGAATTTATCTACAAACTGACAACCAATCTGGGCAGGCCACAGACTTTATAAGCAGTTTTCCTCATGTCGTTTTGTTATCATATGTTTATATCATTTCCTGCCAGGCACCAAACTTTCAGCATCAAGAAACAACATCTGAGGAGAATGTTTTTACACAAAGGACTTCCCTCCTTCCTTTTCCTCATTCAATGCATATGACAGTATACCTATGAACTCCACATAAATGAGCGATAATTCAGCTAAGATTGGAAAATGCTATTTTAAACCAATACTGAAGGAAGAAGGCTTAACTTTATGAATACAATAAAAATAAAGAGATAAATCAAAAATGCATAGTCAAATCAAAGGAAGGCAAATGAATTTACAAACTCATCTGTTTTACACTGGAATAAGATGCTAATGAATTTAGCACGTAATGCTAAATTTATTTGACTCCCAGCTAAATTAAATAACCCATTATAAAAGAATATCTGAGAGAAGACAGTTTTAAGAAACGTAATTTACTAGTTCAGAAGTTATGTAAAACATGGCTGCTGGAGGATTAGAAGAATTTATATTAAAGATGAGCTAGGGGCCGGGAGATGGCTCAGGAGAATAAGCACTTGCCTGGCAAGCGCAAGGGCCTGAGTTCAATCTCCAGTTCTGCCCACCCCCCCAAAAAAAAAGAGCCATAGGCTACCCACAGAAAGGACTGGGCGAATAAATCCAGGAGATAGGATTTAACCCAATTTGTATCACAGAAAGTTGCTGTGTTATAATAGGTGGCTAACTTTCTTCTATAAGTGGGATTATAACAATTAACAAGATGTTAGTAAAATACAATGGAAGACAGGTGGCTTTTATATTCAGAACACATCCATTTGGAAAAGGGCTCAGCACTGTAAATTCAAAAAATCCCTAAATCAAACCTTTCCATCAATGGGTCTTCAGTTCTCAGATCACATTTTCATTGACTTGGGGGACTCAGTACATATTAGGTACATAATTGGCCAGGACTACACTAAACAGGTCTGTCCAGTCACACTTTTCCCATGCTTGGGTACAGTTAATATCTCACTTGCTTCAGGGAAAGTAGAGAGGAAAAAACATGGAACTGACAGATTACCTGGAGTTCTTGCTTTGTCACTAATAAGTTGTATAATATAAAGTAGGCAGTTCAGGTCTTAATTTCTTCATATTACATTATAAGAACCCTTTAAAAGCTTTGATTTTAGGAGTTTATCACTCTATTAGTTCAACATAATATCATCATATTTCTACAGTATTAAACAAGCAAAATATTAATAAGATTTTTCATAACGTAAGAGGTAACTTTTTTTTGTGACTGACTCAGCCCACCGTGGGGGTGGGGCTGGCGTGGCATGTGGTGCTGGGGATCTAATCGCAGTCCCTGTGCTTTGCCTAAGCTTGTCTAAGCAGGCGCTTTAGATGGCTGAGCTACTTCACTGGCCCCAGAGGAGGTAATTCTTAAGGAATGCCTCTAAAGGTTACGTCACATGGGCTGGGCTACTCTGCATATGTGACTACTCAAATTTTGCAGGTTACACTAAATGTTGTTTAGTAACTAAATGGTTAATTTGTTCACTAGCTTCCACTATAAATTTTTTTCTTCAAATATAATCCTGCCTCTTCCCTACTCCAATGCTCCTCACCTAAGAAGAAAAAGACAAAGAAGAGGAAGAGGAGGAGGAGGAAGAGGAGGAAAAGGAAGAAGGAAGAGGAGAAAGAAGAAAGGAGGAAGAGCAGAAAGAGGAGGAGAAGGAGGAGGAGAAGAAGAGATAGAAAAGGAGAATTTTTTTTTCCACAGAAATTTTCTTAATAAAGAGGCTGCAGGGTAGTCCCTCTGTAAGTTTCCTCAAGTATGAAATAGAATTGGTGGTATCTACCTTGTGTCTTACATGCTTGGGAATAAAATATCCTTTCTTCTTAGTATCAGCATAATATAAACTAAAGTCATTATTCTAAATGTACAGAGGTACACAAAACTTAGGCTGTACTTTTTCCATTCTAAATAAATGTTAACTGTTGGTCAAATAAATAAAAAAATTGCCCTCTGGGCATGTTTTCAAAAGAATTATCTCCTGGCTTCTTTCACAGGTAGGCTTAAAAAATTCTTTTTGATCCAGTGAAGAAAATTTTTTACCTAAGGAAACTGAGCAGCTACAAAGAGCATTTCAGTCTATCAGGAGAACTAAAGCACTGTTCCTGTTTCTTTAAATGCAACTCTAGTAATGAAGACCAGTGAAGGTCATTCTACTGTCTGTCTCCATATTAGCCAAGTTCATACCTCGCTATATTTAGACAAACTATGTACACACCATTAAAGATAGAAGGAGACTCAGCTGTAAGGCTATGCTTAGACTTACAGCAATGAGTTTACTATCTTAGCCAAAGAAAGACAACTAACAGCAACACCACCACCACTGACAACATAAACTAGCTTGTCTGGCCATGATGGTACATGCCTGTAATGCCAACTAAATGGGATACTGAGGCAGGAAGACCACAAGTTCAAGGCTAGCCTGGACAACTTACTAAGGCAGTGTCTCAAAAATAAAAAATAGGGCTGAGCTGTAGCTCTGTGGTATAGTGCTTGCCTGTTATGTGCTATGTGTAGGTTACAATTCCTAGCACCAGCAAAGCAAAGCAAAGCAAAGCAAAGCAAAGCAAAGCAAAGCAAAGCAAAGCAAAGCAAAGCAAAGCAAAGCAAAACACAAAACAACACCAACAAACCAAATTAGAAACAAAAATTCCCACCTGAATCAATGCATTCTTTGGCAACCAAAATTCAATTTTGCTTCATCTTGAGAGGTTTCTAATCTCTAAAATGCACAGAGTAATATTTACCATACATTAACTCGGCACAGTCATGCCTAAAGCAAAACAATGAATACCTTCTGATAACTCACTTGCTAGGATTGTCTGCCACACCTTAGGCAGAAACAATGAGCTGCCCAGGTCAACGTTGTAAAAAGTTCAGCAGGTTAGTCTCCTGGGAACTGGAATAAACACATTTTTAACCTGGGGATCACCACTTTGTTAGAAACTCTGGGTTTGGCTGTCAAGAGCCCTCCATCAGTTTTCTGAGTGACAGCTTCCTGAAACTAGCACCAGCCAAAGCAGAACCAAATGAAGATAAAGCTAACTCTGTGTTTATCCCCTTCACCCCTCAAAAGTGCCTGGGGAGACTTAGATTTTATTTTTAAACTTGTGTTGAAGTAAATTAGGGCCATGGTAATAGTGCAGGTAAGAGGGAAAATAAGCTTGAGTGAACATATTTCCTAAGTGGGCTCTACCTCAGGACAGTCTAAAGAAAATATCTGCAAAAATACAGCTGCCCTCAAGATAAAGCTAAGAAAACCCCAATAACAGACTAGACATTTTGGAACCTCTGCAACTGTCAGGGGAAAAAATTAAATACGTTTAAAGAATTTAGTAAACATACTTTTGAAATATAAGTATAACAAAAAAATCTGTTTATTTTTATTCAGAGGAAACTGCGCATTGCAGTTTTGAACATTCCCACTGTAGGAAAGATAAGCAGATGTTGGATGTTTTCCTAAATTTTTTCTAGCATCAGTGAAGAGATATACAGAATTTCTGGACAATGGTTAATGCAAAAGGGACAACATTTTGGGTGTTTTTCTTTTGTTTTCATATTCTATTCTAATATATCTACAGTAATATATTTGAACAATAGTTACCAAATAAAAACTATACAATTTATAGACTGTATATTCATTTTCCAATATTTACTTTTAAATTAAGAGCTACATAAATAGCTCAGTATTTTTGTTTTTTGGTACCAGGGACTGAACTTGGGACATTCTGCTAGTCAGACAGGCGCTTATGCCACTGAGCCAAATCCCTAGTCCAATAGCTTAGTATTTTTTAGGGTGAATTTTGAAAAATCTCATTTTGCTGCTTCTGCATTAAAAAAAAAAACAAGGAAAATACATGTATATAAATATTTATGTTTAACACTGAAATAAATAATTCCCATTGGAAGAAGAATGTCTTTTCCCAACCAAGAGAAAATTCTCTTGAATTTTCAAGAGAGATTCAATAGTCTGTTTTCTCAAGGTTTTATTTGCAAACCCTGGAATTTCTTTTGTCAGAGCAATCAGAAAATGGAGTGAAGTCTACATAAATAATCATAGTCAAGATTCTATAAATTCAGCACAAGACTAAGAAAACAGTACAAAGAAAGAATCAATCAAAGAGTTGGTTCTTTGAAAGAGTAAATAAAATCAAAACTTTATCCAACCTTATAAAAAAGGGAAAGAAAAAACTCAAATAATGCAATTGGAAATGAAGAGGGTAAAATCACAATGGACCCTGCAGAAATACAGATCACCTATACCTACTTTGAAAACTTGTATTCTAAAAAGATGGAAAATGCAGAAGAAATGGACAGATTCCTAGAAAAATATGAATTGCCAAAGCTGAATCAAGAAGATAGAAAGATCCTGAACAAACCAATATCAATCAATAAAATCAAAGACATAATTAAAAACCTACCAACAACAAAGAAGTACCCAGGCCCTAATGGATTCACTGCTTAATTCTGTAAGAAATTTAAGAAAACTCAACACCACTACTTCTCTTGAATGACATTCAAAGGGAAGCAATACTCCCAAATTCATTCCTGGAAGCAAGCATTATCCTGATACCAAAACTGGAGAAGGACCCAACTAAGAAAGAGAACTAAAAATAAGGCCAATCTCCCTAATGAATAATGATGCAAAAATGCTCAGTGATATACTGGCAAATAGAATGCAGCAAATCACAAGATTATATACCATGACTAAGTGGGATTCATCTTAGGGATGCAGGGATGGTTCATCATATGTAAATCAATAAATGTAATATATCATATTAACAGAACCAAGGACAAAAACCATATGATCATCTCAGTAGATGCAGAAAAAAGCTTTTGACAAAGTCCAGTACCTATTCATGATAAAAATCCTACAGAAAAGTGGAATAAGTGGTTGTTATCTCAATGTGATCAAAGCCATCTATGATAAACCAACAGCTAACATCATACTAAATAGATGAAACTTAAATAAAACTTTCGCTCTAACTAGGAAGAATGTATGCAATGTGTTAATCAATGAAACTGTCCTACCAATTTGGTTTGAAACTGTCTCATTGCTATTTGTTTCTCAATAAAATTATGGAAAAAAAACTTTCACTCTAAAATCAGGAACAAGACAAGGATGTCCACTGTCTCCACTCATAGTCCTGGACACCTTAGCAAGAGCAATTAGACAAGAGAAAGAACTAAAAGGCATAATGTTAGGGAAGGAAGAAATTAAATTATCATTATTTGTGAATGACGTGACACTCTATATAAAAAAATCCCAAAAATTTCCCTAAAAAACTGCTAGATTTAATAAAGAAATTCAGTAGCATAGACGGATACAAAGCTAACACTCAAAAATCAACAGCCTTCCTGTACCCAAATAATTCAATGAGAGAGAAATTACAGAAACAATACCCATCATAATAGCATCCAAAAACCTGAAATATATAGGCATCAATCTAACATAGGATACAAAAGACCTCTACATTTAAAACTACAGTACTTGGAATAAAGAGATTGAAGAGGATATCAGAATATGGAAAGATACCCTTTGTCTTTGGGTAGGAAGAACCAATATAATGAAAATGGCCATATTTCTAAAACTGTTACAGATTTAATGCAATTCCAATTAAAATTCCAACAGCATACCTCACAGATTTAGAGAAAATAATCCTAAAATTCATTTGGAACCAAAAGAGACCTAAAATAGCAAAGTTAATTGTAGGCAACAAAGGCAAGCCCTTTGTTGGGACATGAGAAGGACATCAGAATCCCTGACTTGAAATTATACTAGAGGGCTGGGGAGATAGCTCAGTGGCATAAGTGCCTGCCTGGCAAGTGCGAGGTCTGGGGCTCAATCCGTGGTACCACAAAAGAAGTAGTAGTACAAGAAAGAAGGAACAAAGAAGAAGGAAAAAGGAAGAAAGAAGGAGGAAGAGAAAGAGGAAGAAGAGGAAGAAGAGGAGGAGGAAGAGGAGGAAGAGGAAGAAGAATAAGAGGAAAAGGAAGAGGAAGATGAAGAGGAAGAATAAGAAGAAGAAGAAGATGAAGAAGAAGAAGAAGAAGAAGAAGAAGAAGAAGAAGAAGAAGAAGAAGAAGAAGAAGAAGAAGAAGAAGAAGAAATAATTGTACTAGAGCTATTGTGACTGAAAAAACAAAAAAGTGGTACTGGCAAAAACAGAAAAAGGAAGAAAGAAGGAGGAAAAGAAAGAGGAAGAAGAGGAAGAAGAGGAGGAGGAAGAGGAAGAGGAAGAGGAAGAAGAATAAGAGGAAAAGGAAGAGGAAGAAGAAGAGGAAGATGAAGAAGAAGAAGAAGAAGAAGAAGAAGAAGAAGAAGAAGAAGAAGAAGAAGAAGAAGAAGAAGAAGAGGAAGAAGAAGAAGAAGAAGAAATAATTGTACTAGAGCTATTGTGACTGAAAAAACAAAAAAGTGGTACTGGCAAAAAACAGACCAGAAGATCAGTTGAACAGATTAGAAGATGTAGAAACAACTCCAGACATACTTGGCCACCTTATCTTTGACAAAGATGCCAGACATACTCACTGGAGGAAAGATAGCCTCTTTAATAAATTGTGCTGGGAAAAATGGCCATCACATGCCAAACATTAAAATTGGACCCATATCTTTCACCATGCACTAAGCTAAATTCAAAATGGCTCAAAGATCTAAGTATTAAACAGAGACATTAAATCTGCTGTAAGATAAAGTAGATTAAAAAAATAAAGTAGATAAAGCTCTTGAAAACACTGTTGTACGTAAAGGCTTTACAAGCAAATCCTTGATCACACAAGAACCATCACAAAGAATCAGTAACTGGGATCTTGTCTTATTAAAAAGATTTTGCATAACAAATAAACCACTAGCAGAGTGAAGAGACAACCCACAACATGGGAAATAATTTTTTCCAGCTGTTTCTCAGATAAAGGATTACTATAGAGAATATAAAAAGAACTCAAAAAAACCAGTCCTCCCAAATTTTAAGACCCAATCCAAAAATGGGTTTCTCAGATGAATACAACACTTCTCAGAGGAAGAAATAAAAACATCAAATAAATACATGAGAAAATGTTTAACATCACTGGTCATTCAAGAGATGCAAATTACAATGACACTGAGATTCCATCTCACCCCAGAAAAAATAGCTTTCTGTTATTCATTGAATAGAAATCAATTAATAACAAATACAGGAGGGGCTGTAGGGAAAAAGGAACCATTCTCTCCACTGTTGGTGGGAGTGCAGACAGATGCAACTGCTGTGGAAACTTTTTTTGAAAACTTCAATTAGAGGTCCCTTTTGACCCAGCTATTTCCCTTCTGAGTATCTTCCATGAAGAAGAAGATATGTGCACCTATGTTTATAGTAGTACAATTTGTAATAGATAAATCTTGGAAACAACCCAAATACCCATCAACTGATGAATGGATATAAAAGGGGTGTGTGTGTGTGTGCTTTAATACAATGGAGTACTACTCAGTCATAAAGAAGGTAAACTTGAAACTTTCATAGATAAATGGATACAACTCAAGACCATTCTAGTAAGTGAAATAAACCAGACCCACATGTGTAAACACTGTATTGTCTCACTAGTGTGAGAAGCTGGAAGAGTAAACAAGATCCAACAGGTATAATAGATATTGTGAATAGGGAAGAAACTGATCAAAAGAAAAGAAAACCTGTGTTGAGAGAAATGAGAATGTGAAGAACCACCTGGGCAAAAGGATTATAAATATAGAGACCTTCCAGGTTCTTCTCATGGCCCAAGACTATATTTTTAATTACATAGGAAATTTACCGGAATTGTAATGAGTTAATTCCAACCTCTCACTTCTAGTGTAACCTACAGCATAAATAGACACAGTAATTTATCCAAAATGGTGAGGAATCAAGGGGGTCCTGAGACCTGCCAAAAATGATGGCTATCTGAAACAGACATTTGTTTCAGGACTGAACCAAAGGACTGAACCTGGATTTTATTCATTTGTGATAAAGGGAGGGGCTTGAGGATGAGTATGATGGGAAGCAGGTAAATGCTATGAGCTGGGCCAGGTAGGGGGGTCTGAAATCACCTTTACAATATGCAGAGAGAAGGATATGTAGAAAGCATAATCTGCATAACACAATTTGAGATAGTATCTAATGTTTTGAGGTTGGTGCTTCAGCGCTGATGTTTAATCTTTCATAGTCATAGCCTCTATCTCAAGGCTGGATCCCAGCCAGCAGTGTGGCACATTGACTTTTCATCCCGTCTGGCCCCAGCTCACATAAGGGAACAATGGGAGCAGTGCCCAGGGAAACACGCCTGGCATCTTCAAAGCCTACCATCAACATCTCAGCTAGAATGATATGCATTGCTTAAAGCCAATTGAAGGGATAAGGAAAAGTCCTAGGCAGTTCTGTACAAGTCCATACAGAGAAATAGAGTCAGACTCAGTCAAAATGGAGATAATTGCTTCTGTTTCAAGGAGAGCTGCCCAGGTGACCCTCCACAGGGGAAAGGAAGGAAGGATGGAAGGAAGGAAGGAAAAAAGGAAGGGGTCGGGGAAGGAAGGAAAGCAAGGATAGGGAGGAAGGAAGGGCAAAGGAGAAAATACATATATACACACAAGACAGTTAAGGTATTTATACAGCTGGTTACTCTTGCTTCATTGAGGGAAAAGTTTTGTGGACAATGTTTCATGCCTGTATCTTATACTCTGAACAACTATGGTGAATATAACAATAAACAATGTGTTAATTGTTGTTACTCTCCTACTAGCCTGTTTTGAAACTTTTATTATTTCTTGCTTTTTTCTGTTTAAAATTAAAAAAAATCATACCATAGTGATGTATGTGCATTCATGTTTATAGGAGCACAATTTGTAATAGCTAGATCTTGGAAACAACCCAGATGCCCATCTAACCAAAGAATGAATATAAAAGACATGCTTTTTTTATACAATGGAGTGTTACGGAGCCATAAAAGAATGATAAACTGGACACTTTTATAAGTAAAAGGATGCAACTTAAGACCATACTCCTACAGTGAAATAAACCAGATGCACAAGTACAAACATTGTATTGTCTCCCTACTGTGAGAACCTGAAAGAGTAAGTAAAATCCAAAATATACAACAGATATTATGAAATAGGGGGAAAAATCTGTTCCAAAGGAAGAGAACCTGGGATGGGGAAAGGAAAAAGTAAGGAAAAGAAAAAACAAGTATATCTCTACATAAATATATATGTGATAGTTAAATAGTTACGTTCATAATTTTTCTTAGTTCACTGAAAGGAAAGGTTTGTGCTAAAATTTTGGGGATAATTAAATGCCTTTATCTTGTACTTCTAGTAACTAAGTTAAAGATAATAATATGCAATGTATTTTAAAAATTGGGATTGTTGGGGCCAGGGAGATGGCTCAGTAGAATAAGCACTTGCCTGGCAAGCGCAAGGGCCTGAGTTCAATCCCGGGTTCCACCAAAAAAAAAAAAAAATTGGGATTGTCCTGTATCTACTGCTTTGTATAATCTTATGGGTTTTACTCCTGTGTCAGTATATACAGGTACATCTTGCCATTGTCCTCAAATGCATTTTTTTTTTTTTTTGGTACCAGGATTTGAACTTTGGTACCAGGATCTTGTGCTTGCCAGGCAGGCGCTATGCCCCTGAGCTATATCCCCAGTCCTCTCAAATGCATTTCTTTTATATCTTTTTTACTGGTTGCTTTTCACTGAACTGTTTCATGTTCTGTCCTATTGTTGAATATTTTGTTTGTATACAGTTTTTTTTAAAAAGATTATCAAATGTGCCTAAATCTTTGCATACAGCCCTAAAAGAAGTATCCAAAGCTCAGTTCTAGGATTGCTGGGCCAGAGTGGACACATATTTCTGAAGCTTTTAGTACAGATTACTAGTTTCATTAGCAGTTGTAACTGGTATTTATACTCCCACCTGTAATTTTAGTAATTTTTATAATATTCCTGAAATGATAAAAAGTAAATCAAAGTACTATATATAAAATTTTATCTTCAGTTCATCTGAGCTACTTGGAGACACAGAAATGTTTATCCTTACTTGTTTTTACTATCAAAACTCTCTTTCATATATAGGCACAGGCGTTTGTTTTGTTTTTTGGGACAGAGTCATACTATGAAGTTCAGGCTGGCCTCAAACTTGCTTGTATAGCTCAGGCTGGCCTGAAACTCATGGCAATCTTCCTGCCTTAGTCTTCCGAGTGCTGGGTTCATAGGGTGCACCACTACACCTGGCTAGTGTTATGAATTTAGGTTTACTGTCTACATTTTATTCTAAAATCATCATTTTTGAGGTCCAGAGAATTTTAGAGCCAAAAGATAAGCAAACAAACTTCTTCAGAGTTTTTCAGCAAATTAACTTAGACCTTAAACATTTCATTGTGCTCATTTTAGGAAGGTTAAAGTTAGGCTCCATGGTGCATACTTGTAATCCCAGTATTTTGGAAGGCTGAGGTACAGAATCACAAGTTTGAACCCATTCTAGGCAACTTTGTGAGCCCCTGTCTCAAATTAAAAAATAAAAGGGGTAAGGATATAGCTCAGTGTAAAGGCCCTGGGTTGAATCCCCCCCCCAAAGTGTTAGGCATCATTGTGATTTTATATAGTAGTATCTTACTAATAGTACTGAAACTTATTTATTTATTCATTTATTTTCATTTTATGTATTTGTTACAGGGTCTCACTATGCAGCTCAGACTTGTAGCGATTCTACTGATTTCAACCTCCCCAGCACTGGGATTACAGGTGTGTGCTATCATGCCCAGACTCAGTCCTAGCTCAGCGTGTCCCAGGGGCAGGGCCTATGTGGTATGTGGGACCAGGAACAAACCCTGGTCCTTGTACTTGCCAAAACTGGTGCTTAGTCTGCTGAGCTATCTTGCCAGCCCTAGTACTGAAATTTAGAGATGACAAAATACATTTAGTTTGTTATTGACAGTGAGTATACTAAACAGTGCATATATTTCACGAATAGAAAGGTTGTTTTTTGGGGGGAATATGCCATTTAAATTCCTTTTTTTTTTTTTTTTTGCGGAACAGGGGATTGAACTTGGGCCCTTGCGCTTGCCAGGGAAGTGCTTACTCCACTGAGCCATCTCCCTGTCCCCTCATTTAAATTCTTGAACCAGAAGTTTTAGAGCTGAGTATTGAGTAGAGGAGACAAAAGACTGTACACATTTCTTAGGCTCTTACATGATCACCACCAGCAGATCTAATCAGTATCCATAGGGAGCTGTGGCAAATTTATTTTTAAAATTTGGGGAGAAAAGCTACCATTGTATACTGGCTCCAGGAGTGCTACTTGCTTGCCTTTCTCTGAAACCAAGCTACTTTTTCAATGAAAGTGTGTGCTCAGATCACAGGCAGAGAGTAATGTAGGGTGAAGTTTCACTTTTTGTAGTGGCAAAGTCCTAGACATGCTGCTGGAACAAGAGGATGCGTTCAGCACCTTCTCTTCAGATTGTATCTCTGCCTGCAGTCCATCTCTTTTACTGTGCAAGCCTTTGTTCACTGGAGAGTAGGCCTCTGTGGTTGGCCTGTCCAATTCCTGTCAGAGACCAAAGGTGACTGATAAGAAGGCCAGAGGTCAAAGTGAATCAGGCAGAACCAATCTGACTTGATGAGGAAAAACATTTTTTTTTAGCCTGTAGAAGTGAAAAACTGAATTGCAGCCTGGAGAGTGCTCAATTCCTTCTTTTAAAGCATCTTTGAACTGCAAAGAAAATGCAGTCTATGTCTACGGTCATCAGGAACAGAAAAGAAACAAAACTTTAAAAGGCTTGACTCAATCAAATTGAGTTGTTTTGGAGATTTCAAACTCCAGAGATAATTTCTGTGGGAATATTACTTTATTTACTGTAAGATATCAGGTATCAAATAAAAAATATCAGTAGGATCTTTTGTTAGGTTTCAAAATAGAAGTCAGGTAGATGAAATTCAAGTTTTTTATTTACTAACACATCACCTTTTGATCTGTTACTAGGATATGGTACAAGAAAGAAAAACAGTAATGACAAATAGCATTTGTATTTCTTAGTAGGGGAAATGTTTTTTAATTAAATTGGTTTTTACCAAGTGTTTCAGAATTCAGATACTACACATACATGATTCTCAGCCTGATTCAAATGGGCCTGATTAAAAATTTGCTTTTCAATGCCTGTCCTTTAAATTAGCAATGGTCTTTTATAAAGTCAATGAAACCATTTCTGTTATTTTTATACTCTAGTCTAGTGAAAACATTGTAAACAAGACACCTTCATGATTTGCAGAGCCCCTAATTAAAAAAATCACTAAGAATTTCAAGTATGGGACCCTCCCAAGCTCCAGACCCTATAGAAGTATACATTTACACTTAAACAAAAGTGTAAATGTAAGTGTACATTTACTTAAGTACAAGCCCTTAAATAGAAGTAGAATTGATCACTGTTCTATTCACATGTGTCTTTCTAAATCTTTGTTTTCTCTTTCTATTCTTTATTCTCCTATAAAACTGCTGTTTTATCATTCTGCCAGTGTTGGAGAACCTGCAGCAGGAATTGGGACTATGTATACTTCTCTTAGTCTATGTAAAAACTTCTGGAATAGTATTTTCTTCTGTTTCACTGTTGGAACGATACAGGTTAAGATTTTGTTTTTAGGAAATATATATTCACATTATAGTTTTCTAAATTCTTTTACAGTTGATATAATGTTTAATTCAAAATAATTATGCACTGAAGTCAGTATTTTTTCCTCTCATTTTATAAATGAGAAATTTAAGCCTCAGAGAGGTTAAGAGTCTTTCTCAATATAATTGACCTGATAAAGCTGTTCCTGCTCATGCCTTTTCTCACTAATCCTTTCTGCCTTTGTTGTTCAGCAAGACCATAGAAAAGGTTACAAGGACATCTTACTTTCTTAAAATTGATCTGTGTTACAGAATTCTTGCAGTTTTCCAGTAATAACCACTGGATGTAATAATATTAATATTTTCAATGTCTTCACTTTTATTATTTCCTACAACACTTGTAATTACATTATTTTTCAGCATAATTTTAAAGGAAGGTTGAGATTCAATGAGATTAGTTGACTTGTTTAAGTTAATTTAATGAGGGAAAGAGCAATGACCGAAATCCAGCTTATCTAACTTTATATTATAGGTTTCTGCCTTATTCTTTATATTTGACTCTAATTTCATATCTTTACTTAGTAAATGTTCATTCATTTATTGATCATCTATAATGTTCCATGTATTGGGAATGCACCAGTGAACAAAGAAGACCGAGTTAGCTGCCAGAACTAATATTCTATAGTATAAATAAACTATTTTAAACAGTTGATGATATATCTCTAAAGAAAAATATAAAGCAGGGAAGAAAGTTGGAAAACAAGCTGGGAGAGAAGGTGAAATTTTAGAGAAAATAGAAAACTGATAAAACTGTTACTTGAACCAAATTGAAATCTAAAATTTATATAAATATAGAGTAAATCAATTTAGTATGAATGCATAATAAATCAATTTTTATACATAACAAATAACTGAATATGAGACCAGTGTGTTTATGGACCTAGCAATAGGTGGGCATCTTTTCCCCCTACTTTAATTACAACCAATAAAGTAATGATATCTTTAAAAATATTTTGTAACATGGAGACCAAATGCCTTGTATTAAAAGGCAAGCACTTGGAATTTTTCAAAAGAAAATACTTGAACACAAATAATAGAAGTAATTAATTAGGGCCAGGCAGAGAGCTCAGTGGACTAAAGCACCTGCTTAGGCAGAGCTCAGTGGCTGGGGTTCAATCACTGGCCCCAACCTTGGGGTGCGCTAAGATGGAGATTAAGTCTGGGCGTGGTGCGCGCCTGTAATCCCAGCACTTGGGAGGCTGAAAACAGGAGAATCAGGAGTCCGATCTATGTAGTGAGACCCTGTACACCCTGTAGACCCTGTCCTAAATACTTAAGGAAAAAAAAAGCAGCAGTTATTTGAAAGCCACCACTTCAAATGTATCTACAATGAGAGCATCATTCTTATTTGCTAACTGTATTGGTAAAACTAAGAAGCCCTTTACTATTGGTGAAGAGTTGAACCTGCCTGCTGCTAAGACATCTGTTATGAACTTCTAGGGGAAACTGAACTTTAAAAGATGGCACATGTTCCTCTTTCAGCTAGCACTTATAACTAGATGAACTGATGATATAACAGGATTATTGAATTACCATGGTTCATTTGCAAGCCAGATCAATGAGTCCATAGATGTTGACAACAAGACAACAGTTCTTGTTTAGTGCAGTACATTTTTCAAGAAGATATGCACAAGGATTTGTTATGTGCATTTTTGTTGCCAATACCACCAAAGCTGGAGAACTACTCAAGTACTTGAATGATTACCTATTATCAGGAAAATGGAATTGGTCATTTTGTGTCTGTATATGCATAGCTGGGTCAGCTACCTTGGCTGGACAGCCTTCTGGTTTCACTATTCAGGTCAAAGAGGTCACTTCTGAGTGTTAGTCTGTACTTGTTTCACCCTTAAAGAAATATGGCTAGATGAAAAATGTCATTTGAATTTAATAGCATTTTTCAAGATGTAACTAAAAGTATCAACCACATTAAAATACATGCTCTTAACTCTTGTCTTATCTGTTCAACTCTGTGAGGAGACTGACACAGCGCAGACAAGTCTTCTCTTATACACAGAAGAGAGGTGGTTTTCTAAAGGTAGATCATTGGCCAGAGTTTTTGAGTTATAAGAACTGCACCAAAATTCATTTTAGAAAAGAGTCACCAGTAGGCAGCATATATCAGTGACACAGAATGCATTGCAGAATTTGTTTACTTGTGTGAAAATTCAGCTTGCTTAATGAACTAAATCTATCACTTCAAGGAGAATCGCAAATATGTTCAAGTTGGCAGATAGAGTGGCTACATTCAAAGCCAAACTAGAACTTGGAGTCAATAAATGAACATTGGGATATTTTCTTAACTTACTTATTTTATTAGTACATGTTTGCAGCACACAGTAAATGCATTCATCTTGGGGAATTAGTCTATACACATATTGTACTTAGATCCTTTTCTGCTTTTGCTTATCCTTCCCTCCTACCCATCTCCCATCTCCAGATCCCCTTTCCATCTTCAGAGTTGCTGTTATAAACTAATCTCTGCAGTAAATATTAAACCTTACATTTAATATTTTTCCACGTAGTTTACATTACAAAATCCTAAAATGAGTAAAGCTCTAAATCTAGTAATTTCTTTTCATGTGCAGTCACTTATCACATAAAGCAATATTTCATATATTCTCACCTTAGATTTTTCTTACTTTTTGAAAATAATTACTATAAATTATATGGTGTGTTCTGGGTAGCTACAGTATTCTAACAGGTTCATGAAATGTGAAAATTCATTTACTCATTAGATTTAATTTTAATGAATTTTAAAATCTTGTCCATAGTCCATTAATACATCAAATTCCTATTATGTCTAGTACTACAGAGTTCGGTAAACGAACTTTCACTTAATGTTTAGAAACCTTTGTAATATGAAAATTTTTATTCTAGAGGGATCTTTCAGGACTGGAGAAAGGAAGATGAAACATGAGGGATAGTCTTTGTAGAATTTGTCTGTTGTGTGTTTTCAAATGACAGAGTCCAAAGTATTAGAATACCTGCAGTCCAAACCTTATCTATTTATGTGTTTCTCCTGGTTTCAAAGTTAAAGCTAAGCATTCATTATTCAGTGTTTGTCTCTTAAAGTTGAGCTGTTAGCTGCTAAAAAGTGAGAGGCAGAAGCAGGGTGGCTATTAATTCCCAGCTGCTTATAGTTTCTTTAGGCTAATACTAAGTTCCTTAGTCCACAAATACACTGATATACTGTGAAAAGTGGGTCTACATATGATCAATACATTATTTTTTCTGGAGAAAAAGACCATAGCATTCATCAGATGCTCAAAAGAACCTAATGACATCACACACACAGACACACACACACACTTGTACACTCTATTGGAATTAAGAACCTGGCATAGAACTGTTTAGGCACTTGATTTAGAAACCAAGTAAACTATTTAAGCCTTTCAAATTTACCACTGAGGTTCACTTATTCATTTTTAAATAATCAATCATGATTTCCCCTGGAAGAATACAAGCTATTTTCTCTCTATTGAGAATGACTATGCAGTTGGGTGAGGGATACTGAGAATTGAACTAAGAGAGCTCTGCCACTGCTACACCCCTACCCTTTTTTTTTTTTTTTAAGATAGAATCTTTAGAATCCTCCTGCCTTAGTTTCAGAAACTCCCGAGTATCTGGAATTATAGGCATGCATCACCGTACCAAGTTTATACAGCCTTTTGAACACTTCCCCTCATAATAATCTTAAGCATCACAGTTCCTACAATGGTATTTACTTAAAGAAAACTTAGAATATTACAGTCAGCCTGAATGTGTTCTTTGCAAATAGTTACAGCCTATGTGGACAGTGATGAAGAAAAATAACATTAGGATAAAGTCGGTCTAGTACTGTACTTTGAACTATATCCAGGGAGGCAAATTGAAGAAATAAGTTATGAAAAGTAGAATTTCTAATTCCATTTAACACAGGTATCTATTGAATTAACTTAAAAAATTGTTGAAAGGTGTGGATGAGAGGACCTCTCCCCTAGGATTAGACAGTTGTGAATGTGCTATTATTTAACTCTGTCAAGAATCCTTGGGGGTGGGGAGATGGCTCAGTAGAATAAGCGCTTCCCTGGCAAGAGCAAGGGTCTGAGTTCAAGCCCTGGTTCCGGAAAGAAAAAAAAAAAAATCCTTCAACCCATAAGGCCATTCTTTACTATTAAAACTAGTTTTTTCAGCTTGTCATGCATAGCTATAAAGTTCTACAACTGTGGGCAGTCACATTTTTGTATTTTTGCTTTCTTCTCATACCTGCCCAGATATAGATTTTTTTTTTTATCGTGTATCATTGGGATCCTATGTGCTTCATTTTAGTGTACGTTAAATTGTTTTTTTCTTACCAGCAAAGTTTTCTTCCATGATGTCTGTGAACAGTGTTTTTTATATAATTTGTGGTGGCTCCTGCTTTCTCGTTGACTCCAATCATTTTTAAGTTACTTTTCTTTGCCTCATCTAGCAGCTGCTGGATTGATTTCTCATGGCCCCTTCCTATTTATAAGGCATCTTTGTTTTCATGATTGCTAACAACAAGCCTGTTTTCTATATCTGAGATCCTGTCCTCATTGGTTTAGTCTGGTGTGGATACTTCCAATGGAATTTTTATTCTTGTGGATATCTGCTTGAACCTGCCTTATGGACTTCATTGCTTTCACAATTTTATTAAGCTATTCTATTTTTATTTTATTTTTTAATTTTTTGGTCTGTATCTGCTCTATAGTCCCTAATATAGTTTTCATTGTGGATATCATTTCTGCAGTTATCTGAGAAATTATTTCTGATTTGATTTTTTTTCTATTACCTCATTCAACTGCTTTGTTGTTACCATTTCAGAAAGGCCAAATAGATGACTTTTATACTGTCTCACCTCATTGTTCCCTGGGTTTGCCTTTGGTGAACTAGATATCTGGGTTTGCATCCTGTTTAAGTGTCTTCTCATTTTTTAAAAACATTTAATCCCTGGGGTGATGTTTGTAAATTGCTTATTGTGGGTTGCTTTATTGCTAGTATTTAGAACTCTTAGGAAAGGTCTATTTCTTCAAGGTATCTTCCAGGTATAACTGGTTGTTGGGTTTTGAGTCTGCTGCAGGATCCTATTCTTTAATTTGTTGGGGATGAGAAGTTGCTACCTATTTGGCCTAGCCCCTGGTTCTTTGGCACTCTACCACAGTATTATCTGTGACCCTTAGTCAATCTCAGTTTGGGAATACCAGGAAGAATATCTATTTAGAACAATTATGTCACTTTTGGCTAACGTGGTACCATCAGCAATAATGGTAACAACAATCACAGCCTAGAAAATGACAAATTGATTAATTTGCCATCTTCAAGTATATGAAGTGGACTTGTAGTTATATAACGAAATCTAAAACAGATCAGAAAATTATATGAAATATGTCAATCCTTAATATGTTAAATTTATCCTCAGGGGTTAAAATTTAAAAGGCATTAAGAAAAAATGGAGACATAGAAGAAGAGGAAAAAATCAGAAGGCTGGAAAACAAAGGGGGATCATGCTAACTTTAGGAAACTGTTGCAGAAGACTGGAAGAAAGAAAAGATGAAAAGAAGAGAACAGAACAACAAACACGAAGAGGCTATAAACCATGTTCACACTCAGGAAAGCAAGATCAAATAATGAAGGAAAGAAAAAACAAAACAAAACCACCAGCACAACAAAACACGAGAGAGAGAGAGCGAGAGCGAGAGCGAGAGCGAGAGCGAGAGAGAGAGAGAGAGAGAGAGAATATGAATGAATGAATGAATGAATGAATGAATATCCCCTTTTAGGTTTGTTTCTGTTGTTACTGGTAGACACATGTGGAGACAGAGTCCCAACCCACATTATTTATCCCAGCAAGCCAGCAGTAGCTTTTTGGTGGTATAGTGGATAATCTCAGTGACGTTGCACCTTCTGTCCAAGACCAGACTCATTCACCCTGTAGTGATCAGCACACCTTCTGAGGGCCTGAGCCCAGATGGGAGCCCTAGATGGAACTGGAGCTAACCTGAGTTCTGAGCTTAACTAACCCCTCACCAAGATAGCTCTTGGCCAACTGCCTTCTTATACTGGATGACTGAGCACTTAGCACTCACTGCTAGCTAGTGCAGCCCTTCATACCCAGTTTCCCTCCACTGCTGTGTATCTCTGTGGAGGCCTCTGGGGTCTCTAGCAGTCACCATATGTCCATAGGTTTGAATTGCTCTTCTTGGGTAGTGAGTCCTGTCTCGGGGGAAGGCACTACTGGCTACCTCCTTCCTCTTTGTTAACATTTTTCCTTTCTTTCCCTGTGGGCTTTAATTAGTGCTTTACATTCTTTCTGGGTTCAGGGGACTCACTTTCTTCCTCTTGTCTTTTTCACATTGCTAAATTCCAGCATCTGAATGGCAACACTCAGAGAGGCTCTTTCTCTGTTGTTTATCACTGTGCCATCTTGGTGCTTCCTTGATAATCCCATTTAAAAAGCACATACATAAAATATGCCTGAATACTGTTAACAGTATTTTCTTCCCAGATAAGAATAAGCATTAATACTTTTGAGGGGAAGTGAAACAACTCAATATTTTCTATTTTTTCTACAACATATATTAGCTGTAAATACTAAAACATACCAAGTACTTTTTGGTTTGTTAATAAAATCAATTTAGTTTAAACAAATCACTCACTTAGGACAAGTTCATTTTTAAGCTGAGTAAGTGGCACAGAATGAAGGCACCAGAATGAAATATTAACTTCACTTCTTATAACAAAGGTTTCTAAAATGTGCAGGGGATTCTCCACTTGGAACTGGAAACATACTTGTAAGGCTGCCATAAAGGACAACACTCATGGGCCAGGGAGATGGCTCAGTAAAATAAGTGCTTGCCTGGCAAGTGCAAGGGCCTGAGTTCAATCCCTGGTTCTGCCAAAAAACAAAAACAAACAAACAAAAAAAACCCTCACAGCACTTACTCAATATTTATTGATTTGAATTTAAATGGATTAGTTTTTTTAAATAATAGCTTAGCAAACTTTCTCATAGTAATGCTACTATTTTTTAAAATGGGGTATATGAACTGAAAATTTTTCCAGCCATCTAAAATGGCAATAAAACTAAGACAGAAAAACTCAAGTTGTGTAGGCATAGTAGACTAACATAATAACTGAATCATGCCTATAACCATGGCATTAATAAGTCCTAATATATTATCAGCCAGGACTCAAATGGGTTCTCAACAGATTACAAAAGTATGATTAAAACAATGGGTGTTTAATCTTAAATTAGATATAACTACTCAGTTCATAGTCTTGTTTTCCTTAACTTTGAAAAAATAATTAGACTAGGCTTAAATTCATTCAATAAATATACAGTTTATCTAACTTAGTTTCAGTTTTTCAGTATAAGAGTTGTTGAGCCGGGCATGGTAGCATACGCCTATAATTCCAGTACTCGGTAGGTTGAGGCAGGAGGATCACTGTGAGTTTGATGCCAATGTGGCTATGCAGTAAGTTCAAGACCAGCCTGAATTACATAGCTAGATTCTCTTTCTCTCAAAAAAAATGTTAAGGCATGATCACTAAGTTTTAGTAGTTACACTGACTCTTTTTTTTTTTTTTTTTAATTTTTTTATAAGCTACCTGGAAGGCCCTTACACTGACTCTTCTAATGCAGTGCCATTAAGCTCTCAGTAAGACTCAGTAGGACTCAGTGCAATGGCATTTATATAGTTCTAGGACTTTAGTAATTGACATATAATTAATCATAGGCTTACTATTTCTGTAAAAGATTTCCAAGTCCACTAGGATGATTGTTATGTGTATTTGATTCAGAAACTAAGGAGCTGAACATTGCCTATACAAAATGCTGACAAATTGAGCCATTAATTGGAAACAGGCCAAATTAGTGACCAAGGTAGTAAGAACAAGAAAAAATAGCAATCAGTACACTTTTCCCTTTATAGCTTACTCTACTATAAATATTACGAGCCCTCTGTGACATGGGAATCACCTTGCTTACCACATGATGCTGATGTAATAATATCTAGTGGTAAGCACCTGGAGGAAGCAGAGAAAAAGGTTTTGGTTTGGGTTACTTAAATGTACTGCTTTTTTTTTTTTTTTTTTAAGCCCATAAAGCCACTAGCAGATAGTTCAATAATTTCTGTTCTTATGCAGCTTACAGGGGTTTCACATTATTCTACCAGTCACTAGTACTGATTCCATAACAATAGACTTTCAAAACTGGCATCTTTCCTAAATAAACTGTGTCACGTCTGCAAACACTTGTTACTGTGTTGTGTACTTAGTGGATATTCAGTTAAAACTTTGTCAAAAATTAAACCTTATACCCAAAATATGCTAGCAGCAGTTTTCCAAAGGACAATACTTTTCTACACAAAAGCCTTTCTGGATTTTTTAAAACTACAAATGATTAATAATAATCATTAACTGTGGGCCAGCCAAAGAGCTCAGCAGATTAAAGTGCCTGCAAGCAGGCACAGGGACCAGGGATTCGATTCCCCGGGCCTGCCATGTAGTGTCTCTGGGTGCTCTGATGCCATTGAGAGTACCTATAATCCCAGCTCTTGGGAGGCTGTAAACAGGCGGATCACTACGAGTCTGATCTAGTAGTGAGACCCTGAACACCCTGTATACCCTTCCCTAAAAAAAACAAAAACAAAAACAAACAAACCCCAAAAAACTCCATTAACTGAAAAATCACTTGTAATACGAAATAATATCTGTCACAGGAGTCTTTTTTTATCACACAAATATCTTTTACTAGTGTTTATACAAATCAAGAAATTTAAGAGGAGCAGAGCCCTAGTTCAGACCCTAAGTCCATACAGTTTTTTCCTGGCAGGGTCATTTACAATGATACTCTTCTGTTCTCTGAATTACCAGAGCACCAACTGCGCTTCATCTGGTACTTAGTGTGTATCAAATTGTACTCTTATTTATCCTTTTGTTGACACATCTTATCTCTTTAAGAGATTTAACATACTGAGTACAGAAACTATGTTTTGTACAGTATTTTTATGTACTGTTTTTGTGGCACTGGGGATTAAACTTGGGACCTTGCACTTGCAAGGCAGGCACTTATGCCACTGAGCCATCTCCCTGGCCTTGTATAGTATTTTTAATCTCCCAGTCTTATAAACAATATGTGAAATTATGATAATAATGCAAATTATAGACTTTTCATCGTCAGGTAAGACTGCCAGCATGTATTCTTTCTTAAAAAAATTTATTTATTTGGTACAAGATCTCACTACGTAGCTGGGACTCACAGTGATCTTCCTGTCTCAGCTTCCCCAGTGCTAGGATTACAGGTGTGTGCCACCATTCCTGGTTTCGGAGGCCAGCATGGAGCCTGTGTCCTTGCACTTGCCAGGGGGGCACTTAGACCGCTGAGCTCTCTCCCCAGGCTCCTGTCACTATGTATTCTAATTTGTTCTCCTATAACTTGGCTCATAACAAAAGAGCAAAAATATTAGCTATAATTGAATTGACTGAGTGTCGCCAGGACCTCACAAATACATTCAAACCTTATTACATTCAAACCTCATAGGTATTTACAAGTTCCATTTTACAGATGATGAAACTAAGGTTTAGGGTGGTTATATAATTTGTTCACAGTCAGACAGCTAAGTGGTAGAACTATGAAACTCAGGTCTGTTTCATTCCAAACACCACACTAGTATTATTAGGAATAAGGACAAATGACAAGTACTTATTCTGCATATATGACCCAAGAGAACTGAGAGTTTTAGAAGAGAATTTTTCTGGGCAAGGTGGTACATGCCTGTAATCCCAGCATTCCAGAGGCTGAGGCAAGAGATCACCTTGAGTTTGAGGCCAGCATGGACAATTTAGGAAGACTCTTTCTCAAAATAAGACTTAAAAAGACAAAAAAAAAAAAAAAAAAAAAAAAGAGCTGAGCATGGTGGCACATATCTATAATCTCAACTACTGGGAAGGTTGTGGCTGGAGGATTGCAAATTCAAGGCCAAGCTGGGTAATTTAGCAAGATCCTGTCTCAAAAAAAAATTTTTTTTTTAAAGGCTGGGGATGTAGCTTAGTAGTAGAGCACTACCAGTTTCAATCCCTAGTAGCACTGGTGGAAAAAAAAATGAGGTTTTACTCAGTGGTAGAGTTCTTCCTTAGCATAGGTTCAATGCCCAGTACCAGAATTAAAAAAAAAAAATATCTATCTATCTATCTATCTATCTCAGATCAAAGAGATTTCAAAGAGGTTCAGTTTCACTCATTGTTTGAATTTGTTTATTTCACTCATCTCTGAGAAAGAGAAATTTACATTCAGAATTCATACTGTTTCATTGAGAGGTTTTCAAACTAAAGGTCCCCGCAAAAATAAAGATACAATGATAAGAAATTAAAAATCGTGAAGTTCATAAGAACTGGGGCATATAAGTATACATCCAGAGAAACAAAGTAATTTAAAGAGACCTGGGACAGAAGAGGACTTGAAGTAGTATTTCTCTTAAGAGCTCTGTTATAAGTCAGAGACATCCTTCATTCAATTTATTTCTCATGGAAATCAACTAGCTTTCATTGAATAAATTCAGAGAACAGCAGAGAAGAAATGTACTGATAAGATCCTGAGCTCATAAATCTGACCAGCCTTTTGAAGGGATAACAAAGGATGCACAAAGTTTCAAAAAGATAAAGAAGCTGTTGGCAGTGTTAACTTTTACATAGTCACCACAGAAAAAAATTAATATAAAGTTAATAATCAATATAAGACAATTCAGACTGGAAATATCCTATTATGGATCATGAATATCCATATTCATATTTTTAGTTATTAACACATATTCATTTTACAAATTAATAGATTCACTGTGATATTTCCACACATCTATATATCAAGTGTTATTGTACTGCCTTATAACACAGCTCTTCTACTTCCAGGACATTTTGTTTATTTCCATACATAAGAGAAAATGCTTTGTCTGTGTCATTGGCATGATCTCCATTTCTATCCATTTCCTTGCAAATGACAGAATTTTACTCTTTATAGCTGAGTAATACTTCATTGTATGTGTGTTATATATCATATTTTCCCTATCCATTCATTTATTGATGACCACAACAGGAATCTTCCTTCCCCCCCCTTCCTCTACATAAGAGGGCCACAGTTCTAGTTTCTTTTTTTTTTTTTCTTTTTGCAGAACCAGGGAACCAGGGATTGAACTCAGGCCCTTGCACTTGCCAGGCAAGTGCTTATTCTACTGAGCTATCTCCCCCGCCCCCACAGTTCTAGTTTTGATCCAAATTCCACCAAGTCTTTCTTAATAGATTCATTTATAATGACACCTTTCTCTGCTCTGAATTCTAAAAATATCAACTGTCAACTGCATAATTTATCTGGCACTTACTGTATGCCAAATTGTAGTCTTACTGCATGGTTTAGCTCTGCAACAGATGTGATAATAAAGGCATAATTACCAGTGAAGTACATTAATGCTTTAGTTATTCTATAATTTCACATCCCCACAGAGTTAGGAAGTTGCAAAGAATATTTGAATGTGTGAGATATGATGGCACATGACTGTAATTTCAGCTACTTTGGAGGCTGAAGCAGGAGATCACAAGTTCAAGGCTTGTCTCAGCAACTTGGCAAAACCCTGACTCAAAAGCAAATAAAACAAGGAGATAGATCTTTTGCAAGTATAAGGATGAGGCAGGGGGGTGAGGCGAAGGGAAGGGGAAATAAAAGGAATTAAGATACAGCATGCACATGTACCAACCTCCCACAAAAAGGTGAATATCATGCACTGCATAATAATTTTTAAATTTTAAAAAGGAAATCCAATGAAATCACCAGTAATAGTGTTCAAAGCCTATACTCTAGAGCCCCTAGGATCTTTGGTCTGTTTGCTCTTTGACCCAATGTCTCATAGGATTTGTTACTTTGGTTTTTAATTACACAGCAAATCTAAGGCAGCAAATAAGAAAAGAGGAAAAACCCTCAGAATCGGTCCTTCTAGCAACAAAGAGAATTATTAGGTTAAGAGTGTTCTTAGGTCAAGAAACCCCTTCCTCTAAATATACATATAAATTTTTTTGGAGTTAATCATCACTTCTATCCTAAATCTGAATCTTTTTGTTGCTCTTATTAGTCACTGCTATTTACCACATGAAATGCTCATACCACTTAACTGGTACTACATGAAATGCTCACATCACTTAAGGTTTACAGTATTGGCCTTAAAAAAATAACACTTCTTTAGGAAAGAGGTTCTTGATCTTTATTAAGATACAGATTACTTTGGGAATCTGATTTTTTAAAATATGTTTACCCATGTTTTCTTTCTTTTTTTAAAAATTTTTTTGACAACATATTACTAGATATTAGAAGAAGAAAAAACTGGAGCAATGTATAAGAAATTAAGAAAAGAAAAAGTACAAACAATTAAAAAAAGGAGATGAAGCTAATTAGAGCATTGACTGCTTCTATTTCCATTTTTTTTTCTTTTTAAAAATTATGTATTTATTTATTTTTTTGTCCTGTCAGAGGTGAATATTTTACTGGCATCTAAATACTATAAGTGTTTGAATTCAACTAAACATCTAATACTGTCTAGCAGTCTATAATATTAGTGGGTTATCCTCAGAAGTTATTGACTTGAGCCTTTTAGAGCTCATCGTATTAATATGGATTTACTTTATATACCTCATTTTTATACTTTTCTACTGGATGGTTAAGACCAAGATATAGCAAGACCTATATACCCAGAAATGTAACTTTTGTATCTGATAAGGTCAGCCAAGTACTCTCAGGATTTATCCTGTAGCCCTGTACCACCTTTTGTACATTCTTTTGTCAGTGTCTGACCTGAGGATGAGTCACGGCCATTGCTTGACCAATTTGCTCTCTGTGAAAGCTTGAGAAAATGTTTTTTCTCTCCATGTGATTCTCCCCAGGCTCACTTTAAATCCTCGAACACATTTCTCTGTGGATCCATAATCTTCTTGATCAGAAAGTTTGGAGCACAACTGAGTTACATGTTGTTACAGTACAGGTTCTCCTATGTCCCGAGTCTTCACTGACCTTGAAAGGCTAGGGCCAAAATGTTGGCTAATCATGCAGCCTACCCCATGTTTTCATATGCTCTCAAGAAGTAGAATTTTTCAAGCCAATCCACAAACTTCTAGATAACCATAGACACTAAATTAAGAACTTTTGCATTAGGTGACAACAATGAATATGTTTAAGAACATAAAGATTTAGACTTTTTTTTTTTTTTTTTTTTTTTTTTTTTTTGAGACAGGGTCATGCTATGTAAATCAGGCTGGGCTTAAACTTACTATGCAGACCAAGCTGGCCTCGAACTCACGGTGATCCTCCTGCCTCAGCCTTCTGAGTGCTGGGATTACAGAGGTACACTATCACACTCAGCCAAATTTGGGCTCTTATTCAGAATGATTCCTACTGATATGATGAGTTGGGCATTATTATTATTTTTTTTTCAGAACTGGGGATTGAACTCAGACCCTTGTGTTTGCCAGGCAAGTGCTTATTCTACTCAGCCATCTTCCCGGTCCTATAAATGTTAAGCAAACATGCCATTCAAAGCAAAGTCAATAACTACAACTTACAAGTAAATATGATAGCAAGTCTTTTTTTTTTTTTTTTTTTTGTGGAACTGGGGATTGAATTCAGGCCCTTGTGCTTGCCAGGGAAGTGCTTATTCCACTGAGCCATCTCTCTGATCAAGTCTTTTTTAAGAACAAAGTGGCAAGAGACAAAACGCTCTGAAAGTTCCTCGGAAACAGCAAAACTCAGCACAGTCCGGCAAATGCATGTTTCAATAGTTGGAGTTGTCAACAAAGATAATCTCTCAGAAATGAACTTGTATCCTGGGGTACAGTGGTACACATCTGTAATCCAGCTCCTGAGAAGCCTAAGGCAGAAGGATTTTGAGTTGGAGGTCAGAATCAGCAAGTTAGCACTGGGGATGTGGTTTAGTGCTACTGTCCCTCAGTGCCACTAAAAAAGGAAAAAAGGCATCTTGTATCTACCTAGATAAAACGTAATTTTTAGGATTATTAAGAATACTGGCCTAGGAAAGTGAGCTGGATTTAAAGACAGCTTTTATTTTTTTAACTTGCTATCTACATGGACTTCAACAGTTATTTAACTTCTCTAAGCCTCAAATGTATCATGTACAACTAGAACAAATTAGTTCACAGGGTTGCTGTGATAATGAAATGAGATAATATATATTAAAATGCTTAGCATTGTGACAAGTGGTCAATAAATGGTAGCTATTATTTTTGTTGTTGTTGTTGTTACAGTTCTGAACATCTTATTAATAAAGCCTCAATACCATTTTGGTGCAGTGCACCTTGCTTATACCGTACCATGGTTTATGCTGATTGTACCGCACAATGTATACTGTGGCTTTATGTTCTGTTTTACATTGGGGTGCTGTATGTAAGAGTTCTGCAAATAAATAAAAACAAAGTCATCAAGAAAAAAAAAGGTAGTTATTAGTCGTTAATTTCAGTTAACTGATTTTTGTGAAGTGATTTAGGGTTTTACTGAACACAAAAGTGTTACAGGATATATGATCTCTTATCATCTTAGGGTAGTAACCACTGTATCTCTATTTTACAGTGGAAGAAAATAAAGTCAATTAATTTACCCAAAGACACTAATGAGCTTTAAAAAATATCAGGATTTGTATATTTACATTAAGAAGTATGATTCGAGGGGCTGGGGAGATAGCTCAGTGGTCTAAGCGCCTGGTTTGCAAGTGCAAGGAGCTGAGTTTGATCTCTGGTACTGCATGCCATGTGGGCCCCAAAATCAGGTGTGGTGGCACACACCTGTGATCCCAGAGTTGGGGAGGCTGAGACAGGAGGATCACCACAAGTGTGAACTGTGCAGCAAGAACCTATACCAAATAAATAAATAAATAAATAAATAAATAAATAAAATTTTTTTAAAAAAGAAGTATGATTTGAAAGCCTTTTCCCTCCCAAAATCTTAGCAGCTCCAAGGAAGGAGGATTACATATTCAAGCACATCTTAGGCAATTTAATGAAGTCCTGCCTCAAAAAAATGGGCTGGGAATGTAGCTCAGTATGAAGGGCCAGGGTTCAATTTCCAGTACTAAGGAACAAACAAAAACAAAGTTTTTGAATTGGAGGTGTAGCACAGTTGTAAGTATTTGACTAGTAGTATGTACAAGGTCTTGGGTATGATCCCCAGCACTGAAAAAATTTTTAAAAAAATTTTTTTGTTATTATATACACATAAGTCATCATTTTTATCATTTAAGCATATAGTTTGTGGTATTATGTACTTTCACAATGTTGTACAACCACTACCACCACTACTCTAGAGTCTTTTCATCTTCTTCCAGTGAAACTTTGTACTAGTTACACATAATTTTTCATCCCATCAGCATTAATACCTAGTGACCACCATTCCTCCAGTCTTTGAATTGAACTATTCCAGGTACTTCATACAAATGGACAGGATCTGGCTATGTAGTTCAGGCTGGTCTTGAACTCACTGTGTATCCCAGACTGGCCTCCAACATCCAGCTATCCTCCTGCCTCGGCTTTCCAACACTGGGATTACAGATGTGTCCTACCACCCAGTCTCCACTGCCTTTTTAAAATGTACTGTTAACACTATTATTTAGACATGGATTATCCAGTTTGAGATTATTCACTTTCTTCTTTCTCTTTTATTCTACCCCTGCCTCTTCAAGCCCCTTTAAAAGGGAAAATGCAAGTAAAAAAGTTTAACTGCATAGACTTTATAGGACAGGACAGACAAACCACTTTTTTTTTTTCACATCACTTTTTTTCCTTTCTTTTTCCTCTTTCTAGGTGCTATACCACAGATCAACACAAATGAAAACACCTAAAACACAAATGAGCTTGATTTGGGAAGGCAGAGCATTTATTACAAAGATAATAAATTGGGTATAAAAGATTATAAATCACCTTATATGCTATTCTCCAGACCTTTATTATGAGATAATGGGAAGTTTCTATAAAGCTTTTCAGGAAGAAGAGAGACAGTTAACCTCACTTCAGTGCTGGGAGTCTAGGAAAATCTCAGTAGGTAACTTCTCTGAAGGTACTTTGGAGTGAGTGCCAACTCATGAACGCAGACCAAACTGTTGCTATCTACAGTAACCTTAAACCACTCCACTAGTTTAAAGATGCAAGTTGAAGGGGTGGAGTTCCTCTTCTGTGACCATTCTGTGAGGTGAGATTAACCACAAGCTTCAGCACACACAGTTCTCACAAATAACTAAACCACAATGGAGGGCCATGACAACTCTGAAGATTTCAAAAACAGTGGCAATTTAAAGATGCCCTTGATCTTGCACTTTAGTGATTGAAAGAGTACATGCAGACTCATACAAGTGAGGAAGGGGGAAATAAAAACTGCTGAAATCTAGTTTTCTGAAATACCTCTGGGCAACAGCCAGCCCGAGCGAAGGGTCTTGTAACAGAAACGTATGATCACGCGCAAACTCACTTTAACAAAACCCACCACCACTGGAGGCTGGTCACCAGCCGGACCCAGAGACCTTGCATTTCTGGCCGGCTATTGGCACTCTACCAGCCACCCTTCACTTGCAATTTCCCATGTGACACACAGCTCGGCTGTCACTTGGTTACCAGAGACTTCTTTGGGATCACCCCACTTAGAGAGTCTCAAGAATTTTTCCCTCATCAATCTTCCGCTCACCCCTATTCCTCTATTCCGGGACATTTTCGGCCTCCACTAATTACCCAACAACTCTACCCCATCATACACTCCCCGGATACTCAGAGACCTTGGAATACACAGGCTGTACTTTCACCCTTACTTGCTAGCTCACTCCCCCAGGATGCTGCGGAAGCGGCCACTGAAAAGCAAACTTTCCCAGCGTTCGCGGAAGCGGGAAGGGCTCGTGGAGGACTCACAGCTGGTTGATGGCGTTCTGCGAGATAACAGCGTTGGCGGAGAAGTATGGGATCATGTCGGGGCCACAGAGGCTGCAGGTGCAGGCGGGGGACGCCTTCTTTTGCCCGCTAAAGTACTCAGGGTCATAGGGCCAACTCAAGGCGCACAGCCCCGCATCTTGGCTCCCACTCTGCTCTGACACGAGGCCCTCATGTAGGACTCCCGCCAGGCCAGAGGCAGAGGCGCTGGTTCTCAATGGCTGAACAGTGCCCGCCGGGTAGCGTAGCGTAAACTGAGCCGCTGAAGCCTCGGGGAACTGCTATGCGGTCTTCCCCGGCGGCCAGCAGCCTGGTTCCAGCCCGCGTCCGGGGCGGAGCCCCGGAGCGAGGGCGGGGCCAAGGGCGGGAGGGTCTTGAGGGCTGGGAGGGTCGGCCCTGCCAGCGCCCCGCCCCGGAGCTCTAAGCGAGCAAGCCGATCCATCCCTGACGCGTCCGGGCTTGCGAGGCAAAAAGAGGCCCCTACGGGGATGTGTAAGAAAAGTTGCAATTTCTGTAAGGGAAATGTTTCAACAGAAAAGTCCTGCTTCTTAACCGGCTCTATTGTACCTCAAGCCCATTTTTTGCATTCTTAAAAGGCTATACATGCATAAATGAAACATGCATTTATCAGTGGCTTTCTTTTTGCTGGGGGGAATTTTTTAAAGTTAGTTTTGGACCCCCCCCCCACAAAACAGTTGAAGTTGTGGTGGGAAAAAAGAAAACTATCTTACACTGTCAGTAACAGCTGCTAACCCTTGTAAATAAACATAAATAGGGCTTTCCCAGCCATCCTCTAAGGATTCACTGCCTTGGCTGTACTTGTGAATTCCTTGTGACTTTTAGAAATACCAAATGCCCAGGGTGCCATCTCGGAGCCATCAAATCGGAATATCCTGAGGGCACTAGACTTTTCAGCTCCCCTCCGGTGATTCCCACGAGCAGCCAAGATTGAGAAGGCAGGCTAGAGATTGACTGTATACTCACTTCTCAGATACAGAAACATTCAGGATGTAGGGAGATGACCTCGTTTGTGGCTAGATCTAAAGTTTTTACCAGTAGCATTCTCTGATGGCTTTACAGGCTTAAGCTTTACCATGTTTCCTCCAACTCATTGAGAATGTTTTTCACCTGACCAGAAACCAGCACTTTGTAAAACGAGCCTCTTTCTCTCCTGTACGCTATGTAGTGGCTTACAAATGGGGCTGGCACAGTGCAAACTCTCAGTAAATTAGCTCTCTTATCTCTTGCCCTCTAGTCTCATGATAACAGAGCAAATACTTTCAGGCATCAGTATTTTTAGAATTTCTAAATATCTGACCAAAATATATATCCTATTAAGCTGCCTCTTGGAACCCAAGGTCAGAAATTAGTAGTTTTTTGTTTGTTTGCCCCCCGCCCCCATAACCGGGGATTGAACTCAGGCAGGCCCTTGCGCTTGCCAGGCAAGTGCTTATTCTACTGTGCCATCTCCCTGGCCCCAGAAGTTTTTTTTTTTTAATATGACTTCACTATAGTTAGAAAATAGACTAAAATTAGAAAGAAATTGCTTTAAATCTCAACATACTATAAATCAAGTCTTGATTTTATTGTGTTATACACATATTCAGGCTTATTCTTATAAAATTTGACAGTTTAAAAAATACTAGTAATGAAATAATCAGTCTAACATATTCTATGCCTAAAGTCAGAATCAACTTTTGCTAAATGATCCCCTCAGTAAAACTTAAAGCTGTTGCCAAGAAACTTAGAGTTCAAATATATCAAACTCAAATGGAAAGTGATATCTAAGTTTCCTGGAGATGAAATAGGGAGGAACCAAAAGGGAGGTGAAGAGTTAAAGGAGGGTCTAGATCTTGAAGTTTCATCATCTTCATCCATTTCTAGGAAGGAAAATGTTTGAAAGATTTATTCAGGCTGTGTCAGCAAGCACCCAAATGGCAGTGTAAGAAAAAAATCTGCTGATACACCCTAAAATAAATTGCTTAAAATATCTGGCAAACTTGCCAGTTTGAAACTTCTTCCAGGCTGTAATTTATTACAGCCTTCTGCTCTGATCAAAAAAGGCCGATGGAACTTTCAAAGCACTGTTAAGGTGACTCCAATTCCTTTCATGACACAGCAGAGACAGGATTTTATTCTAGTTAATCCTAAGTGATGTCATTTAGGAAAGATGATGTATAGTAATCATACGTAATCAAGACAACTGAAAAGGAATTTAGCAGGAAATGTCTCAACTGGATTCAGACTTATTTTTGCACTTAAAAACAATAATGATTTAATATAGATTTTATAAATATATGTACTTTTTTTTTTTTAAATAAAAAAGGTTCCTACAGTAATGGCCAAGAGGGACCCAGTCCTTTTTGTTTCCTCCTGGAAGACTTCTCAGTGCCTATTCAGGTAAAGGCACTAAGATAACACCCCACTCAGGCCTTTTCAAAAGCTTTTCAAAGTCAAATTCTTGCTTTTGGATTGTCATATAGGAAACTGGAAAGTACTAGAACATGCCTCTTGGTTTTAACAAAAAAGCTAAATCATCTTTGCAAACTGGGATACTAAAGGAAATAGATCTACTACTGTCTGTTTTTAAAAAGTCACACAATTCCCTTTCTCTTTCCAGTCTGAAATGTCAAGATGTCAATCAATTTAGTGTCAGCTCTATTTAATCTTTTACTTTTCACTATCAGGAAACCAGATTCTAGGGAGTGAGCTTTTTATACTCAAGGATCTAGGAATTAAAAAATGATTTCAAGCTAGATTGAGCAGAATGAAATAAACTAAGCTAGTTTTCTATTCCACATGAAGTCAGAATGAGCTAGTTTTCTTTTCTTTCTTGTCTTCTTTTCATCAGCCTGTCTTTCACTCTTTCTTTCTCTTCCTTCTCTTCCCTCCCCCTTCTCTTCCTCCCTCCCTCCCTCCACAAAGGCTCTGAAGAAAACTTATCTTTTTTCACACCCTCACATGAGTTGCAAGACATTAGTTTTATGGTGACTATGTACTACTATTGCCACTACTACTACTATTACTACTACCGATATTGAGAACTTAATTCAGGGCCTTTGCACTGAGCTACATCCCTACTTTGGTTTTTTAGACAGCATCTCTCTGTGTCAGTAAGTTGCCCAGGCTGGACTTCAGTTTGAGATTCTCTTGCCTTTAGAATGCTCCTGTCTGTCAGTCAGTCAGTCGGTCTGTCTGTCTCTCTGTCTTTCTTTGTCCTTTCTTCTTTTCTTTCTCCTTCCTTCCTTTCATCTTTTTCTTTCTTAAGTAGGACTATATATTAATAGCATTATTTTATTTTTATTATTTTTATTTTTTTTGGTGGAGCTGGGGATTGAACTCAGGCCCTTGTGCTTGCCAGGGAAGCACTTATTCCACTGAGCCATCTCCCCAGCCCCTACATTAAAATATTTTTAAAGTAATAGAAGTCACTTGTGTTAATAAGATAATTTCGTTACTATGTACTTCTCCATAAGGTATAAACACTGCAAGACAATGAACAATACTGACCTAACTATTCCAGGACAGGCAGGAGGAGGTACTGCAACACGTATAAAGGGTGTAGACATGCTTTTGCTGCTCTGACAAAATTTCATCAAAAGCAGATCCCTTGAGCTGATACAAAAACAGTGTACTAGAAATCAGGACAACCTAAGTTCTAATTCTAAAAGTGGGCACTTAAAAAATTAAGACTTTGACTAACTCACAACTTCATCTATAAAATTGGATAATAAAATCCTAAAGAAATATCCCCAAATCTGTTTTGAGTGTCAGGACACTAGAAAAACTATTCTCGTCCAATCTGAAGATCCTGGGGCCTGGCGTGGTGATGCACACTTACAATTACAGCACTGGAGGCTGAATTAGGTGACTTTTAGCATTGAAGGCCAACATGGAATACACAGTGAGACCCTGCTTCAAATACCCACCTTCTCATAATGCATTTAACCCATTTAAGATAAATAATTAATTTTTCAAAGCCATAAACCCACCAGTTAAATACTCTGGCCTTGGAATTAATTGGCTGGGTTTGAATCCTGCTAGAATTAGCAGTATATTTTGGAGTTATTTGATCTTAGACAATATTACATTGATTAAATGATCTATCTATCTATCTATCTATCTATCTATCTATCAAAAGTACTTGGAACAAAAATCAATCAATTAATGTCTATCTATCTATCTATCTATCTACGTATGTACTTCCCTCCCTCCCACCTATCTATCTATCTTGAAAAAATACCTGGCACAAAAATCTGCTCTTGTGGGGCTGGGGAGATAGCTCAATAGAATATATGCTTGCCTGGCAAGTGCAAGGGCCTGAGTTCAATCCCCGGTTCCACAGTGACTGGGGGTTTGATCCCTGGTGTGCCATGCCGGCCCCACCCCCAGGGCACACTGAGATGGCAACTGAGACTGGGCGTGGTGGCATGTGCCTGTAATCCCAATGCTTGGGAGGCTGAAAATAGGAGGATCACTACGAGTCTGATCTGTGTAGTGAGACCCTAGAGACCTTGTATTGAATACATTTAAAATAAAATAAAAGATAAAAAGATACATGGACAAAAAGTACTTCTTGAGGATTGTACCATTACATTTTCACTACTAATCATCATCATGCATAAATTGGCCAATCAACTTCTTTTTTTTTTTTTTAATTTTTTTATTTATTTGTGTGTGTGTGTGTGTGTGTGTGTGTGTGTGGCCAGCTGAGCCCACCAGGGGGCGGGGCTGGCTGGCATGTGGTGCTGGGGGA
>NW_004524648.1:4103601-4110289 GCF_000260255.1 Octodon degus | reverse complement strand
GGGGGCGGGGCTGGCTGGCATGTGGTGCTGGGGGATTGAACCGTGGTCCCTGTGTTTTGACTAAGCTTGTTCTAAGTAGGTGCTTTAGACCACTGAGCCATCTCACCAGCCCTGGCCAATCAACTTCTGGTAACAGAAAGTGAGTTTTGTTTGTTTTCCTCTATTACCCAGAAGTTGATGAATGAATGAAAACTGAAATACAGATGTCCCCTGTGTACCACCATTCATCTAGAAAGTCTTTACGGTTACTGTTTGCCAGGTAATTAATTACTTTAACTCTGTTGCAATTTATAGTAATGTGAGATATGCAGTGCTTACTCAATTTTTAATGTAAGTTTTTAAGTAACAGCACTAACTTATACAACTTTGTTTTAAAAATACCTGGTCATAAGGCTAAATGATTATACCAATCATAGATCTATGTACACTTTTATGTTTTCTCTAAGGGCTTGATTCAGAAAAATAAATAGTACATTAACTCCTGAGTGTCAAAAAGGAGAAAACCAACACCTAAAAAGTTGCAAAACAGAAAGCCCATTATCTAGAGTAATACAATCTTCTGCCTCTTGCTAATTTGTAAAATGCAAGATAAAACTCTTACTATAATACCCAAATTTCAAATTTGTTGTCCAGATAGTACAAAGCAGTTATCTTACTGCACTCGGTAAAAGACACTGTTCATACAATACAATATACCAAATTCTATAAACAAAGGCTCTTAAAAGCAATCATGTTTTGCAATCACTATGTGCCTAATATTTTTTTTTTTTTACAAAGACTATCTAACAATAGTTTTAAATACTGAGTCAAACAATGTCACTGAGCTTTCACAATCATTCCATAGAATTTTCTACTATAAGAGCAATAGGGCATTCTGAAAAGACCTGTATTATCTACTCCAGGAGAGAAGATCTCTAAAGCATTCTTCCCTCATGATCTTAACTACCATATGCTCCTGTAGGAAGAGATGCTGAAATGTTTCTTTCTTCAGGTTACAAAAGCCTCACGCTCTATTGTTTAGTAAAAATAATAGGCATTTATAGATCGCTTTTCACATCCAAGACACTTTACAAAACATTTAACCATTTAGCCCTCAGTCGATCTCTTCAAACCTTTTTTAAACCATTAAAAAAAAGTAACACATACTAAAAGACTATTTGTTTCAGAAACCAGAACAGTAAAATAAAAATCATCTTCATTCTGATCATCCTAGTTCCAGAGTGATTTCTATCAATATTTTCAGATATTTTCTTCACAAAAATCCTGTGTCATAGTTGCCCTTTAAGAGGCACACATGCATACACATTATGGAATCAAATTATACATATTATTATGTTTCTTGCCCACCTTGCTCATTACAGCTTGTATCTTTTCCCATGGTTATATAAATCTACTTTGTTTTTTCAAAGGGGTACATAGTATTTTATTGTAAGATCATATATGGGGTTTAGGACCAGGGAGACTGCTCAGTGACGTAAGCACCTGCCTTGTTAACAAGCACAAGGTCTTGGGTTCAATCCCTGGTACCAAAAAACCCCTTAAAAACAAAAGTAAATAAACCCAAATAACATATGTGGGGTTTATTTAAGCAGTTTTAGATTGACGGAAATTTGCTTCTAGTCTTTATTATTATACACAAAATCTCTCTATAGGGGCTGGAGAGATGGCTCAGTGGTCTAAAGCACCTACTTGGAACAAGCTTGGCAAAGCACAGGGACCGCCATTCAATCCCCCAGCTCCACATGCCAGCCAGCCCCGCCCCCTGGTGGGCTGAGCTGGCCACAGACACACACATACACACACACTAAATAAATGTAAAAATAAAAAAATTAAAAAAAATCTCTCTATAAACACAATTTTATTAATACTTTTTTTGGTAGTGCTAGGGATTGAACACAGAACCTCATACATAGTAGGCAAGCACGCTTACCACTGTGAAGCTCTTTTTACACACTTTTTGTGGATATTTATTATATGGATACCTAGAGATGGAATTGGAAGTTAGCTTAAAATATTTAAACATTTTAGATTTAGTAAATATTATTAAATTGCTCTTCTGAAGGGTTTAGTTTTTATTTTGCTGTGTGACATTACTGTCTCCTATCTTATGATCTATTAAGTTATTTCAGGGTCCCAAAATCTACTTCTGTATACCATATTTCATATAGCACATTAAAAACTGAAAAATATACATATTAGGAAGGTAAAAATGTCATAGACAGTAGAAAAATACATTAAATTATAAAGAAAAATATTATGAGGAACTATATTGTTGATTATAAAGATTACTTAGATTATAACTAAATATATGTAATACCCAAATTTCTGTGAAGATAATATAATTTCAAATTCATAGAATATTTTGATACTTGTTCAGTGATAATATGTACAATATACTGCAGGTGAATGAGCCAAATATGTCCTATTTCAGTATGCTAGAACAGGGTAAGATGCAAACAGAAAAACTGAAAGGGAATTTGGAAGCAACAAAAAATTAAGATTAGAGGAGTTGGTAAGATCTTGACAAAATGAAGCAGTAAAACCTCTGATAAGCTGATATTTATTGAACATTCACCATGTGCTAGGTGCTCTATTAAGAGTTTGTATGCAATATCTCACTCAATTCTCACCAACAACCTTATATTATTATTGCTATGCCCTCAGAAAGATTAAATAATTTGTCTAAGCTTAAACAGTAGTATTTTAAACCCAGCTAGTTATTCTGGTTCCACAGCCTGCTTTTAAACCAATACTCTACACTGTCTTTATGACAATGGAGGTTCATTACAGAACAAGTTAAACCTCAAAATCTATTCACCAGAACTCTTGGGAACCTTCAATATCTACCTTACTGAAAACTGGTATTTTCTCCTCGACATGATCCTACTTATGCCTCGCAGGTCCTGACAATAATAGAAACCTAGCCCCGTATTAAATATAGCAGTGAGGTGATCTTTTGGCTGTTGTATACCTTCCTCTTGCTACCGGATCTCTTAGAACTCTGTATTTCAAAATTATATTTACCACAAAACACTTCTCAAAGCACTTATATTCAAAATTTTTTTTTTGTTTGTTTTTTGTTTTCTGTAGTATTTATCCAATATCCTACAGAAAAGAGTTGATGTATTTGTGGATGCTGGTGATACATCACTATGAAATTTAATGTTTAAAATAAACATACTAGCTGGGCAGGTTTTATCATTCTTTGATATAGTTAAAGAAAAAAAAATAGAACAAGACTAAAATCTAGTTGACAAAAAGGCTTGATTCTAGGCTCGGATGTGTTAAATTTATCCTACAATACTGTTGATAGATTAAGTGAATTCTCTGATTAATGCTGAGTATTGGAATGCCAGATACTTAGTTACATGCTGACCATCAACATGGATGTGAGTTAAATTCTTTTTTTTTTTTGCGGAACCGGGGATTGAACTCAGACCCTTGTGCTTGCCAGGGAAGCGCTTATTCTACTGAGCCATCTCCCTGGCCCAATTCTTTTATAATACTTCTCTACTCAAACTCCCAACTATTTTTTATTCCCTTTCAGATCAAATCCATCCATCACAGGCTTTGTAATCTGAATCCTACCATAATCCAGTCATTATGATATATAACCCTCAACTTCACCCCTTCTCCAACACAATCAGTATGCTAGTTTTTGTCCATCCTCTGACATAAATTTTTGCTATAATTAAGCAATTTCTTTCTTGTTCTACATCTAAGTCTCATTTTTCTTTGTTCAAATTGTTCCCTGTCTGAGAACACCTGTGTCTAGCCTTTCAGGTTATCCATTTAAAAACCTACTTGAATTCTCAGCCCATTCAATAATCATAAACTAGTGTTTTCACACCTGTCCTCATGTAGTTCTCATTAAAATTCTGTGTATAAGTAAGGAAAGCTACATTATCAGCTTAATTTTAGACATGATAGTACTAGGGCTTAGAGTAAGTCTCAGAGGAGATCTGAACCTTCTCATTAGGTTCGATGATCATCAATTAGTGGTTCAAAGTATGTTATGACACTTTTTATAATGTTTTAGAATTTAAAACTGGGGGGCCAAGGGGAAGAGAAAAAAAAGAATTTTCTTTTCTTTTTTTTTTTTGGGGGGGGGGGCTGGGGAGATAGCTCAGTGGCATAAGCAGCCTGGCAAGCATAAGGTCCTGAGTTCTACCCCAAGTACTGAAGAAAAAAAAAAAAAAAAAAAAGGAATAAATTTTTTAAAAGGTCTTACTTTATGGCACATAATATAAAATGCACATTTTATAAGCAAGATTTAAAAACATATATTTATTATCCTCTACTTGTTACTTGTATAACTTATCTTACTCCTGGAACAAATCAACACTGTAACTCTTGTGGACCTTATATAAACTAGTGTAGTGCTATTCAAGTCATAATCATTAAAGAAATTCTGATTAGATGACTGATCCTTTACATCCCCCATATCTTTCTTCCACACATGCATTAAGCTCTAGATAAATACTTCCTAAGAAATTAATACATAAATAATTGGTTCTTACTCTTCGGAGCTCAATCCCTCACTCTTGATACAGGGAGCAGCCACTAATACTCCTTTTCACCTTTCACTGCCTCAACTCTCACCTGCTGCCTCTTGCTCTTTGGATAGATGCCTCTTTATACAATGAATTCAGTAGAGGCCTGGAACACAACCCAGTAAGTAGAGGCTTTATTTTTATTCTCAAGCCTACACTAGACTTTCAGGAGCCAAAAGTTCAAATTGCAGCAGGACTGATTCAGCCCTTTCACAAGCAATTTAGTACTATGCAGTTTGTTTAGAATGGTCAAGTTTCTAGTCCCTGGCAGAGCAGCATCATTATCTCTCTAAGCCTTCATGTATCAGTTTCTCTGGCTGTATTTCACTTGCCATGGTTTTTTTTTTTTTTTCTGAAATCAGGTGAACACAAAAAAATTATATATTAATGTAATTATATACTTTTCAACAAGCATGTCAAATATGCTCAAAAAATTTAGGCTGTGTTGTTTTCTCTGAATTAGACAAACCAAGGTATATGTAAGTTATGCTCCTTAATAGAAAGGGGGCACTTAATAGCATTAGTCAGCTAGTGCATCAGTAACAGAGAAGATATGGTTTTGTCTGATTTTATTCATCCACTTCAGCGGGCACGTCAACTGAAGAATGGATCTTAAATGAAGTATAAAATACTATGCAGGAAAGATGAGAAATTCATTTTGAATTGGGAAATGTTTCAAGAAAGGAGAGAGAATAACAGCCAAGCACTCAATAGACAGCTATTATGTTCTAACATTTTAAGCTTAGGAAACATTTTAGGAAATGAAACATTATATTTAAAGCTCCCTGTGAACTGTTAGCATTTTGCCCTTTCTCTAAAAACATGGTGTTTATCTTTCCATTCATATTTTTATATTATTTTTGTATATATTTTTGTATTATGCAAATGATAATCTTTCTTTTTGGTTAATCAAGAGCGAGCCTCACTATATAGTCCAGGCAGGCCTTGCTATAGTTATAGTCCAGACTATCCTTAAACTTGTAATCATTCTGCTTCAGCAACCCAAGTGCTGGGATTATAGATGTGTGCCATTTATTTTTTCCTCCCTCCATTTGTTGCAGTGCTGGAGAGCAATCTAAGGGGCTTGTACATTTAGGCAAATGGTCTACCACTGATTTATACCCTCAGCCCCAGTAATATTTCTTTAATATAAAATTCATTCAAATAATACTGCTTATAAAGCACTGAAGTTAATTTTAATATATATTGGAGTGGTGGTTCACACCTGTAGTCCCAGCACTCAGAAGGATGACACAGGAGGATGGCAAGTTCAAGGCCATCCTGAACTGCATAATGAAACCCTGTCTTTTTCTTTTTCAGTACCAGGGATTGAACTCAGGACCTTGTGCTTGCGAGGCAGGCACTTATTCTATTGAGCTATCTCCCTGACCCTGAATACCTATCTTAGAAAAACAAAATAAAATACAAAAGGGGAAACAAAATCTTTTTCTTACTTAAAAACATCTAGCCCAAGGACAGTTACATCAGTAGGTAGGTGACAAATCCAATACTGTAAAATGTTAATTGCCGAATTTAGAGGATGTGTATTTGGGTATTTACTATGTAATTCTTCCAACTTATCACTCTAAGTGAAATGTTGAAAAAACAAAATAATAACCTCTATTTTATATATTGCCTAAAAAGCTCAGTGAGGAAGGATACTAAGTGGTTTCAGAAAAAACCAAAAAAAACAAAATAAAACAAAACAAAAAAAACCCCCCAAAAACTGGTTTCAGATACTCAACGGCTTAATATACTAACAAAATAATAATTAGGCTTGATTTGATTACTGTTTAAACTTTTACCTTATGACAAAAAGAGAAAAGCCTAGTTCCTTCAAGATTTATCTTCACACAGTCATTTCTTGGAAAGCAGTTATATCAGCTTTTACTTTACTAGCCTTTTCTGGAAAGTTCATGAGATGATTAGGGCCAAAGCTGAAAAACTGATTTTGGTTCTTGAACACCCATAAAAAAATGAATATATGGGTCAGCCAGATAGCTCAGTGGATTAAAGCTCCTGCTTAGACAGACACAGGGACCGGGGTTCAATCTCTGGTGTGCAGTACAGCCCAGCCTCTCTCCCCCGGTTGAGATGGTGATTGAGACTGGGTGTGGGGCGCAGGTCTATAATTC
>NW_004524648.1:4079953-4103181 GCF_000260255.1 Octodon degus | reverse complement strand
CCAGACCTGGGAAAGATGAGGATTATAAACAAATCTTTTGAGCAATACAACTTCACCTGCTATTTGAAGTATTTTCATATTGTGTACTATTTATATCTCAAATAGACAAAGTAGTATTTTTTGTTTCAGAGGCATTTTAAAACAATTACCTTATCAGGAATTACATTATTTATTATTTGCTTTTAAAGTACCTGCAAGCAGTCTAATTAATAGTAATTACACTTTGGTGTTAATTTTTCATAGTTTTATAAATAAAATAACAGATTTAGAGAGACTCAGTTATAGTACCAGGCTTTGAAAAGACAAAATTTTAAGAAAAGATTGTATTGGGTTAAAAACAGCAACTCTACAATAGGAAATAAGAAATATTACCTCAAAATAACTAACAAAATAAAAGCGCGTGTGTATGTGCATGTTTTTAAGTTTTCTGAGGTGGGGGAATATCACTAAATTGCCTCAGCTGGCCTTAAACTCCTGGGCTCAAATGATTTCTGGCCTCCCCTGAGATTATTATAGATATATGCCACTAGGTGGGCCTTAAACATTTTAAAGATAAAAATTATTTACCTACTAAAATTAGGCTAATTAGGTCCAAGTTGATTTTTTAAAACTTAAAAAATATGAAGACCTTCTCTTTCTTCATTTCTTTCTTTTTTTTTTGCATTTGGTACAGGGTTTACAGGGACTACAGGGTCTCACTATGCAGATTGGACTCCTAGAGATCCTCCTGTTTTCAGCCTCCCAAGTGCTGAGATTACAGGTGCACACCGCCACGCCCAGTCTCAATTGCCATCTTAGCATACCCCAGGGGTAGAGCCAGTATAGCACACTGGGGATCGAACACTGGCCACTGTGCTCTGCCTAAACAGGCACTTTAGTCTACTGAACTATCTGGCTGGCCCTGAAGACATAATGAAATAGCTGTCAGAAATGAATTCTTTGGTGAAACTTATTGCTTACTGAAAACCACTTGTAATTAGAGTCCTTTTTCCATTATAGAAATTATATTTGTGCTTTGAGTGAGAACCTGGTATCATTTAGTTAACACTAAATGAATTACAATTAAATATTTTTTCTTACAATATTCTCATGATATTTTTATTTTAGCTATAAATGGAGTATAGGTGGATGATTAAGCAACTGAATTGTAATAAAATACATCTCTTTCCACACACTTCTGAATAGAGGTGAATGTGATCCAATGTAGCACCTAATATCACATCTAAAAATTCTTTTAGAAAGAAATCCTATGTGGAGGAGATGCAAAAACTCACAAATACCTATATTTGGATTAAGAAGGTAAGTGTTCTTTGTAAAGATACAATCTCTGCTTAAAGACATCTTAATTTTCTGCCGGCCCTTTATTTCCAAAGACTGATACTGACACTGAACTACACTGAGTGATACAGCTTGAACGATGAATGTATATAATCAAATGTTAAGTTTACATCTCAAAAGTAGCTTAAATTTTTCTCTACATCAGAAAACAAAACAAAAACAAAGGGTAGCCATGTTTTTCTCCAAGGACACTTTCTTAGTTTTCATCTAGAGGAAGTAGAGCTTTAGTCAGATGAAAGCTAAAACACTGACTATAAAATAGTTATTGGTGACACTTTCACAAGTATATAAGTACTAGAATGTTATGTAATAAGATTCTAGAGAAAAAAAATCATATAAGAATAAAGAGGGAAGAATCGGACATAGAACATTGAATTTCTTATGCTGAAGCTTCTAAACAGGCCCTTCAAAATCCTTCACAAACATGAATTAACATTTGGCCATACATTCTTACTATTCACACTTTAAGATGGGTTAACAAAAGCATACTGAAATAGTGAGTGTCAATTCTGCCAGATACTTCTAGTGTTAGTTACTCAGACAAGTAAGAAAATATACATTATATATTAAATAGCTCACAGTAAAGCAGGGGAGACAGATGTAATGGTCACATGGTCACATGAATAAGTGACCAACTAAATATCCTATGTCCTCCCTGAATGGTATGCTATAAATTTATAGTTTTATACCTGCAGCTATTGTCCTTTCTCTTAATACCCAAATGGCTTGGCAAATATGTTATTCAAAACCTCCCTCTACAAGGAGTATCAAGATGATAGTAGTCATTAGTAACAGCCAATAACATTTATTAAGGATTTCCCATATGATAAGCATTATGCTAAACTATGTAAGTGAGCATACAGCCATAGAAGCAAAGATGTTCCTAACAGGGTATTCCTCTTTGGTATTCCCATTCACTGCTGCTTCTATCACTTAAATGTACGCTTATAAAGAATCTGTATATTTGTACAGGAACTACTGATGTCCAAATTACTTATTATAACTGCATAAGGTAGTTAAAAATTACATAAAATAGTTATACATGGGTACAGAATAAGACATTTCTATAAAAGTGAATTTAAATGCTTTTGAGGGCTGGGCATACAGTTCAACAGTATAGCACCTGCCTGGCATGCATGAGGCCATGAATTTGATTCCTTGTACAAAAAAAGTGCTTTTGAAAAACTTGAGCCTCTCTGGCAAGCACAAGGTCCTGAGTTATATTCCTCATAAAAAAGAAAAAGTACAGTTACTTTAAAAATCGTTGAATTATGTATGTACAAAAGACAGAAGGAAAATTCTAAATTTCTGAAAGGATTCTGCAGTCAACTCTTCAAAATTTCATTCTAAGGAAATCAAAATTAGAAATGAAAAACAATGCTATCATGGATGTGGGTTACACAAGAAAGTTGTGGGTTATGTGGGTTACAGAAGTGAGATGATCAGTAAATCAAGACAATCCCATTGTCTTGTCTAATTCTAAAATCTAGATTCTTACCCACAATGCAAAAAATACTTAATAAAGGTTTACAGGATAAATGAATGAAGAGAAAATTCCCTAGGAGGTGACATGAGATAGACTTTTAAAGAATGAAAGAAATGTCACCAGGAAGAAAAAGAAGGAAAGGCATTCATGAAGAAAGTAGGGAAAGCTTTAGAGTTCAGATAGTACTAAATTTGACTCTTGGATCTGTGCTGTTTGATTTGAGGAAGTCACTAATCTCTTTGATTTTCAGTTTCCTCATTCATGAAATGGGCAGTAATAATTCTCTTGGACTAAGTACAAAGTAAAATAATGAATATAAGACACGAATTTGGTGCTTAAAAGCATATGTAATTTTGAAGTTTTGAAGAGAAAGGGAAAATTTAAGAAAAACCCCCATATGTATATTTTAACCCTTTCTGCTGTATTATGCCAGCTTCTCAAATTTGATTAAGATGGGTTCTGCCCAATGGTAGAGAAAGCCCAGATGACATAGCCTCCAATATCAATACCCAATAAAGGATCACTCTGCCCAAACCCACCTCAAACTTGATGCTGAGTCTTTCTACTTTGACATTTGTTCAAGAAGTTTTCACTAATTTAAAATGGTTTGTCTAATATGCAATGTATTATTTATTGTACATGTCCTACTAACCTATTTTGAAACTGTTTCATTGCTATTTTATCATTTTTCTCATTAAAATGAATAAAAATTATAAAAAATAAAATTGTTTGTCTATATTCATTTATTGTCTTAGTCTATAACTTCTTTCTTGCTGTTTTTATCTGTGAAAGAAAGTTTCAAGAGGGAAAAATGACAGGTTTGGGGAGTGACAACGTGGGGGGAAAGGTCAGAATAGCAATGAAGTTTTGGTTAAACTACTGATTAGAATTAATAGGAAGAGAAGACATTTTAGAAGAGAAAGAATTTGTCAAATAAAATATGATTATAGAGATTACAGGCAGTTAGATGTAAGGGTTTAAAGCTCAAAAAGAGATCTGAAGTGGATATATAGATTTCAGAGTTCTTGGTCCATGGACATGAAGAATTAAGAGGTTAAGGTCACCTGGGACAATATATGGAACAAGAAATCAAAGAATAATTAATGCTTGAAAGGCTGTGGGGAGTGGGAGGGTTCTTCATTGTTGGTGGGAATATAAACTGGTATAAACACTATGGCAAACAGTATGAAAATTCCTCCAAATCCTAAAAATAGAAATTCCATAAAACCTAGCAATTCCCCATCTAAGTATCTTCCTGAAGGAGTTAAAGACATAATATTAGAGACATACATGCATAGCCATGTTTATACCAGCATAATTCATAATAGCTAAACCTTGGAAGCACCTATAGGTCCATCAACAGATGAACAGATAAAGAAGATGTGGTTTCTATATACAATGGAGTACTACTCTGCCCTATAAAATACCTGAATCATCCACAGGAAAACAGGTATGCCTTGAGACCATAATGGTAAGTGAACTAAATCAGACAGACTAGCTTAAATATGGCATAGTTTCTCTTATATGAGGAACCCATATATAAATAAAGTGCAAAATAAAAGACAAAAAATAGGAAAAAAATATTATCGTAATACAGCATGGTTAATGTATCTAAAATATTTAGTATAATTGTTTTTTTTGTTTTTTGGTCTGTTAGTCTGGCTGCTAATCTGTGATTATGATGTTTAACTTAATAAAGTTTGAAAAATAAATAAATCTGATGCTGGCAAAAAAGATGTTATGTAGATTTATATATTCCCCTCAATGAATGTGATGCAAACATGTACTAATAAAAATAACATAATTAGCTAAATTCAATAATGTAGCAGGATACAAAAATCAATACATAAAAATCAATAGCATTCCTGTATATTAATAATGTACCCAAGGGGGAAACTACCCGCTCGGGCCCCTCCTCCTGTCCCTCTCTTGGGACAGGAGCTTTCTTTTTCTCAATAAATATATTCTGCTCATAAAAATAAATAAATTAATTAAATAAATAGATTACAAAAACAATAATGTACCCACTGAAAAAGAAATTAAGAAAACATATCATTCATAATAGCACCAAGAAAAATTATATACTTATCAATTAATCTAAGGATGTGACAGATCTCTAAAATGAAAACTATAGTAGTCTGAAAAAGAAAATGAAACAGGACTTTAGAAAAAAATATTCTATTCCTGGATAAGCAGAATGGATATACGCAAATTGCCATACTTCCAAAATTGATACATAGATTTAACATAATCCCAATAAAAACACTAATGGCATTAATCACAAAAGTGGAGAAATCTTCCTAAAATCCATATAGAACCAGAAGAGATCCAGAATGGCAGACATAACAAGAGCTGTGTGGGAGACATAACAATCCCTAACTTAGAAGTTATTTTACAAAGCTACAGTAATAGAAACAGCATGATAGTGGCACAAATACAAAAGTGAGGATCAGTGGACCAGAACAGAGGATGCAAAAATAATCCGAAGCATATTCACCTATTTGACCTTTGACATAGGGGGCAACAATATACATGGAGGAAAAATAACCTTTTTTCCAACACATTTTTTTTTGTTGTTGTTGTTGTTTTGTTTTTTCTAGACAGGGTCTTGCTATGTAGTTCAGGCTGGACTTAAACTCATTGTGTAGGGTTGGAGAGGTAGCTCAGTGACATAAGTGCCTGCCTCACAAGTATGAGGTCCTGAGTTTGGTCCTCAGTACCAAAAAAAAAAAAAAAAATAAAAAATTCCTCAAAAAAAAAAAAAAAAAAAAGAGAAAAAATCAGTGTGTAGCCCAGGCTTGCCTTAAACTCTTGGTGATCCTCCTGCCCCAGATCCTGAGTACAGGGATTATAAGTGAGTGCCACCACACCTGGCCAAGAGTCTTATAAAAAATAATCAGGACCAGAAAAAAAATTAAAGTTACGTTTGGTCATAACACATTCTCGCCACTCTCCTGAGTCACAATTATTGTGGCTGAGTAGGGTTCTGATCCTGATTCAGGGACCTTGGAATTCTAGGAGAGGCAAAGCCTCTTTGGTTCCTTCCCTTGTCCTTTCCAGTGTTCTGTCACTTGCTGTTCCCTACAGGAGGCCTTACTCACCTGAGCATGATGAACCAGCACAAGCCTAGCAGTTTAGCCCCATAGACATCTGTAGCCTCAGTTCTGCCAAAAACAGTCTCTTTAATAAGTGACACTGGGAAAATTGGCTATCCACATGCAGAAGTTGAATCAAGATCCGTATCACTCAACATGTAGTAATTTATATCTCTCACCATATGTTAAAACAGGAACACTGAAGTTAACTGGAAAATAGGTAACTTCTTGAAGTCGTAGGTGTAGGCAAAGATTTTCAGAACAAAACCCCATTTTCACAGGAAATAGTAATGAGAATCAACAAATGAGATCATATCAAATTAAAATGCTCCTGTGTATAAACCACAGAGTGAAAAGACAACCTACAGAATGGAAAAAAAAAATTCCAGCTATTCGTCAGGCAGAGGATTAATACCTAGTAAATATACAGAACCCTAAATAAAAAACACCAATCAAAAATATGCAAATAAAATAAGCAGACCCTTCACAGAAGAAATACAAGTGTCCGATAAATACATGAAGAAGGGCTGGCCAGATAGCTCAGTGGACTAAAGCGCCTGCTTATACAGACAGGGACTAGGGTTTGGTCCCTGGCCTGCCATGCTGGCCTTGCCCCCGGAGCGTGCTAAGACAGTGATTGAGACTGGGTATGGTGGCGTGTACATATAATTCCAGTGCTTGGGAGGGTGAAAACAGGAGGATCACTATGAGTCCGATCTGTGTAGCAGGACCCTGTAGGCCCTATACTAAATACATATTTAAAAAAAATACAAGAAGAAATACGTGACATTGCAGGCCATTTGAAAAATGCAAATTAAAACAACACTGAGATTCCATGTTTCCTCAGAAAAAAAAATGGTCATCACCAAGAAATCAAATAATAACAAATGCTGGCAAGGTTATGAGGAATAAGAAGCTGTGTACATTGTTGATGGGAATGTAAGCTAGTATAGCCACTGTGGTAATCAGTGCAGAGATTCAAACTAAATCTAAAAAATTGATTTGATACAGCTATTTCCCTTTTAGATATCTTCCTCAAAGAGTTAAAGACATTACATTACAGTGATATATGCATATCTGTGTTTATAACAGAATAATAATACAGGCATTTCTCTTTCAATGACCAAGTTCCATTCCTGTAAATAGGTCATTAAGTGAATTGGTCACTAAATGAGGAATATTCAGAAAAAAATAAATGTTCAAAGAAAACTGCAGCTTAATGACTTTGCCTTTATTTGCATAACTTACATGCAGTACTGTAATATATAATAGTACATAAAACTGTAGTGTTGTACTATACAGTACAATCAGCAAATATTACATACAACATATACTATACAAGAAGACATTGATGCTTTGCAAAAAAGAGGCATGGAACTGTACAGAAAAAAAAGTTGGGTCATAAATCCAAACAGTGTACCTCACTGCTAAATGTGAGGAGTCATTACAGGTAGGTTATTAAATGAGGAATATCTGTAATTAAATCTTGGAAGCAGCCTATATGTCCATCAATAGATGAACAGATAAAAGAAATGTGGTAGCTAAACAAATGGAGTAGTACTGTGCCATGAAGTGATATAAACATGAGTCATTTGAAGGAAAATTAGTGCACCTTGATACCATATGTTAAGTGAGAAAAATCAGACACACAAGCTTAAATATAAAATGGTTTCTCTTATATGAGAAGGAGCAAAATAAAAGATAGTAGGACACAGGGAGATAGATCTTTCTCAAATGGAAAATACATCACGAGATGGAGGGATGGTGGATGCAAGGGAAAGAAAGGGGACAAAAAAGGAATTACATTTGTATATGTACCAACTCCATGAAATAAATGCAATGCTAATTACTGCAAAGACATACTAATGAAAAAAGATAATAAAAGTGTTTTCCTTATTTTCATTGGGTCTTTTTTCAGAAAAAAAGATTTTTAAAAAACAAGAGAACTTCCAGGTTAAGGTGAAAATGTACCCAAGAACAGTATTTCTTTAAACTGTGATTAGATAGGACATGTATTAAATTATATATAATTTAAATATTTTCTGTCATAATGTGTAATGAGAAAAAAATAGGACTTTTTTTCAATGTATTTAGTACAGGGTCTATAGGGTCTCATTACGTAGCTCTGACTCATAGTGACAGTCCTGTTTTCACCCTGGCCTAGGATTACAGGTGCGTGCCACCACACATGGTCTCAATCAACATCTCAGTGCGCCCTGGGAGTGCGGCCAGCAAGGCACACCAGAGATCTAGCCTGGCAGCTGCACTCTGCCTAAGCAGGCGCCTTAGTCCGCTGAGCTTTCTGGCCAGCCCTAGAATAGGATATTTAAAAAAAATCTTCATTGCAGTACTTCTCTGGATAAAAAATCGGTTCTGTTTTAGCCTCTATGTTTAGTTATGTAAGAGTACAAGCATATCATATTGATTTTTTTTTTATATATAGAAAGGGAAGCCTGGAGGCCCAGCAGTATGATCAATAACAGATGTAAATAACATAAGGGAAAGAACAATCAATTAAGAGTAAAAAAATCTGATTTTAGTTCTGTCTCACCTTATATAACTTCCATTGTAAAATCAGCATAAAGACCACCCCCATCTATCCTATAGGATTGCTGTGAAGTAAAACGACTATAGAAAAGGTTTCATAAATATTAGCACCAAATATTAAGGAAAAGATATAAAATGATGATACTGTTACTATTATTTGTATAAATTTTGTTGTTTGTATAAGGACCTTTTTTCAGTAATACACTTTGGGCATAGCTATTGTCTTTTGCCTCAGCCCTAAGATCCAATCATTTTAATTAATTTGAGGGGGGAGAATGTAGTGTAATTGGCCTAACCCTAAGTTCTCTGGACACAAACCTAGTTTGGGAGTAAAAGGACAGTTACAGGATTAGGTGAAGTTAACAAGAAAAACTCACAAACATAGAAGATGGAAGAGGGGGAGAAAAACAAAGGTAATTTGTGTTTTGGCTTATAGAAAAAAACCCATTAATAGCAACAATTAAACAATGTTGATCATACCAAACAAATCAGCTAGAATAGTATCATCTGAGATAAACTGGATGATAACATACCATAAGCACCAATTATGTATCACTCTTAACCACAGAGAAGAAATTTACAATTATGGGATAAACATTAAGACAACACAGATATAGACTTACAGCTAATATGCATCAAATACTTCAGCCATATGTCTGCTAGTGATAGAAAAGAAATGGACAGTAATTTTACAGAGTTAACTACCTAAAGATTAATAAAGCTTTACAGTTATACTATTAATGATATAGGAGGTTGGGAGTGTGAAAATTCAAGTGGAAAAAATTTGAAGCCTTAAACTACATTGGTACCTCACTTGATGAACTTGATTCTTTCCACAATTCTGTTTGCAAACTGTGTTGGATGAGAACTGAATCAAATTCAGTAGTTAGGTTCAGTGTTGACCTTATGGGGAAACTCAGTTTGGGAGTAGAAGGACAGTTACAGGATTAGGTGAAGTTAACAAGAAAAACTCACAAACATAGAAGATGGAAGAGGGGGAGGAAAAAAATCATATAGGGAATGAAAATAAGAGACAAAAGACTAAAGGGAGAAAATTAACAGGCAAAAGAAGAAAAAAGGAAGGAAAAAGGAAAAAAAAGAGATAAAGAGGATGGGGAGATAGCTCTGCAGTCTAAGCACTTGTCTGCCATGCACAGGGACTCAGGTTCAGTCTCTGGTACTGCATGCCTTGGTGGCTCCACCCTGTGCTGGCATTGATACCTGGTGTGGCAGTGTAGGCCTGCAGTCCCAGTGCTGGGGAGGCTGAGATAGGAGGATCACTGTAAGTCCAGGGTGTGTAGTGAGACCCTGTACCAAATAAATAAAAGATTGAAAAAAAAAAAAAAAAGAAGAAGAATGAGCTAGGAAAAAGGACAAAGGAAAATTCCCCAAACTTCAATAAATTGATAAAGAAAGGAGAAAAGAAAGAAAAAAGGGCTGGGGAGCTAGCTCAGCAGTCTAAGTGCCTGCCTGGCAAGTGGAAGGACCCCGGCTGGATGTTGTGCAGGCTCAAATCCAGGGGTGGCACACTGTGCTGGCCCTGAAACTGGGCGTAGTGGCACACACCTATAATCCCAGCATTGGGGAGGCTGAGACAGAAGGATTACTATGAGTCTGAGCTGTGTAGGGAGACCCTGTAATGAACAAATGAACATACAAATGTTAAAGACAAAAGAGAAAAGAAACAACTACACACATACAAGAAGAAGAAGAAGAAGAAGAAAAAGAAAAAGAGAAAGCAAGCAAGCAAGCAAGCAAGCAAGCAAGATATTTTTGGATGTGTGTTTTCTTCTGGGATCTATGATTTTGGGGCAATTTTCAAGTGAAAACGTGTCTGCTCACAGAGACAGAAGTAGATAAGGAAGGCATTCAGACCCTCTGTCCATGCTGCATACAGGTACCAGCACAAAGCACTGAGTACAGTGAGGGCACCAAAGCCGCGTCTTTCAATTCCAAAGCAACTCAGGCTGAGCCTGACCTGTGGCTGTGAAGTTAGGAGTCGACATGCTTTAGCTCAAACCCCTCCGGGGTCTTTTTCCAGGTTGCACTCTAATATCAGCTGTCTTCAGTGGCTGTCTCTCATCCAGGTACTGTAGAAACATCTTACTGGGAGCTGTGAAATGTAGCCATCCTAAATTGCTGAGTCCTGGGTTTAAGCAATCAATCTTTCCCTGGAATCGTGTCTGACCAAGCACTTTCCAGGGATATGGTGGGTGCTCGGACTGCAGACACTTAGCAGCTGACGCCTGCTAACAGCCTCAGGAGGAGCACAGTCCCATGTTCTCCCTGCACTGCAGAGCCTCAAGTGCTCATTTGGACCTTGCATTCTTCTTTGAGGCCCTCTGGAGTCCCCAGCTTTCACCTGTTTCTAGAGATTTGGTCTCCCTTTCCTGTGAGCCAGAGAGAAAGCGAAGATAATCTCTTTCCCTTTTCTCTATTGTGTGTTCTGCATCTTGAATTTCTTTGTAGGTTTTAATTTTTCTGTCAGGTCCAGTATGGTTCTGGGGATCTACTTCTCTTCTTTCTCCCTCAAGTTTATATTTTCCAGGATATGGATGCCAAATTTCAGGCTGAGTTGTCGCTCACCATTCTGACATTTTTCTTTTTGTTTTTATTTTTTCAGAACTGGGGATTGAACTCAGGCCCTTACGCTTACTCCACTGAGCCATTTCCCCGGCTGCACTCTGACATTTTTCTGAAAATCCTGTAAGAGACTTTTTTGGGGAGAACTTCTGTATAGAGGATCATGCCATTTGCAAATAATGATAATGTGACTTTCTTGCCAGCAAATATCCCTTTATTTTTCTTGCCTAATTGGTCTTGCTAATGTTTTCAGTACTATGTTGAACAGGAGTGGTGATAGTGGACAACTTCTTCTTGTTCCTAATTTTAGAGGGAAAGTTTTCAGTTAAATATGATGTTGGCAGTAGGTTTGTCACAAATTGCTTTTATCTGATTGAGATAAGGTCTTTCTATTCTCACTTTCTTCAGTGTTTTTATCATGAAAATATGTTGGAATTTGTCAAAGGCTTTTTTCTGTATTTGTTGAGAAAACCATGTGATTTTTATCTTTGTTTCTGTTTATGTATATATTACATTTATTGATTTGCATATGTTGAACCATCCTTGCATTGCTGGGATGAAATCTACTAGGCTATTATGTTTTTGATGATTTGTTATATTCTGTTTGCTAGTATCTTTTTTTTTTTTTCTTTTTTTTGAGACAGGGTCTCACTATGCAGTTCAGACTAGCTTTGAACTCACTGTGTAGCACAGAAATTCTCATGCCTCAGCCTCTCAAGTGCTAGGATTACAGGCATGTGCCACCTTGCCCTGCCTTTGCTAGTATCTTTTAAAGATTTTTTGTGTCTACATTCATTGAAGAGTTTGGCCTATAGTTCTCTTTATTGATTGGGTCCTTGTCTGGTTTTGGAGTCATGGTAATGTTAACAGATAGGAATGACTTTGGGAGTACTTCTTACCTTCCAATTTCATTAAAAAGCTTGAAGAGTATTGGTGTTAGAGCTTCCATGAAGTTTCTTTAGAATTCAAAACTAAACAGTCCTGGGCTTTTCTATGCCTTTGTATAATTTCTATGTTCTTTTGCTGTTGATTTCTAGTTTCATTGCACTATGATTTGATAATATGCATGGTACATTTTCATTTTTTTTACATTTAGTTAAGCTTACTTTATTGGCTCATATGTGTTTTATTTTGGATAAAGGTCCATATGCTGCTAAAATAATGTGTACTGTTGTTCAGTGGAATTCTGTTGATATCTATTAATACCTGTTTGTTCAAAGGTTTTATTTAAGCATTTGTATTTATGTTTATCTAGTCTTTTTTATCCAGTGGTATTTGTTTTATGAAGTTGCCTGTTCCACTGTTACATGTTAATAACTAATCTCTTTTGGATTGTTTTCTTAATCAATATGTAGTGATCTTATTTACTTGTTTTGATCAGAAATCTACTTTGTCTGAATATAGCCTAGCTATATGCTTGCTTTTTTTTTTTTTTTCTTCCAGGTTCCTAAAGCATCTAATACTGTTTTTCATCCTCTTAATCTTGAGTTACTTTTGGGGTTTTTCTTGTGCATCATATACTGTTGGATTTTATTTCTTGATCTAGTCTGCCAGTCTTTTGATTGGGGAATTGAGACCATTCATATTGACAGTTATTACTGAATATGTATTCACTTATTCCTGTCATTGCCTCTTTTTCTTGTTGCTCATTTCCTATCTTTTCCCTCTGCTTAACTGTTCAATCTACCTGTATATTTATTCTGGTAGGCCTTTTGCCATTGTTAGCTTTACTGTCTCTCATTCACATGCTCTAGATTCTACCATCTCTGAAAGAATCCTGTCATTCCAAGCCTTTGGGTGGCATCTATATACAAACCATAACATTCTGCCCCTGGCACACCAAAGACTCATATACATCCCTTATGTAAAGGGCATTTACTCCATCTCCAAGAGTTAACAAAGTCCTACCAGTTTTAGCATTTCTAAAATGTCCAAATCCCAAATCTCCTCTGAGATTTAAGGCAAACTTTTAGCTGTGAGACCCTGTGCAGCTGAAAAGAAAGTTAAACACTTCTAACATTCTTCAATGACACAAGATAAACATTAAAATTCCAAAAAGTACAAATAGGGGAATATGAAGGAATGGGACCAAATTAAGTCAAATTCATTAGGGCAAACAAATCCCATAGTACCACTTTCAACATCCTTAGCAATCTATGGCAAGTTGTGAATTCCAAATGGCTTGGGTAGCTCTACTCCTATGGCACCACAAGTGCTTGTAGCTCTCATGGCTTCTCTCTGGGGTATGCTATGCTCTCTCCTTGTTTTCCTCAGATGACCCTTGTGCCTGGCTTCTCCAAACTTCTGGGGTCTTCACTGCACCACTGGTTTCACAATCACAGGAGCACTATCTTCTCAGGAGCACACTGCCTGGCCTCTCAAGCTTTGTTATCAAATCTGGGTGGAAACTTTTCTGCCCCTACATCTCTTTAATTCTGAAACATCTAAATCAGCACCATATGGATAATGCCAAAGTCTGCTGTCAGCTGCAGCAGATCCAAGATTCTTTCTTTCTCGGCTGGAGGGTCCAGTGCCTATGTACCAAATCCCAAGAAACAACTTCCCTAGGCCAATTTTGAACATGGTGCTTTGGGGTTGTCTTTTTAAAGCAAAGTAAAGCTTTCACTTTTGCAATTTTGAGGCTGCCAAGAGTAGAGTCCTTTGGTTTCTTGTGATGCCCTCAGGCCATTTTTTACTCTCCTGTTTCTTCTCAGCAATTAGCTCTACCTTTGTATTTCACAGCCTCACTGAAGCTTCCTTTTGGCTAAACTCAAAACATTTTAAATCATTCTGCTTATCTTTTTGCTTTTGCTTTTAAACATAGATCTGGCTAAAGGCCCCAACAGTAGCTATGCCATTGCCTTGACATTAGACTGCTTTGAAATTTCTTCTTCCAGATTAATTAGTCCACTGCCCTTAATCTCAGTCTCAGGTAAACTCTCTGGATATGAGCAAAATTCAGACAAACTTTCTGCCAAGTCATAACACATCATCTGGAGTCTAGCAACCAATACAGTTTTGTCTTCCCAGGAGAAACCTACTGAGCGTGGTCTTTACTGGCTTTCTGGTCTTCTGAGTTCTGACCAGAATCAGTAGGCTTGCATACAGTACAGCCTACAGTGTTCCAGTGCTTTTTCAGCTGGCATTTCAGAACATTTCTAAATTCTTTCCACAAGTCATCCCCAAAAGCTCTTGAAGCACATGTCATGCACAGTCACAACAATGATCCTACTTCTCTGGTACGAAATTGTCTTAGTTACTTTTTCATTGCCAAGACAGAATACCTGATGCCCAAAGTTAAGTGAGGAAAGGGTTATTTAGCTCACAGCTTGTAGAACTTTCAGTCCATAATTGGCCTGTCCCAAGGCAGGGTAGCAGAGGAGCAGCAGTTCATGTTGGCAGAAGACAGCAAAAGCAACAAGGGAGGGCAGACAAGATTGTTTCTGATCCTTATATTGGATGCAGACTACCCTTCCTAGAGTGGGTATAGTGCTTACACCCTTAATCCTAGGCAGAATGGGGCTGGGGCTCCCTGGCAAGTGCAAGGACCCAGGTTTGATCCGTGGTATTGCATACCGTGCCAGCTCCTTGCTAAGCCAGTCACTGAAACTGGGCATAGTGGCATACACCTGTAATCCCAGCACTGGGAGGCTAAGCCAGGAGGATCACTGTAAGTCCGAGCTGCACAGTGAGAACCTATACCAAACAAACAAACAAACAAACAAATACCCTAGGCAGAACTATGCCAACCAACAGAGGACTGATTTACTAATCAAATATTCTTAATCCTAGCACCATACACCCTGGATTCAGCCCCCTCTGAAAAAGCCTTATGATTACATGAAACAATTTAGGCAAATGACTAGTAAATAAATGACTAGTAAATAAATAATGACTAGTAAATAAATAAAATTATTTATCAGTCTTTAAAAACTACCTAATTGAACATAATTGAGATACTTAGATTTTTTTCAAACTATGTTAAGAGGTATGCCTTTCATAACCATTGAATACAGAAAATACCAGATAAATATAAAATAAACAAGGCCTGTGATTACATTCTTTAAAAGAAAAAGCACTTCTTTGAAAGGAAAATTCTTACTCTTTTCAAGTAGCTAGGAAAAGAGCTTTTAAAAATATGCACTTAACCATCTCAGGAGGGTTACTCTGTATAGTAGCAGAACTCAAGGGTCAGAGAACAGTTCACTACCCCCTGGTGGTCACATCTGAACATTTACAAGGAGTAGATTTCTGCTATGGACATGAACAGTTACCACTAAGGTAGATAGCACCAATGATCACTTAGAGGCAGTTTTTATCATGTGGCAAGTTCTACTTTAGGAGGCAAAATGCTCTTTCTCAATATAGATATATAGATATATAGATTTGTAGATATAGCTAGATATATCTTGCTAGAAGTGCTAAAATATTTAGTTGGCTTCTTCACAAAATACTAACATCATTTAAAACAGAAAAGAGTTCATGGAGCATCTTACTGTCAAATCCTTTAGGAAAAAGAAGTTTTCTATAAATCTGCAACTTTTCTGAAGTATGATATTGCCTTAAAATTTATAAAGATTAAAGTTAAATTATCAGCTCATATTAAAACAGCTCTCTCATCTCTTTATGTAGCTTATTTTAATTTTTCATTTATTTATTGAATACAGGGTCTCACTACGCAGCTCAGACTCATAGTGATTCTCCTGTCTCAGCCTCCCTAGTGCTGGGATTAAAGCTGTGCACCACCACTTCCAGTTTTGGTGGCTAGCATAGTACACCTGGGGTTTTGGAGCCAGCAAGGTATGAGGCACCAGGGATTGAATCTGGGTCCGTGCGTTTGCCAGGTAGGCACTTAAGACAGTGAGGTATCTCCCCAGCCCTCTCTATGTAGTTTAAACTGGTCTTTAATGCACTATGTAGCTCAGGCTGGCCTTGTACTCATGGCCATCCCCCTGCCTCATTCTCCCAAGTGTTAGGATTATATGCATGCACCACCATATTCAGCTCTTCTCTTTTAATTTAGGTAAAATATTAATATTCTTTAGGTTAATATTCTCTTTAATTGGAACATATATTGTGAGAGAAGTACAGTTGTCCTATTTTCATAGCTGAAGAGCTGTAATTTACTGTTACAATATTGAAAAGCCACAGAAAATTGTCTCCAAATAAGCTGAAATTAAATGAACATGTCTTATCTCACAGAAATAAATAAGACAATTTCAAGATTAAAAAAATATGACGGCAAGCTCAAGGGCGGCAGTTCAATCCCTGGGGCACCACACGCGGCACCAGCCCTGCCCCCAGGGGGTGCTGAGCTGGCCAGAGTCCAGGCATAGTGGTGCACGCCTGTAATCCCAGCACTGGAAGGCTGAAAGCAGGAGGATCACCACAAGTCCAAGTGGCATGTGAGACCCTGCAACAACCAAATACCTTTGAAAAAGAAAAATGATGGGACAAACACCTGCAGGAAAAATTTAGTCTCAAATTGAATGAATTAGCACCATAGTGCCATTATACTACCTCAAACACAAAGATATTTTCTGAGTTTATGTTGTTTTTGTTTGGTGGTAGTAGCAATTGAGCCCAGCACCTTTCTCATGGTGTTCTGCTACTGAGCTACATCTTGAGCTCATGTTTTAACTGTCTTCGAGCTTTTTTCTGTTATCCTGTGTTCCACATGTCTAAACTTTTCATGTATCTTCTCACATGAGTTCTTTTTCAATTATATTATTTTTTAGAAAAGATACCAAAATTCTTCTATTTCTATTCATTCAATAGGTATTTACTGAGTGCCAACTAAATGCTACTTGCTGTGGATACCAAGATAAAACAGTCCCTGACTTCATGTTGCTCTCACATGGTGACTAATTATATGTCTAAATTACTGAAACATCTTGAGTAGGTTTCCTGCCTCCTCTCATACTGTATGATATCACAAGACTCTGATAACCATGCCTTTCTTCTATATAAAGATCTATCAAGTCAAAATATCACTGCTTTTAAGATCTAGATAGTTACTTTTGTACTGTCCTTAATACAAATCAGCCTGTAGTTTCAGACTTCTGAAGATATCCTCCTATTCTTTCTATCTTTACATGTCTGCGATGTTCTTTTTTTTATTCTGCTAAATCCCATTCATTTATCAAGACCTAGAGCTCCCAAGTTTTTCTGAGAAACCTCTGTTCTACATCTGTCTCTGTCTCTCTACCACTAATTTTGTTCTCTTTACAGGACACTGGGGAGAAGATCAAGTTTTTAAAGATGTGAATTTTTTAGCATACAACAAGTAGTTCTTCATGTCTATTAAACACTATGGAGAGGAAAAAACTAGATTGAAAAACTGAAAAATTTCCTGGCTCTTTGAAATATTTTCAAAATAAAATATGCAACATATTTTATGTACCGAGTTGAGAAGTAAAATGTAAAAATTATACTGAATGGTTTATGCACCTATCTGTCCTTTTTAAAAGGACACATTCTCTAGATCTTTTGAAACTATATTATTGTCCCATACTATAAGTTTTTGGCTCAAAGACAATTACCTAAGCGTCATTCTTTATGTCATACAATTCTTGCCTTGGAGATGGTACACAGAACAGCAGAATTCTATTATGACTAAAATATTTTCTAAATTAAGAGCTCAAAATACTTTGATTTCTGTCATTATTATTCATCTTAAAAATGTCCCAAGATTGCAAAGATGAATTTCAGTAGCATATTCCTTTTGTTCATTTTTACTTATTGTCTTATAATTTTACTAGGTTGACCCATATGAGTGAGCAATTCATAGGTCAAAATTGTTGCACACAGGCATTTTATATGTTTAGTGTTATAGCACCTTCCTGGCTGTTCCCCAGTTAGTAAAGTGGGTCACCATATAAGAAAGAAAGTTGTGAATCCACAAATATGCAAATAGGTACTACCATTCACTTTCATACAATTATGTTTACCAAAAAGCTAATAACATACAGTTTGATGTTTTATAGTCATAATTTTATGCATATTCTTCTAGAAAGAAAAAATAGTACTAGACTTTAAATGTCTCAAAGAGGCTAATACAGCATGAATATTTTGTTTCTTAATTATAGTAAAATGTACATTACATAAAATTTAGCATCTTGACTATTTTTTAAGTATATGAGTCAATGGTATATGTATATTAACAATATTGTGTAGCCACCATCACCATCTATTTCAGAACTTTTTCAAATTCCAAAACAATCCCATATCCTTTAAACAACTTTCCACCTTTATTCCTTGGTAAGTATTATTCTACTTTTTGTCTTTTTGGTTTTTTTTTATATTTTAGGGAAGGGTCTACAGGGTGTTCAGGGTCTCACTACTAGATCGAACTCATAGTGATTGTCCTGCTTTTCAGCCTCCCAAGTGCTAGGATTACAGGCGTGCGCCACCATGCCCAGGGTCAGTCGCAATCTCAGCAAGCCTGGGGGTGGGGACAGCACACTGGGGATTGAACCTAGGCCCCTGCGCTCTTCCCAAGCAGCTGCTTTAGTTCACTGAGCTATCTTGCCAGCCCTCTTTTTCTTTTTAGTATGGTGTTCCCAAGGTTTACTCACATTGTAGCATGTCAAAATTTCCTTCCCTTTTTTGTAACATGGATAGAATTAGAGGACATTAAAAAATAAGCCAGACACAGAAAATTAAACATTATATGCTCTTATTTATTTATACAAACTAATAAAGTTGATTTCATAGAAATAGAATAGTGATCACTAGAGGCCAGGAAAGGTAGTAGGGAGGGGAGATAGAGAAGAGATAATGGGTAACAAAACCCATTCAGACGGGAAGAATAAGTTCTAGTGCTCTATAGCATAGTGGGAGTAACTACGGCTCACAATAATTTAGTATACATTTTAGAAGAGTTTGAAGGTTCTCCCAAAAGAAAGAAGTTATAATTGTTGAAGGAGAAGGAAATGTTAATACCTTGACTTAATCATTACAAGTTGTATACTTATGTTGAAATATCACACTATATCCCATACATTTTTATAATTACTATACAGTGATACCTTGTTGTTTAATGACGCCAAGCTCAAACTTTCCACTACTTGAACAGCAAAGTTTGAAAAAATCTGCTCAGTGTTAACAGCTTTAATCAATAGTCCAAATGAAAATACAACTTGAAAAAACCTGTATGGGTCGAGTGAGTCATGTGTTGTGTCCCTTAGTGGGCACAAAAAGGTGATGCTGGGGCGGGGGAGATGGCTCAGTGGAATAAGCCTTCCCTGGCAAGTGCAAGGGCCTGAGTTCAATCCCTGGTTCCACGGGGGGAGGGGGGCGAGGTGATGCTTCAGTCTAAGCACTGCTTTCACCTCGACCACATATAGTGCATGTGTTAGTGCATTAGAATATTCATTACTGGTTTGTGTGCTTTACTGCATGAAATATCATAACCACGGCTCCAAAGAAAGTAATGCCAGCAGTAAAGCTTAGAGGAAAACTGAGAACCATGATAGTTAAAGAAAAAGGAAATCAACTCAGTTGTGTCCCAAATTTTCTGATTGAGGAGATTATGGGGCCACAGAGGAAAGTGAACGATGATGTAGAGTGTGCCTAAGGAGAGTCATATGGAGAGAAAACATTATTCTCAGGCTTTCACAGAGAGCAAATTGGTCAAGCAATGGCTGTGACTCAACCACATGGCTCACACTGACAAAGGATCTACAAACTGTGGTACAGGGTTTCAGGGTAAATCCTGAGGGGATTTGACTGGCCTTGTCAGATACAAAAGTTACATTTCTTGTTATATAGGTCTTGCTTTATCTTGGTCTTAAACACCCAGCAGAAAAGTATAAAAATGTATAAAAAGTAAAGCCATATTAATATGCTGAGTTGTAAAAGGCTCAAGTCACCAACTTCTGACATTGCCAGTCCTATGGACAACCCACTATTATTATGGACTACTGGACTATATTGGATTATTTTGCTGAATTCACACACCTACAATATTTAAATGGCAATGCAATACCCATCTCTGACAAAAACTAAACAAAAAAGGGGGATATAAATGAAGGGCCATTTTGTATCTGTATATACAAAATAGGATAGCTATACAGCTACTTTCTCTTAATTCAATGAGAAGAAAGATTTGTAATAGTGTTTGGACTGGATATCATGCCTGTGTCTTGTACTCTGAATAACCACTACAAAGACAACAATATGTAATATATTAATCATTAAAACTGTCCTATTAATTGGTTTTGAGACTGTCTCATTGCTATTTGTTTCTCAATAAAATTAATTAAAAAAGGAAAAAAAAGAAAAATCATTCTGCAATTTAAAATCCTGGAGAAATGACTTCGTAAGTGTAATTTTTGGGTATCACTTTGGTTCTGATACAAGTAATATTAATATAATAATAATAATAATAATAATCCCAGTCATCTCTTTCAACAGAAGCCAGGAGAAAGATAGGATAAGTAGAAATATGGGTAGTTGGGACTAAAGAAAACAGAAAATGGGGTAGGATGAAGGTAAGCTGTGAAAATTCATTATTCTTTCAGACAAAGGAAGAAGGACCTCAAAAAGTTGTTGGGAGATAATCAGGGCTGCTACTCTTACTTTTAGCCCAGCATGCTCATGGGGGTGGAGGAATAAGGCAGCTTTTACCTTAGCAAGAGCAGATTTATGTGATCAGGGGATTGCAGAAAGCCACATTGGTGACAATCCACTAAGCCAAAGGGGCAAAGCTACACCACAGAGCAAAGGGGATGATGCTGCCACCAACTGGGTTTGAATAGCAGAGTTTGAAGCAAAAGAGGGTTATTCTCAAGTTTTAAGATGTAATGGAATTTGAAGTTTCAGATTTACTTTAGACCTATCACTCCTGTCTTCCTTTTAATCTTTTCCTTTAGAAATGAGAAGTACCCATCCTTTGCCTGTGCCACTTTTCTGTTTTGTAAGCTTGACTTACCTGGCTTTACAGTTTTTGGTTTAGGATCAATCATACCTGGTCTCATTCATATCCAATTCATGTACAATTTAGAGAAGACTTTGGACTTTAGAATTGATGCTGGTACATATGAAGACTTTTGGGGATGTGGGGTGGATGTATGTATTTGCTATGTGAGAAGAACATGAATTTTGAGGTCTAGGGACAAAAGGTAATGTTTGTATTCCCCTTCCCACAAACTCATATATCAAAGACTTAACCGCCTGTGTGACTTGGAGATGAAGCCTTTGAAAAGTAACTAGAATTCTAAGACAGGATTCTCCCTGTCTTAGCTACTTTTCTCTTGTTGCTGAGACAAAATATCCAACATTCAAAGTTAAAGGAGTAAAGGTTTGTTTAGCTCACAGTCTATAGAGATTTTAGTTCATAATCAGCTGACTCCAAGGCAGAGTCGCATGGCAGAGGGGCAACAGTTCTTATTGGCTGGGGTGGCAAAAGGCAGCAAAAGCAGCAAGAACAAAAGGGAAGAGTAAGTCTCTTTTCCTTCCTTATATTGTAGGCAGGATACTGCCTCAGGGTAGGTGTAGCACTTTCACTCCCAATCCCAGCAATAGACAATCAAAAACTAGATTCAGCTGCTACTGAAAATCCTGCTCCCTGTGACTGCATGAGGCTTTGCAGGGACATCCAGATACAAATCACAACACTCCTTAATGGGATAGTATTCTTATAACAAGAGGAAGAGCCAAGAGTTCTCTTTGTATGCTACGCAAGGATACTGAAAGAAGGCAGCTGTCTACCAGCCAGGAAGGAGAGCCTCACCAGGAACTGAGTCTGCTACTACCTTGATCTAGACTCCTTAGCCTCCACTCTGTGAAAAACAAATGTCTACTGTTTAAGCTACCCTGTCTAAATTTACTTTTAATAGCAAGCTGAGCTGACTAAGCTTATTTTGCTATGGCTGAGGAATTCTTTATATTTTTTAAATTTTTAAAAAAATCTTTTTGAGACAGGGTCTCACTATGCAGAGAGACCCTGAGCCCACTTTGTAGTATCGGCTGGTCTCGAACTTGCAATGATTCTCCTGTCTCAGCCTCCTGAGTGCTGGGATTACAGATGTGCACCACCACAACTGGCATATATTTTTAATATTAAACCATATTATGATTTGTAAATATTTTTTTCCATTTTGTATGCTGCCTTTTCACTTTGTTGGTTGTGCCATTTGATGTGTAGAAGTGTTTTTTATTTTTTCTGGTACTGGGGATTGAACTTGGGACCTTGTGCTTGCCAGACAGGTGCTCATGTCCTTGAGCTATCTCCCCAGCCTTAGAAGTGTTAAATTTTTATGTGATCTAATTTACCTATTTTTTTCTTATTATTGTTACCTGTGAACATTGGTTTTTAGAGGCACATTTGGTCTAATCATATTGAAAGATATTTTTAACTTAAGACTTTCTCACCAAATGATATTTGGTTACAATAAGAAATTATTTGGGGCCTGCCCTTAGCTCAGTTGTTTAAGTGCCTGCTCATGCAAAACAGTCAGGAGCAGGATACCGTGGTTCGGTCCCCAGCTCCACCTGTCTTACCAGACCTGCCTTTCAGGCAGCCTGAGCCACTAAAAAAAAAAAAAAAAAAAATCCTAAAAAATAAAATAAGAAATTATTAAACCAATGTCTTCTTAATTACCTAGAATTGGACTTTAGTTCTAATGAACTGATGTTTTCTATTCAATTTTCTGCTACCAACCACATTTGAACCCACAAATTGACAAGATGATTTCAGACACGTTTAGTAAAAGGACTCAGTGTTGGTTTATTTTGTTGTAAATTACAGAGAATTGCCAGAACAATCTTTAGAAGCAAGATATACAAGAAATCAACTTCTTAACAAACCATCTAGCTATAGAAGAGATTGTAAGAAAATGTCTGTTTTGAGTCAAACTAAAGCCATTACACTTAGAAATAAAATTACACACAGAGTGTAAGAAATTATAACAAGTTACAAATTATGACTTTTTAAGGGCTGGCCAGATAGCTCAGCGGATCAAAGCACCTCCTTAGAAAGACACAGGGGCCAGGGGTTTGGTCCCTGGCCTGCTGTGCCGGCCCCACCCCTGGGGCACATTGAGCCAGTGACTGAGACTGGGTTTGGTGGTGTGCGCCTGTAATTCCAGCGCTTGGGAGTCTGAAAAACAGGTGGATCACTATGAGTCTGATCAGTATAGTGAGACCCTGTACTAAATATATATATATATATATAT
>NW_004524648.1:4075860-4079853 GCF_000260255.1 Octodon degus | reverse complement strand
AAAAACTGTATGTTGCTAGGTTTTTTCATATATCTTATTTTTAAAAGTGATCTTTTGCTTGTGGCTAGAAGTTTACAAAAATCCTCTGCTGGTCATGTGAATGAATTATTGCCAACAATTTTAAAACAGGTCTATGAAGTTTTAATGGCAGACAGTTAAATGTCGTGAAATCAGAGACTGGCCCCTTGCCTCATTCTTAGGTAATTTTTTGGATGATGATTATCCCAGTGGATTCTAAGTTAATATATAAAGTTTCAAATTAACCCAGAAATCTTTAAATTTGACGTACTAGAAAATTTAAGAATCCCTTTGAAATCTTCCTTTCATTCTAATGGGAAAAAAGGTATCATGTCTGTGATAAAATTTCTACAGGATTTCTACTTTTTTCCCAATTCAAAAGGACAGCTGGCTATCAGATCTTTCCTAACAGAAGTGCAATATTAAGCTTTCAACCAAAATTTATGTGATAACTAAGAAAAGAAAAATATTATCAGTAATCTCAGTTACTGATGAAACAAATATTTTTATTTGAAGCTATATCTACCATACTGTATAGGTATACTGTATATCAGCAAATACATGATAATCATTAAGGAAGAATTTCCTGGGCCAGGCATATAGCTCAGCAGCACAACACCTGTCTGGAAAGCATAAAATTCTCAGTTCTATTCCTGGTACCAGAAAGAAAAAAAAAAAAAAGGAAACATTTCCAGATTTTTACAGTGGGCAAACCTTTGTATTCATTCTCTGTATCATTCAGATGGGTCATTACTGACTTCAGAGGATACAAGTGTGGTTAACATTTAAGGACCATCTAAAAGTTACCATGGATCTTTCTTGTACAGAATTGCTTTTAAAAACATTTAAGTAAGACAATAGAAATTTGTTTTTTGGCATTTCTGGTTTTGGGGCTTAAACCCAGGCCCTTGTGCATGCTAAACAAGTTCTGTAGAGTTACACATTTGTCTCAGAAGTATTATTTTATAATTTCTAGATCTCTCCCATAATTTTTTTGGTAGGTGATATTAATCTTAATAACAAGCTCACTAGTTTGTCAAGGGTGTGTGTGTGTGTTTGTGCGTGCATGTGGTCGCTGTATTTTAAAACACTGGGGTAGGTTATGCAGTATACCCTTTGTATAAGCACAAAATGAAATACTTAATCTGTAAGATTTGTTAAAATCTATAAAAAACATATGATAATTGTAAATATAAAACTGAAGTTAGGCATAGTTTTGCATGCCTGTAACTCCAGTATTCAGATGCTGAGGTAGGAGTATCACTGTGAGTTTGAGACCAGTGTGGGCTATATAAGGGTTCAAGGTCAGCCTGCACTATATAGCAAGACCTTGTCTCAAACCAAACCAAATCAAATCAAACCAAACCAAACCAAACCAAACCAAACCAAACCAAACCAAACCAAATCAAACCAAATCAAACCAAATCAAACCAAACCCTAAAGACTGAAATGTTCCTTAGTTGATACTTTCCTAAAAAGTAAGGACAATTTGTTTATCATCCAAGTTAGTTCCTTAGAGTGTAGTGAAGATAAATCAAAATTGGTCTTTCTACAACTTCTTTTGGGAGAGGGATGCTGGAGACTGAACTCAGCCACACTCCCGAAATACAAAACAAAATTTACTGTTTCTCAGGAGATTAGCTAGGTGCAGTTCATGTCCTGACCTAGGGCCTTGAACAAGCTAAATAAGCACTCTACTACTGCTTTTTAAGAAGCAGTCTATCATGGAAAGTTTTCTACATCAGTCACTATATTCTTGAAGCAGTCTCATTTTTGAAAGAACAATGAGGCATCTTGGAAAACCAGGATTAAACTAATCTGACAAAATTGAAAAAGATTTCAAGAAAAAAGTAGTAACTAAAGAAGCACTGAGGATATAATGAAAAGACATACCTTCTGGGTTGTGACCGGCATTCTTCTTCCCCACTGTCTGCCTCCTAGATAGAGAGAAAATGAAAATTAAAATCTGAAGTTTCATATCACAATATTACTAGTGGAATTTTAATAAGCTTTATATGTGGGAATATTTCATTCATGTTGTAAAGCATTTAAACTAAAGTCTCCTTATAAAAGATGATTTCTACCAACCCAGGAGGTTGATAACAGTAAAATTTATTCCTAGAGAACAAGAGCAACAGTTCACAAAAATTTTTATTGGTAACCAAGTGCTACTTATTAAAACAATCACTTCTAAAAACTAACTGAATATATTATGCTACTCTTATGCTACCTCCACTCCAAAAGTGGGAATTCTGAGTACCACCAATATATCTCATCAAGAGGCCTTAGGATTTTGATCCCCAAAGAACACTCTAAGCAATAAGTACAATTTCTGAGTGCTCATGACCAAATCACCAACACCATCAACATAATGGTTACCACTTACTGAATATTTATAGCAGGTCAAGCACTGTGCACAGCATTTTAACTGCATTATCCTACTTATTCTCCACAAACTCAGAGGGTAGATGATGTGTATCATATTTTTTTAATTTGAATGTATATATAAAGGAAAAATCATTGTAATTAATAAAACACTAAGTCACTCCTTAACTACAACTTACTGATTTTGTTTTCCAAGATATGTTCTTGCTAGGTAGCCAGGTTGACTTCAAATTCACAAGCTACTGCTTCAGGATCTAGAGTGCTAGAATTAGTTAATGCTACCATGCCTACTTGCAACTTTTATATTTTTAGTGGGACTAAACTAATAGTCTTATAATTTATGGCAACTTCAACTCAATGAATATTTTACAGATGAAGAAACTAAAATTCACAAAAAGTAAATAAGTTGCTCAAGCAAACTCATGTGACAAAGCCAGAATGAAAACCAATAATATACTGTTTCCTAACCTATTGAAAACTATATACTTCTCCCTAACCTTGGTTGGCAATTAGTTATAGTGCAGTACACTATCTGCCTGTGGAAGAGATTTTAAGTTCAAAAGGTATACTCTCCAGGAACTAAAAAAGGGTGATAAAATGGAGAAGAAATTACTGTCTCTGGAATCAATAACAAGAATCTAGAAAAATAAAGACTGAGATGAACAAACAAGAATTTTGTTTTTGTCCCCAAGGGAATACTAATATATATAAATTATTTCCCAAGATGTCATTTGACAAATAGTGCTTCATTGCTGTTATTACTGATTAATAGATCTCAAATTCTGATGTAGTTGTCACATTGTTTTTATTGTATAAAGTGTTATATAATGAAGAATATATCTAACACATATTTAAGTTACTGAGGCACAATAGTAAAGTGAAAATCTGTGAGCACCATTTAACCTAAGAGCTAGAGTAGTATTAATAACTGCACTCAGTTCCCATTTCTCATTCCTTTCCTATTCCTATGATATGAGTACTATCCTAAGGTTTATAATTTTCTTTTTTTAAAAAAATGTATTTGATTGTTACAGTGTCTCACTATGCAGCTCAGACTCATAGTGATCCTCCTGCTTTCAGTCTCCCCAGTGCTGGAATTACAAGCATATGCCACTATATCTGGTCTCTGTGGCCAGCTCAGCAAGCTAGGGGGCGAGGCTGGCATGGCACGTGGTGCTGGGGATTGAACTCCAGTCCCTGCGCTTGCCTAAGCACACACTTAGTCTGCTGAACTATCTTGCTGGCCCCAGGAATTAAAATTTAAAAGAGGTTAAGAAAAAAAAAAGAAAAAGAAAAAATAAGAGAGGTAGAAGAAGGGAAAGAGATTAGAAGTAAGGCTGGAAGACAGAGAGGGAATCATGTTAACTTTGAGAAACCGGTGCAGAAAACTGGAGGAAAGACAGAAAGAAGAGATGAAAAGAAGAGAACAGAACAGTAACCACAAAGAGGCTATAAACTATGTTCATACTCATATAAGAACAAGATCAAACAGGAAGGAAAGAAAAACAAAATAATAACAAAACCATCACCACCACAACAAAAAACAAATAGAGAGAGAGAGAGAGAGAGAGAGAGAGAGAGAGAGAGAGA
>NW_004524648.1:4065070-4075618 GCF_000260255.1 Octodon degus | reverse complement strand
GAGGAGGAGGAGGAGGAGGAGGAGGAGGAGGAGGAGGAAGAGGAGGAAAATGTTCCTTTCCAAGTTTGTTTCTGCTGTCACTGGTAGATAACATGTGGAGACAGAGTCCTAATCCATGTTGATTTATCCTAGCAAGCCAAAAGTAGCTGTTTGGTAAGGTAGTGGATAATTTCAGCAAGCCTGCACTTTCTGTCTAAGACCAGACTCATTCACCCTGCAGCCATCAGCATACCTTTTGAGGGCCTGAGCTCAGCTGGTAGCTGCTAGATGGAGCTGGAGCTACCCTGAGTTCTGAGCTCAGCTAGCACCTCTCCAAATGGCTCTTGACTAATTGCTCTCTTGCCCTGGATGACTGAGCTCTTAACACTCACTGCCAGGTAGTGCAGTCCTATACCACCCACTGTTCCCCTTCACTGCTGCGTCTCTCTGTGGAGGTCTCTGGAGTCTTCAGCAGTCACCATATATCTGCAGGTTTGAAATGCTCTTCATACATAGTGAGTCCTATCTCAGCTATGAGGTGCTGCCAGTTACCTCCTTCCTCTTTGTTGAAGTGTCTCCCTTCACTTTCGCTGTGGGCTTCAATTCATGCCACAAATCTTGCCTAGGTCCAGGGGACCCACTTCCCTCTCTCTTGTCTTTTTCATGTTGCTATATTCCAGCATCTGGATGGCAATAGTCAGAGAGGCTTTTTCTTTGCTGCATAACATTCACTATCTTGGTATATCACCCAATCATTAAGTAGTAATTGGAAGATAAATGCACTATTATGAATCTGCTTAATACCTGAGTATAAAAGTAGGGCACTAAGTAAAAGGTGTTCTCTTGGATATAACTGGCTATGCATTTTCAGATAGTGAGGATTCTACATCAGTTACATTTCAGCTTTAGCAGAATAAAAGAATGGTTTTTATTGCTCAGGACTTGGACTAAAACTAAGATCTGGAAGTAATATCTTCAACTTTATTTTTGCTTTAAAGAATGATTTACTTGCTCTCATATGTAGTCATTCATTCATTAGTCACTGACTACCAATGTTTTAGTACTAAAATACCAGGGATTAAATGTACACAAAACTTTTTATCCTTGGATAGTTGACATTTCAATGTGTAGTTCCATAAACAGAAACTGTAATGATAATGGCATTTAGGTTATTGCCAAGAGATGTGCAAAACACTATAGAAGAAAGCAAGGAGGAAATAGCTACCTGGATTTGAGAAGTGCTTCACAAGAGTTAACTTTTAGGCTGGGCTTAAACTACTGGGGATCTATCAGATGGAAGATAAGAGTGCATATTTTAGGCAGAAGACTACCACAGGAGGCAGAAAATGGCTGTTGGAGAGTGTGATAAGTTGGGAAACAGTGAGTAATTGTTGATTGCCAGAGCAAAAGCACAAGATTTAGTTGGGGTGAGGCTATCAAGTCATATTGCTATTATGACGTTATGACAAGTATTGTAAGAGAAAAGTTTATGGTCAGGAAAGAAGGCTGTGGATTATTCATTAAGTAGATATCAAATTATCCATCAGTCATTGCTGCTGTTGGAAATAAACAGTGGGAGGTGAATTTCTGATGGTCTTTTGTAAGAGACAGTCTGAGCTTCTAAAGCAGAAGAGATAATGCTGTGCTTCTGGCTTTTTTAAAATTTTTAATTTTAATTTTTTTTTTTTAGATAGCATCTTACTATGTTTCAGGCCAGCCTTAACTTTCTGTGCAGTACAGGGTAGCACTGAAGTTGTGATCTTTCCTCAGCCTTCCAAGTACTGGGACTACAGGAATGCTGCTTCAGTTTTACAAACAGAAGGAAGTAAAGGCACCATTCCCAACACTTGTTTGATTATAGGAAAATGCTTAGAGCTCCTCCTAGAAACAAAGAAGATGGGGCTGCAACCAGCTGTTTGGGTTACCCATTGCTTTACAACACATTTACTACTTCATCCTAATTTATGATTTTGTGGGTCAGGAATTCAAGCAGTGATTAGCTAAGAAACTGATTCATCAGTCTTCATTTATTTGGGATGCAGAGACAGAAGGATCATAAGCTGGCCAAGGCAACTTAGAGATACCCTATCTAAAAAAAATTTAAAGTATGAAATATAGTTCAGTGGTAAAGTATTGCCTAGTATATATGTGAGGCCCTGGGTTCAATCCCTAGTACTGCCAGGAAAAAAGAAAAAGAAGAAGAAAAAAAAGAAATATAGATACTGTAGTCCAATTAATGCTCAATTAAAAAAAAAACTTTGAATAATGAGTGTGGGATTATCACTGGATATCTTTTGTCTATGATACTTGTCACACTTAAAAATTATTTTATGTTTGAAACTTAACTTATTTGTTTGTTTTGTAGTACCGGGGATTGAATTCAGGATCCTGCACTTGCCAGGCAGGCGCTTATTCTACCAAGCTATCTCCCCAGTCCTCAACTTACTTATGATAATTCCTATTTAATTGTTATACTGTCTTTTGTATCCCTAGAAAGCCAAATCCTTGCTTTTAAAAGGCAAGAAATCAAGCTGGGTTCTGAACCTGGCAGATCTAACAAGCATGCAATAAGAAAACTTCATGAGTTACTGTTTCTTACTTTTGGTGCTCTTTCAAGCTTTAAAAAATTAATTAATTAATTTGGTACAGGGTCTCACTATGCAGCTCGGACTCAGTGATCTGGGATTACAGGTGTGTGCCACCATGCCTGGTTTTGGCAGCCAGCATGGTGGCATGGCATGCAGTACCAGGGATTGAGCTTGGGTCCTTGTGCTTGTGCTTAGAAGACTGAGCTATCTTCCCAGCCTCAGAATTTTTTTTAGTAACAAAAAAACTCCATGCTTCTTACAGACAGATTCAAAAGACTCTGAAGAGCCAAACCAATCTTGGGCAAAAATAGCAATGTGATGACCTCTTCAAACTAGATTTCAAGTTGTACTACAAAAGCTTAGTAATCAAAATATGGTACTGGCATGAAAACAGACATAAAGGCCAATGAAATAGAACAGAAAACACAAAAACAAGACTATACAACTACAGCCATCAGATTTTCTGGGTCAGCCTTTTAACAATGTTGCTGTGAAAACTGGACATTTACATGCAAAAATAGAAAATAGATCCCTATCTCTCACCAGGTACTAAAATCAAGTAAAAATAGACCAAAGACCTAGGTAAAAACCAGAAACAGTGAAATTGCTGAAAGGCAACATAGAGGAAACTGTTGAAGGTATAGGCACAGTCAAAGACTTCCTGAATAGGACTTCAATAGCAGATAAAATAATTGCAAGAATCAACAAATGAGACCACATCAGATAAAAAAAAGATTCTATGTAGAAAAAAACAAAGCAAAGCAAAACAAAACCAAACCAGTAAAGAGATAGCCTCCATAATGACAGAAAATCTTTTCCAAGTATTTTTCTGACAGAGGATTAATATCTAGAATATATAATGAACTAAAAAGAGTAACCCCTAAATTCAGTATTATCAAAAAAGCAGGAAAATGAACTGAATAGGCACTTCTCAAAAGAAGGACAAATGGTCAATAAGTATATAAGAAAATGTTCAACATCTTTAGCTATTAAAGGATGCAAGTAAAAACCACAATCAGATTCCATCTCACCCTATCCAAGTTAGAATGGCCATCATCAAGAATACAAAAGACAATGAATACTGGCAAGGTTATGGGGACAAAGAAACCTCCATCCCTACATTACATGTGGGAATGTAGCCTAGCTCTATCACTGTGATGGTTATTGTTATGGATAGGTATGCTTTTATGATAGTTGATTGAATGTGCCAACTTGAGAAGTTTGGTTAAGAGAAATTTAACTAAAGTTTAACTAAGACCCATCCTGGAATAACTCAAAGCTTGGATGCTATAAAGGGTAAATGAAGAAGGACGGAGTTGCTTCTGTTCCTTCTGAGGTGCTCAGTCTTCACCTCCACCTTAGAGTCATTTGGCTTCCAGCACAGAACCTTCAGATTTTAGCACAGATCCTCTGGCCTTCCAGTGTAGATCTTCAGCCTTCCATCGCACATCATCAGTCTCCTGATATGGACTCACATGGGACACTGCAGTGAACTCCAGACCCTGGACAGAATGAATCTTTAGGTTTCCAGGGTGCAAACAGACCCTCTGCAGTCTTCCTCATCTGACTCTGTGGGTGGCTGCTGTAAGCCAAATCTTTTACATTCTCATACATTTGAATATTTTGTGTTATATCTATTTTTTTTTAGTAAAACACTTGATATAACCACTATGGAAATCAGTATAAATTCCTCAAAAACTAGACATTAGAAATACCTTTTCAGAACCTATACTGTAACATTTAACTCAGTTATATCCCAAATTTTTGGACCAAGAAGATTATGGGGCCACAGAAGAATGTGATCAATGACGTAGAGTATGTCTAAAGAGAGTCACATGGAGAGAAAACATTCTCTCTGGCTTTCACAGAGAGCAAATTGATCAAGCAATGGCCATGACTCATCCACATGGTTGATACTGACAAAGGATCTACAAAGTGCAGTACAGAATTTCAGGTTAAGTCCTGAGGGGACTTGACTGAACTTGTCAGATACAAAAGTTACATTTTTCTTGATATATAAGTCTTGCTTTATCTTAGTCTTAACCATCCAGCAGAAAAGTATAGAAACAAGGTATGAAAAGCAATGCCAGAAAACACTCTCTCAGGCTTTCACAGAGAGCACATTGGCCAAGAAATGGCCATGACTCATCCACATGGCTGCACTGACAAAAGTTCTACAATCTGAGGTACAGGATCTCAGGATAAATCCTGAGGGAATTTCACTGACCTCAGACCAAAAAGCTACAACTCTTATTGCACAGGTCCTGCTTTACCTTGGTCTTATCCAACCAGTACAAAAGTATGAAGACGAAATATAGGATGTAATAGCCACACTGTTATATTGAGCTGTGGGGGACTAGGTCAATAATTTCTGATGTTGCCAGTTAAACAGAAGACCCAATGCTATTATCGTGTACCGGACTCTTTTAGAATATTTTGCTGAGTTTACACACCTATAATATTCAATAACGGAACTTAGAAAAAATAGGGTATACAGATGAATGTCCATTTTGTATCTGTGTATTCAAAGTGGTTAGGATAGATATATAGTTGCATTCTCTTAATGAATAGAATGATTTGTTCTAATGGTGTTTGTAAATAGGATCTCAAGTCCGCATCTTGTATAGCAATTAACCACTAAGAAGAATATATGCAGTGTGTTATTTGTTGAAACTGTACTTCCGATTTGATTTGAAACTGTCTCATTGCTGTTTATCAATAAAATTTTGGAAAAAAAGAAATATTTTTTCATCCAACTATACAACTCCTTGGTATATTTCCAAAAGAATTAAAGTCAATATTCTATAGTGATACAGGAATACCATGTTTATAGTGGCACAACTCATAATATCCCAGCTGTTGAAACAAACCAGATACTTGTCAATAGAAGAATGGAAAAAGAAAATGTGGTATATATACACACAATGAAATATAACTTAGCCATAAAGAAGAATGAACTTGTCATTTGCAGAAAAACAATATTAGAGATATCACATTACTTCAAATAAGACAGACTCATAAAGTTGAATTCTGCGTGTTTGTTCTTATATAAGAAATCTAATAAATAAGAGGCAGAGTTCTGGAGATGGGGAAAGAGGTCAGAGGGAAAAGGAGGATAGGGAGGGGAGGTAATAAGAGACTAAATGATCAAGATGCATGTACCAGTTTACCAAAATGAACATCACTATTCTGTATTCCCAACATGCACTAATAAATAAATAAGAAAAAGTTATTAAATTGGGGAGGGGATCTCTTTGACCCATATATAGAGATTTTTATTTATCTCTGAGGGAAGACCAAAGGTGTGCTGAAGACTAATAATGAGCTGGAGCTGACTAGACTGCTGGGTGTGAAAACTGTAAGATTTTTAGGATTCACACTGGTAACTTGAAACTGGTCACAGTAGGAGTTTATCAGTGAAATCAGAAAATGCTACAAATTCTGCCCAGAGCACAGGTTTTAGAAAATTCACCAGCTCATTACAATGTGGGGCACAGGAGGAATCTGTACATTTAAAAAGCCCCATTAGAAAATTATAAGAAAAAAAAAAAAAAGAAAATGATTATCATTCGATTCCCTGCGAGCTTTGCTGGCCCCGCCCCTGGAGCCTGCTGAGACAGCCATTGAGACTGGACATGGCAGCCTGTACCTGTAATCCGGGCACTTGGTAGGAGGATCACTATAGGTCTGATCTCTAGTCAGACCTGTAGACCCTGTAGACCCTGTACTAAATACATTAAAAAAAAAAGTAGTCAAAACTTAAAACCTCCTTTTTAAAAGAAAAATTCTGTTTAAAAAATGGTACACATACCTTCTACTCCCTTAAGGTGCTATGCTAGGTACAAGGGGAATCAATATGATTTTGGAAGTTCAGTTCTCTGTAAATATTTATTACTTCCCTTCCTATATTGTAAATTATATAAGGGCAGGATTATACTTGCATAGTGCCAGACTTATAGAAGATGCTCAGTAGGTACTAGATGAATTAATAAACATAATCATAGCAAGTAAGTGGCAAAACTAAAGACTAAACTAGGCTAATTTCATTATGTCGTGTATTTTATCCCATTAAATAATAGATACGTACTTAGTCTGCCAATCCAAAATGAGTGCAGAACAAATCACAAATATAAGGCCTTGCATTGGAGTGACTGATTCTTGGTAATTGAAAACCTTTTATAACTTAGTGAATTTGAGCCACACAGGATGAATGGCATGTAGGTATAATTAAAATCTTATCTTTCACCTCATGAAACTGCTTCATGGAAACAAAATAATTTTCTTAAAAGAACCAAAGAGTGATGAACAGAGTCAGTATGCCAGGAAGATCTGCTACTCTTTCACTGAAGGAATGTTCAAGGTGAACTGAAGACTCCTGTCTTTGCGTTACTCCTGTCTAGATTTTCCCCTTTCTATTCAAGTGAAATTCTAGATCTCATTCTCTGAAGATCACCTCTTCAACTTGATCCATTTCCTTCACTGTCGCCTGCAGCCTCAATAGGATCATACAATTTTATGTTCAGCTAGGACATCCTGGTAGAGTTGTACTAGTTATTCAAATACTATTGAAATATTTCTATCCAGATGGTAAATGGTGGCTGCCTAGAGCTCCTGTAAATATTTTAACATCCAACAAGAAGCATGCTGCCTGATGTAGCAGAGGATTTCCAGGGCTGGCTTCTGCCTACTCTGACGGATTGATAACTATATTATATTGGTGTTAACTATTTTGAATATTTCCTGATCTGCTAGCTATATCTTTTCTGTTATCCAAATGTTTTTGTTTTATCTTGCTAGGAAGTGAACCTATTGCCTTACACATGCTAAGCACATATTCTATTAAGACATATACTTCTAGCTGTTTTCTAGACTTGATTTAACTTTTAACTATGTTCTTAGTGCCACCCTTGGGATAGTGCTTACATGCTCCTTTCATTTATGTCATCAGTTTCCTTGATTATTTGTAGTACTAGCTACAATACAATTGCTTAGCCTGACTTCTGACTATAGTACCAGTCCTCTGCTACAAATAATATCATACATCCATATGGAATTTAAACCATAAACTGATAAAATCTGGAGGACACTAAAATCTATTCTTTTTAAAGTATTAAACATTCTAATGGCTTGTGGATATGAAGAATTAGATTAGAACTAACCAAGGTTATAAACTGAAATACACACCCAGAAATAAAACCAAAAAACACATACAAAAGGGTTTTGAAGCAACAATGATTATTTACCAAATACTCTTGAAGATCTTGAAAAATATCAGAGAGATTTACAGGACATTTGAGACATGAACAAAAGAAAAAATACATTTGATACCTGGGGAGTGGCAGTTAGCTAATTAAAGTGAGTTGAAATCTAGGGCTTCCACTGATAAGGAAACTAGGCAAAGTATTTATTAGTATCTTAGAAAACTTAGTAAAATTATAAATGTCTTGGTGACAGTAAAAAAAATTACAGTACTTAAGGAACAGGTTAAATTTATAAAGTCCATCAAGATTTTTTTTTTCTCCTAAAACCAAAAGACCTTGGTTAATGTAACCACTGTTTTCCACTAGAGGGCAGAAAAGTCAAAGCTTACACTTGTTACAAGCACAAGCATTGCATCCATAAAAAAATACTAAAGGAAAACATCACCACGAGTTCAAAGAGCACTTTCAGTGCTTTTCATTTTAGACTTCAAGCTAGCAGACCCATTTCCATAAGAATATTCAGTGGTATTAATGCTTACATTAATTACAAAACAGACCATCTGACATTGGGAATCTGCCTAAGCTGACAGACACATGCGCTTATATAGGGCAAGCATACCTACAGTGCCAACTGCAACACTCATTGATTATACCTTATCTCAAACTCCACTCATCGGAGGCACATTCTAAACACCACCCAAAACAATGCCTCACCTGTATACATACTTGGACCATGATTTCCTGTCTAGGCTCTTCATATCCTTGTGGTGAACTGGGAAAATGTCTGGTCTTAAGAACTCATTTGTCTTTAAAATCAGAGATCAGGTGAGGCCACAAGAAAGAGGTTCTGATATGTCTATTTGCCTCAGCAAGCTATGACCTTTCATACGGGTGTGGGGGCTGTTGGGAACCCTCAGTTTTAACTAGGACACAGTATCAATATTGAGAGCTACATAAAAGGGTTAAGAACTTTAGTAAACTTTTTAGAGGGGCTTGGGAGATAGCTCAGTAGAATAAGTGCTTGCCTGGCAAGCCCAAGGGCCTGAGTTCAATCCCCGGTTCCACAAAAAACAACAACAACAACAACAACAACAACAAAAAAAAAACAAACCCAAACCTTTTTAGAGCAGTGGTGCCCGGCCTATGGCACACATGCTGCAGTGAGCTGTTTGTTTCATTGAAAGCATTAAAAGTTCACTGTCACTGTTTTAGAGACTAAGGCTAGATATTTTAGGTTTTGCCAAGTACTGTACCATAAACTCTTTTTCTGCTTTTTTTTTTTTTTGCCATATGTCTGTCATTAGAGACGCAAAGGTGATCTTATTTATAGGTTGACTTCTTGCCATTAGTTGGAAGTAGCTTTTCTTTACACCTGACCAATGCTAGGATCACAGTCATTTAATTTTTCCTATGTCTGTCATTTAGTCTCAGATATTAAATACTTCAATTGCAAGTGAATTTTGAATAGTGCAGTTCTTGTAGTATCTACAACAAACCATGCCACCTTGTCTTTCGGACCTTGCTGTATTGTTCCCTCTACCTAGAACACTTGCCATTCCCCCCTGGTTTGTCTACTTCTACTCATCCTTCAGATCTGTGGCTTAGGTAGCCCCTGCTCCAGAGATCTCCCTTGAAGTCTCTAAGAAAGGCTTTCTACGATCTTTCCAAGTGCAGCCATAGCTCTCTCAACAGCATTCTACTACAGCAGTTCTCACACTGCCTATTAACTTGTTGATCACAACATTACAATCTCAAAGGCAGGAACTGTATCATGATTGCTGCTGCATAGTCAACATGCAGCAATGCTTAGTATATCTCTGTGGAACAAATGGCTAAAATAAAAGACAGGCCAAATATTCTGGGACAAATTCTTCAACCATAGTGCCTCATTTGCTATAATCCTGTCAATCCAGTCTTCAAATGTTATTTACTATATATGATTTAAAATATAAATAGTTGTAATCTGTCACACAAGAATACTCACAGTCATAACCATTTCATATTTCCACATAAGCAGTAATCTTAGAAACTTGCACAACAGAATTCTGACAGAAACAGATAAATGGGGCAATGTGTTAGTAACAGTCATAAATTAGTGAACTAAATTGTCACTCTTTCCTTCTAGTATTAGGCTCTACTTCATTAATTTCAGAAAGTCCTACCTAACATCTTTTTCTTTATAGCTTCTCTTTTTTACTTGCTCATTTAAGGAATTTTATGAAAAATTTAGCTCTATTCATTTATAATTCATGTATTATATTCAAAAAATTAAAATATGGAGTAGGAACATAGGGAAAGCATAATAAATTTGTCCTTTTCTTAACTAGATATCATTTAAATACTAACTGATCAATTTTTTTTTTTTTTTTTTGGAACCAAGGATTGAACTCAGGCCCTTGTGCTTGCCAGGGAAGCACTTATTCCACTGAGCTATCTCCCTGGCCCCTAACTGATCAATTTTTAAGAAACATTAATAAGTTTAAAGATTGGCAAGTGAGATCACTGCTATCTGTCTGAATATATTATATTTTCCCTTTCTGTCTTTGTATAGTAGCTTCCAATCTCCTACTGCAGTCACAGAGGCTCAGTTTTAGCTCACAACCTACATCCTTCCCAGTGTTCTTTTTTCCCAGAGAGCACTCTGGCTTTTAAACTAGGATATATGAACAACAAGATCCTGGCTCAGTGCAGCAGGGATTATAGTGGTCTTTCACTTATCCTGGAGGTTACATTCCAGACACCCTCGTGATAAGTGAAAATCAGAAATAGCAACATTATAT
>NW_004524648.1:4057398-4064598 GCF_000260255.1 Octodon degus | reverse complement strand
TGATATAGCGAAAAGTACGCAATAATAACTCACAATTTTTGAAAACCCACTAAACATTGAGTTAGTGAAAGTCGAATTGTGAAATAGCGAGAGACCACTGTATTGAAGCTGAAGAATGAAAATAAAGGTTATTTCTAAAGCATCAATTTTACTCAATGAGAAGTAATTTTTTATAGTTAAAGTGATATAGACATAAATATTTACATGAAATTTAAGGTAAACCATAATAATTCAAATAATGTAATGGGCTTCCTTAACTTCTACATACCCAGATTGCCATTGTTACTTATTCACTGTCCTCTGTTGTTAGAGAAATTTCTGGTGGAAGGATTTGAGGAATACTGCGGAGGATTGCTGTATGTAACTTTAAAATTAAGCCTCTACTTCTGGGTGGCACACAATTGTAATCTCAGAGCTGTGGGATCCTAAAGCAGGAGTATCACAGGTTTGAGCCCAGCCTGGGTAGCTTATTCACATAGAGAGACCCTGTCTAAAAAAAAAAAAAAAAAAAAGAGGGGCTGAGGATATAGCTTGGTGTGAATGCCCTTGGTTCAACCCCTAGTACCACAAAAGAAAATTAAGTCAGAGCTAATAATGAGCAGTTTAGACATGAGTTAAATGCTGGAGGCATACTAGGTTAACAAATATGAATAGAAGATTAGATGTCTGAGATTCCTGAGTCCAAGTCTGATTTACCTGTAAAACTGCAGGTATGTCACTTGATGTTGCTGGGCTTCCATTAAAAACTTGTTTAAAAAGGTAGACCTAGCACAACACAAAAAGAAAGGATGGGATGGAAGAAAAAGGGGGCCTTTAATCCCACTTGAAGTCAGTCAAAAATATGGAGTAAGAAATCAGAATGTAATCTAATTCTTAGTGTGATTTAGGTCTAGCTGATGATCCTTGCTAACATACTGAACAACATAAGGAGATCAGTTATAAATAGCCTTTCACATATAAGACACTTTTGGTTTTATTTTATTAATAAAAATAAATGACAAAGAAAAAGATAATTGGTAGTTTAATATAGGAAGAGTTTAATTACACGCACAGTCTCCTTTAACTCTGAAACCCACCACATCAACAAGAAATCACCCCTCCAGCAATATAGCTCTAACTAGAACTCCATGAGTAGAAAACAGTGCATAAGAGAAACATAAAATCTCTTAAGAGAGAAGCATTCAAGTCATATGAATTTTCCTTGCAATTTATTGAAAACCAGCATCATGTACTGTCAATTTGCAGATCACTTAATCCATCTCAGAAGCTTAACTATGCACTAAGTATTTATGGCTTTTCTTTTGAGTACTTCCCCATTCCCTACTCTAGTGTCCCCCTCGCTTCCTGAGGCTCCCATGCTTTTTTTTCTTTCCCACTTTGGACAACATTTGTGACATTCTCTCCTTGATCTTTTTTTTTTTTTTTTTTGGTGGTACCAGGGATTGAACTCAGGACTCTGCACTTGCCAGGAAAGCACTTATTCCACTGAACTATCCACCCAGCCCTCTCCTTGATCTTTGACTTTTATATCTTGACATAACTTTAGAAAATATTCATGTCTTAAATTCTGGGGAAATATTGATGTATCTCTCTCTCTCTCTCTCTCTCTCTCTCTCTCTCTCTCTCTCTCTCACACACACACACACCCCAGTTACCAATTTAAGAGAAAAGAGTATTTATAATCAATTTTTCAGTATAAGCCTTTTCTTCTGTAATTCTCAGGGAGTTCATAATATATGTAGTCACTAAAATTCTAAAATTCTAATAAATAAACTAAATAATCACAGGAAACCTATGATATGTTATTATTATTATAGTACCCTAAATTATCTATTAGTAATGTATCTTTAATCTAGGTCCTCCCCAAACCTAACAGAAGTAGGGAGGAAAAAGGCAGAAAATAAGGCCACTAATAAAGAGCAAGCTGGGGAGACCTGAAAGGAAAGCTCCTCTATGTAGATTCTAACATAAAGGAAAATACTTTTGAATACATACATTTTCTTTGTTATTTAGTATTTGTTCTTAAAAAACTAGTACAATCCCATCAGGGAGTTACATAAATTCAAAGAACCAATACAAGGCACCAGCAACTCCACTGAAATGATTCCAGAAAGCAAAGGTAAATATAAAGACATTTCCAGATATATTCTGGAGGAAATATTTATTACTTGCTTAATTTCCTAAAAACCATCACTTTCCTGATGAAGAATACCTTGAAGGGGCTGGGGAGATGGCTCAGTAGAATAAGCACTTGCCTGGCAAGCGCAAGGGTCTGAGTTCAATCCCGGGTTCCGAAAAATTAAAAAAGAAAAAAGAAAAAAAATACCTTGAATAGCCCATGAAAAGAATAATGCAGTCTACTAAATGTTGGTAAAATGAAACATGCAGTACTAGAGTAATCTGAAAATATGGAATAAAAAATAGAGGCTAGAAAGTATGCAGCAGATTTGAAAAAAAAATCGCAAACCATTACAGTTAAGTTTAGGTGACACACAAAATACTTTTGTGTATTTTCTGCAAGATCTAGGATACCAACAATAAGATGAACTAAGCTTTGAAGAAAAAAATCAAGAGGGGTTTTTAGTTGTATCTATGTATATGAAATATGTCTGAAGTGCTTCCATGGGAATGAACTGAACTTGATTTTAATAAACTGATAATTCTCAGTGTTCATACATTTTAGGAAACACAGAATTGAATAGACTGTATGCCCAATATACTGGGAAGTAAGTAGCTATTAGCAGACACTTATCTGGGACAATTATGAAAGCTATGTAAATATCTCACATATGATCCTTGGTCTACATAGAAATGCTACTGGATAGATAACTTAACAATCAATGAATCACTTAGTTTACAAAAACCTTTTTTGGCCTATGTAGTTATTGAAAAGTTTAAGATAGTTTTATGTAAGTAAAATATTAAAATATTATTCCAAAAACATTTCTCTACTGAAATCAAACAACAATCATTCTTAATCACCCTATTTTACATGAACTAGTCTTATGAAAATTTTGTACCAGGGAGGTTGGACAAATAATTCAAAAGATACAGTTCTTGCTCTCATATTGATTAAAATATAGAATAAATGATAATAATAGGTGAATAATTTAATGAAGCAAAAAAAATGTAAACTAAAAGGTAGATTACAAGTTGTATACATTCAACTTTTGTTTTATGCTTTACTTTAAAAAGCTTTCATGTGAAAATTAAGATGCATTTCTAAATGACTTAAATAAATATACCCACAGAAAATGGGACATGGTCCTTTATACCTATGTGCCAATTGATTCAAGAGATAATTCCTAAGTGTCTTCAGAGGCTATGAATGTGTGCAAGATAAATAAAGTCTAGTCCCTTAAGTCTAATGAAGGAGGCAAGTGAAAAATGATACAACAAAAGATGTATCGATACTAAATTAAAAAATTGAAATGAACATTACCACTAAATTTCTGTTACAAACAGGACTGCCCTAGAGACTACTTCAACCAGAGGCCATTATTGTGGAGTTTGGCTTTTAAATTAATAAGTAGCTGCAACAATAACTATCTGGAAATACAGTAGTACTAATGGTATTTATTACACATACATACTGATATTATGCCCCAGATTCTAGCCCTTATGCTGCCTGCAATAAAAGCCCTAACTCCCTCTAGAAAGTATTCCCCAGAGTTTCCCTTCATTCCTTATTATCACTTTACTAAATTAAAAAAATTGAAATAAACAGTTCCACTAAATTTCTGTTACAAACAGGACTGCCCTAGAGACTACTTCAACCAGAGGCCATTACTGTGAAGTTTGGCTTTTAAATTAATAAGTAGTCTACTGGAAAACTACATCAATACATATGAAGCACAGATCAGATTGAACTCAGCTTATAATTTAAGCACTAAAAATGTAGATACCTTTGTTTTCTAACAGTCCAATTCAAAATCCTAATGATAGGAATAAGAGGTCCAGACTTTAGTTGAGTGACAGGGAATTCACATGGGGAGGTATGAGGCTCCTCCTTTGCCACTTCTTTCTTTTCAAAGGTCCTTGGACTGTGCTGCAATTTCTGATTCTTCTACTTGGGGGAATCATCAATTATAAGAACTCTAATACATAAAATTTTTCTTTTTTTAATACACTGCCTATAAGCATCTGAAAGATTCCATTCAGAATTCCATACCATTTAAAGTTACTCCTTAGCATGGCATCCCAAGGAAATGCCTCAGTCAAAAACACATTTTGAGCCAGGGATGGTGATATATGTCTGTAATCACAGCACTCTGGGAAGGCTGAGATACATGGATCACAAATTCAAGTTCAGCCTGGGCAACATAGTGTCTTTGTGAGACTCTGTCTTAAAATAAAAAAATAGAAAACTCTGGGGATGTTCTTCAGTGTGAAGGCCCTGGGTTCGACCCTTGGGGCCAAAAGAAAAACAAACTAAATAAAAATACAATTTTTCTCTTTCATTAAGGATTTTGGTTTCAGGAAGAAAAGTCTTACAAATTCAGTCCTGATTTCCTTCAACAGGGTATGAATTCTCCTGGTTCTTCTCAGGTGAATCTTCTTTGTACTACAATTATACATATTTATATCTTATCCTGATTTATCCAGAGTATAGCATCTAATAGATACTCTATAAATATTTATTCAATAAGTGAGTTAATAGAACAAATTATGAAAAAAATTAAGGGAAAGTGAGTCTCTAATCCATGTTCTCCATGTAGACTCTATCACATCACTCTGCTCAAATCTTAGTAGCCTGCTCTAATAAGGGTATTCAACCAACTACGTTTGCTACAGACAGCTGAATCTATTGCTCTAAGTCTTAGCAGTCACTCAATTTGAGTTCCAGTATTAAAGTCTGGACCTTGGTGCCACCCATAGATATCTTTTAGTTCTATGTAATGGATTTTCAATTGAATTATTAGAGAAGAAAAGTGTCATTTTTAGTGCTTAAATTATAAATACAAATAAAGGTATCTATTTTTATACAACATTTGCTGTACCTCAACTATGTACAAATTACTAAGTCCAGTGGGATGATATAGTCCTCCAAGAGCTTTTTTCCCTAGTAAGAAATTCAGTGTCTCTACTTACTATTCAAGATATTTTTCAGTCTTGAGTAGCAAAAAATCCACTTAAAAGTGCCTTAGTAAGGAAAAATATCAACTTATACAACAAAAGGAAAATCAGTGGCTTAATTTTTATCAAGGATGTAGTTTTTCTCATCTTTCTGCACTGACACTCAGATTATATCAACATTGACCTCAGGCTAATATGGCTCCAAGAAGACTACCACTATCAAAGTTAATTACATATATACCCACCAACAGTCATCTAGGGAAAATAGGTCTTCCCCCACGTCTTTCTAAGTATAAGGGAAATTGTCCAAGAAGCCTACCAGTCCCCTAAGCTTCCCTTTCATCTCATTGTCCGTTGATGCCTGTTCCAACCTACACCAAATGGGATGGCACTCTCTGGTTGGCTGGGTCTAATCAGGATTCATGGGCTGGGCCTGAGCCAGTTTTTCTTTAGGTATTTGCCTACAGAGAAGATGGATAACTGCCTGAAAAAAACAGAGATTCCTATTAGGAATGATTGGGGCTGAAGAGATGGCTCAATGGAATAAGCGCTTCCCTGGCAAGTGCAAAGGCCTGAGTTCAATCCCGGGTTCTGCCAAAAGAAACAAAACAAAACAACAACAACAATAACAAAAACCCCCAAAACCTATTAGGAATGGTGAGGCTACTAGTATGGACTACTGCACTATATTGGAATATTTTGCTGAATTCATGCACCTACAATATTTAAATGATAATGGAATACCCTTCTCTGACAAAACTAAACAAAAAAAGGTGATACAAATGAAGACTATTTTGTATCTGTATATTCAAAATAGATAGGATAGATATACAGCTACTTTCTCTTAATTCAGTGAATAGAAATATTTCTAATAGTGTTTGGACAGGATATCATGTCTGCATCTTGTACTATGAATAACCACTAAGAAGACAACAATATGCAATGTATTAATTATTGAAACTGTCCTACTAATCGATTTTTTTTTTTTTTTTTGGTGGAACCGAGGATTGAACTCAGGCCCTTGCGCTTGCCAGCCAAGTGCTTATTCTACTGAGCCATCTTCCCAGCCCTACTAATTGATTTTGAAACTGTCTCATTGCTATTTTTTTCTCAATAAAACTATTTTTTTAAAAGAGGAATGATGATGGAAAATAAAGGTATTCGACCAACTATGTTTGCTACAGACAGCTGCATCTAGTGTATAGTTGCGTATGTAACAGCTTTGTTTTTATTTTAAAAGGGAAAAATAAAAACAAATAAGAACAAAGACAAAAAAGCAATATAAAATAATAAAAATGGTAAAGAATTTCAACTTTGAATTTATATATAATGAACATTTTATGTTTTTGTCTGGTCTATCAATTTCTGTTCTCATGATAATAATAATACCCTGACTTTCTTTCAGGGGATCATATTTATTTATTTATTTATTTATTTATTTATTTATTTATTTATTTATTGTGTGTGTGTGTGTGTGTGTGTGTGTGTGTGTGTGTGACCAGCTCAGCCCACCAGGGGGCGGGGCTGGCTGGCATGTGGTGCTGGGGGATTAAACTGCAGTCCCTGTGCTTTGCTAAGCTTGTTCTAAGTAGGTGCTTTAGACCACTGGGCCATCTCACCAGCCCAGTTAGTGATATTTTTGTGACTGGATTTTATGATTTGGAGAATTTTTCAAACATACATTTTTCTATGTTTAAGCTTTAAGTTCTTTATTAATTTCTGGGTAGAAATTGAAAAATAATTTATGGTATTTCCCCTCCAGGTGATAAAGTCATCCCACTGTTTACTCCCCAGTGTGGAAAATGCAGAAGTTGTAAACACCCACAAAGCAACCTCTGCGAGAAAAATGAGTAGGTATCTCTCCTTTTCTTATTCTGCTAATGAGCTGCACATTTGTTATGCTCTGTCTCATGTTTTTGTGTGCTTGCATGTCACACTGAACAGTTTTTTAGAGCCTCAGGGCAAACTGCAGGATGGTACCAGCAGGTTCACCTGCAGAGGAAAGCCCATCCACCACTTCATGGGTACTAGCACCTTCTCCCAGTACACAGTGGTGGATGAGATCTCCGTGGCCAAAATCGATGCAGCCTCACCCCTGGAGAAAGTCTGTCTCATCGGCTGTGG
>NW_004524648.1:4054119-4057298 GCF_000260255.1 Octodon degus | reverse complement strand
CTGGCATGTGGTGCTGGGGGATTGAACCGTGGTCCCTGTGCTTTGCCAAGCTTGTTCCAAGTAGGTGCTTTAGACCACTGAGCCATCTCACCAGCCCCAGGGGATCATCTTGTCTTCTCCTGGAACTATTTTAAAAAAGGTTTCTTTCTATTAAGGTAGCAAAGCTGATTTCAAGAATTTGCACCTCAAAGTATAAATAGCTGTTTTCCTTCCTGCATGTGGAGGAGATGAACAAGAAATGAAACCAACACAAAGAAAGCAGAGATATATGTAAAGAGAAATCATTACAATGAAATAATCTGAGGGCCTGAATCAGTTATTCCTTAAATGTACAATTCCCAAATAACCTTTATGTTTTTATTTGACAGTTTCTACTACTGTCATTCAAGAATTCTGACAAGTGTACAACCATTTCCCAAATGTACAATCAAGGAGCTGTAAGAAAGAAAATGTACTTTCATTTTACAGGTATAGAACTTAAAATACTCAAAAGTTAAATGAATGACAGGACATAGTATTTGATCTCTGCCCATAAGAACACATGACCCCTCATGCAACCTGGAGAATGCAATGTAGATAAAGACAGCATGTTCTGGGAATCTCAGTAAAAAAACTTTATACATTGCCTTTGAGGTCCATCACTGGGATAGAGGGGTGGAGATGACATGTTTTGTGTGACATGAATAAGTAACATTGCCTCTAATACTCTTATACTGCTCAAAGAAAATGTTCATGCTCATAGAACTTACTGCTGCTTATATTATACAACAACTTTGCAGACATCAAGCACGTTCCTTGATGGTTACTGGCTAAGGGCTCTGTTAATTTTAAGGTTTCAATACTGATACTGTATGGCTGCAAATCAGGCTTTGTTCAAGATGTCCTTGAACCATTTTTTCCTACTTCTCTAGTTTCTTTATTTTCAGATGTTAAGACCTGCTTAAGATGTCATCATTGTTCTGCCCACCTAAGAGGAACTGTCACAGTCAAGGTTAGAGTGCTTACAGACTGTCTGAGTTTTAAACACCTATCATTATAGACTTTGTCCTGCCACATGTTGATATAAAACAAGGCAACTATAATTTGGTCAGAGTTCAGAGTCGTTAAGGCAGGTTTAGTTCCTGTATGGTAAACCAGGAAACACTGCTATTTGCCTGTAGCCTATAGCTTATTACTGAACCAGAATAACCAGATATGCCAAATGTTTTACTAATTTACTCATTCTGCAGACAGTGTTTTTTACAGTCTTCCCCCCTCTTGGTACCAGGGATTGAACTTGGGACTTTGTGCTTGCCAGGCTGGTGCTTAGGCTGCTGAGCTATAGCCCCAGCCCTGTGGTTGTTTTATTTTTTTTGGGGGTGTGTGTGTGTGTGTGTGTACGTGCAGGGTCTCACTATGCAACTCAGACTCATAGTGATTCTCCTGTTTCCAGCCTCCCTAGTGCTGGGATTACAGAGGTGCACTACCATGCCCAGGGGGTAGGGCTGGCATGGCATGTGGTGCCAGGGATCAAACCCTGGCCCCTATGCTTGCCTATGCACTTAGTCCACTGAGCTATCTCACCAGCCCAGTCCTGTGTTTTTGAAATGTTATACTAAATGTTTTTTTCATTTCAAATATTTAGAAAATTATAACAAAAATCTTTTCTATATATGTTGTCAGTCAGGTAGGACAGTAACATACTACATCAAAATTGCACTTGTTTAAAGTAACAGTGGTTTCTTATTTCTGTGACATGCCCATACCAGATATTAGAGATTCTGCTCCACTTTTTCCTCTCTCTCAACTGGTCACTATGATAGGAAGAATAGAACAGGAATGACAAACTGATTTACATTTAATTTGCCAAAGCAGTCACATGACCATGTCCAATCCCCAAGGAAGTATACAGTCCTACCAGTATGTAGGAGAAAAACCAGTATATCTGGCAAACACCAATGAGTATTAATTACAGATAAGAATACTGCATTGTATAAGATGCTTTTGGTTGCAAAAATATGACAAGAAAAACAAAAAAGGTTAAAGTTCAAACAACTAAATTCAAGGGGCATTCAGAAATTCAATATTATTAAGTACCTATTTTCTTTTTTTTGGTGGAACCGGGGTTTGAACTCAGGCCCTTGCACTTGCCAGGTAAGTGCTTATTCTACTGAGCAGTATCCCCAGCCTAATAAATCCAATTTTTGTTTGTTTGTTTGTTTGGTGCAGGTCTCACTATGCAGCTTGGACTCATACTGATCCTGTTTACTGCACTCCTACTGCTGGGATTAACAGGCATGTGCCACCACGCCAGGACGCCATCGCAATCTCAGTGTGCCCGGGGGCTGGGCCAACGCAGCATGTGGTGCCAGGGATTGAACCTTGGCCCCTGGGCTTGCCTAAGCAAGCACTTAGTCCACTAAGCTATCTTGCCTACCAAAGTATCTATTTTCTACTCTCTTTTGATTCTATTTTCTTCTTACTCTTAGGCAGACTTGTCAACACCAACCATGCCAAGCAAACATTATCCTCTTAATGAGAGTATATTAAAAATTAAGAATCCTTTTTATTCCCACCATCTGTACCAGTCTCTCAGAATGAGACTGATTAGTCCTGTTTGGGCCATGCTGCTACCATGACATCCAGGAAAAAGGGAAATTCTGACTGACCAGTCTGACATGGGCCTATCAGGAAATGATATGCAGTGGAAGAGAAACAATGCCAACTGATTTTCAGTATCAGAATCACCAGAACTACAAGGACAACACATTCCCAAAATGAAAATAAACTGACGGATACTAAAAAGCAGCAGCTGCATATCCAATGAACTCTTTTTGTTTTTCTGAGACAAGATCTTACTATATAATCCAGGCTAGGCTTGGACTCACTATATAGCCCACTGGTCTTGAATTTATGGCTATCCTCCTGGATTTGGCCTTCTGAGTGCTAGCATTATATGCCTGGGCCATTATGCTTGGTCTTTTTTTCCTTTTTCTACACCATTCTCCTTAACTCTGATGATGAATGAGATAACATTAAATAAAAACATGTCTTTTGGGGCCGGGGAGATAGCTTAGTAGAATAAGCACTTGCCTGGCAAGCGCAAGGGCATGAGCTTAATCCCCAGTTCTGCCAAAAAACCCTGTAGATCCTTCCCTAAAATGCAAAAAAAAAAAAAAAAAAAAAAAAAAAAAAAAAAA
>NW_004524648.1:4045205-4053388 GCF_000260255.1 Octodon degus | reverse complement strand
TCTCTCTCTCTCTCTCTCTCTCTCTCTCTCTCTCTGTTTCTTTCTTTCCTCACTACATTGCTTAGACTGGGCTCAAACTTGCCACTTCCTACCTTAGCCCTCCAGAATACTGAGGTTGTAGGCATGTGTCACCATACCAGGTTCTCTTGAGCTTCATGAAACTGGACAGAACAAACAGAAGGCAATGAAATAAAGCATAAAGAGGGCAGGCCAAATAGCTCAGTGGATTAAAGCACTTGCAAGTAGGTGCAGGGACTGGAGGTTCAATCCCCGGCCTGCTGTGCTGGCCCCACCCCTAGGGCATACTGAGATGGCAACTGAGACTAGGTGTGGTAATCCCAGCTCTTGGGAGGCTGTAAACAGGAGGATCACTATGAGTCCAATCTAGTAGCAATACCCTGGAGACCCTGTAGACCTTTCCCGAAAATACAAAAGAAAAAAAGAAAGCATAAAGGTTTTTAAAAAGAACAAAAACAAGCTAGGCATAGTAATCCATCTACTCAGGAGACTAAGGCAGGAAGTTTGCAAGTCATAGTCAGTTTGGTCAACTTAAACTTTATCTCAAAATAATAAATTAAAAGGGTTGAGGATATAGTTCAGCTATGAATCTTGCCTAGCATGGGCAAGGCTCTGGGTTTTAATCTCTACTACTCCCCGCCAGCACAAAGAGAAAATAAAGATGATAGCTATACATAGGAGGACATCTGTGTGACTTTTTAAAAAAATTTATTTGATACAGGGTTTATAAGGTCTCACTACACAGATCAGACTTATAGTGATTCTCCTGTTTTCAGCCTCCCAAGCACTGGGATTACAGGTGTGTGCCAATACATCCAGTCCCAACTGCTGTCTTAGCGTGCCCCGGGGGTGGGGCTAGCACAGCATGCCGGGGATCAAACCCTGGCCACTGTGCTCTACCTAAGCAGGCCCTTTAGTCTGCTGGGTGATCTGGTTGGCCCTTGTGTGACTTTCTACAACAGCTAAAGTTTTATTCCCAGCTAATTCCTTTATCACCTAACACTCTCCCTAACTGCTAGAACAATTTAGGTGATGCCTTCGGGTGTTCATTTAGAGCATTACAGAAAAGGCAAGTGATGCAGGTGGAGCCATCATGTTGGATAAGAGAAAGAACAATATACAAAATGCACTTACATTTTTTAAAAAATGGACTTACATTTTTTAAAAAATGGAATTATTTGCTATTTGTGAATTATCACAAGAACTATTTGGCAAACTAAATAAATGAACTTGATTACAATGAACTCTCACTGATGAGGTAAGAAACTTGAAGATTTTTTTTTTTGTAGCACATAGCAGCAAAATTCCCTTTAAAATACTGCCCTTTGCTACAATGCAAATGTAAATACAAAACAAAGACTTTGTAGAACAGGATCTGAACCTACTGTGAGCTTTTAGAAAAGACTGTCACTTGCTCAAAATTTCCCAGGACTATTACACAAAGAGAACATGCTTTTGACCTTCTTCCTAATTCCACAAAGAAGGCCATGGGCAGAAATGTGTATTTTAGGAAACAGAGTAAAGATAACAAAAGTCAGGTGGTAACAATTCCTGTAAGTGATGTGGTGAACTTAAGAGAAAACACATTTTCTGTGTACTAATTCCTTAGAAAACATTAAGTCACAGGAGCTTAGTTTCCAGTCCTAGAATTACATTTTGCTGAATGAAGAAATCAATGGCATTAAATCTATTGTGAAGCTAGAACAATCTATTTTAGAAAAGCAGTTTTGAGGAGGTCCTTATTAACATTTCAAATATTGCCAACAATTATTCTTGATCAACCTGAAGCTTTGCTCAGCAGCATAATTACACACATTAGTTACCTAGTATTGTGGAAAACAGACGTTTCCAGGCAACTAACTACATTCTGTTGAATTTCCTGCAAGTGACAGAACTGTTTCAGTGATATTTTTGAAAAGCCAGCTTCAAAGCAAAACCACAACTAAAGTTAAAACAGGCAACCTTTCCTCATCTTCCACTTGAATCTCCAAACGACATTTGTGAAGCTAAACTGTATACATATTTATCAGCTCATGAAGCTAGATTTCAAAAACCCAGTAGTGGTGGCCAGATGCATAAACGTTACCAATAGAATGCTACTACTTGGGTCCCAAACAATGAGTGGCTCTCAGACGACTATATGAACCCTTCATAAGCTTGTTATATTGTAACAGTGGCTAACATTTATTACAGGCTTATACAATATGCCAGGCCTTATTTGAAGTGCTCTGCCGACATTATTTCATTTAATTTTTTTAATAACTCCATAACGCATGTCGTTTCAATTCTTCAGGCAAGAGAATGTAGACTTAGAGGACAGTAATTCATCCAGGATTACACATTTTTTGCCATCCATTATACTGCCTTTCTGTCCACTTCTCTTTTCTGTAATTTAATTGAATTTTATTTCACTTTTATTAAACACTCCATCCCCTGATGAGTAAGCATCAAACCAAATCACAGGAATACAGCAGAATGCCCCATCTATGGGAATGATGGTGAAAGTAATGAAAGCTCTTTTATAGCTTTCAGTGACACAAACTGCCTATTGCAGCACACGTGCCATGAGTTCACCACCACTGGTCTATGGTCTAAATAATAGAGCCCATTCTTTCATAATAAACCAAGGTTGATCTTTTAAAAATGTCAACTTGGACACTTCCCAGCTGAAAATTCTTCAATGACTTCTTACTGTCAGAAAAATAAAGACTAAGATTCTTAATTTAGTTTATGACTATACCATCTGACCTTTGCTGACTGGTCAGCAGGGTGACCTTTGCTGACAGGTGAAGATAAGAGTTAGCATACTTTCTTTGTTCTAGCCTCAATGGCCATCCTTTCGTTCCTTGAATGTGCCACTTTTCTGATCTGTAAATTTTCCCTTTTCCACCCTGCCCACACAAATTTTTCTTGATTGATCTTGACAATAATTTAAAACACTAGTTCCCCACAAGCCTTACACCTCCCCCTCCTCCAAACTGAGTTAAAAATTGCTTGCAATGTTCTCATACTATACTTTGAACTTTGCAGAATTTATAATTTTAAATTTTACTGCATAACTTGTTATTTAATGCCTTTTTTCCTTTAATACTTATACTTCAAAGGGAAGAACCATGTTTGTTGTATGACCATGGTCCTGGAATCAGCACACTGACTACCACATAGGAGATACTATATATGTACTACGTATTTAAAGTAAGTGACTGAGGGCCGGGGAGATAGCTCAGTAGAACAAATGCTTGCCTGGCAAGTGCAGGGTCCTGAGTTCAATCCCCGTAACGCAAATAAAATAAAATAAAATAAAAAATAAATTAAGTGATTGACAGGTAATCTCACATACAAGAAATGGAAGCTGAGGTCAATCCCTTAAGACATAGGGGTAATGAACTGTGAATACAGTCAGTAAAGAAAGTGCCTAGGTCACTATGCTCTGCTTTTTGTATTATTTCTGGTGTAGCTACTTCAGATTAAGCCAGTTTTTTCTTCCTGTATTTTAGGGAAAGGTCTACAGGGTGATTAGGGTCTCTCACTAATAGATCGGACTTGCAGTGATCTGCCTGTTTACAGCATCCCAAGTGCTGGGATTACAGGCTTGTGCCACCACACCCAGTCTTAACTGCCACCTCAGTGCGCCCTAGGGGCCGGGCCGGCAGGGAAGGCCTGGGGATCGAATCCTTGTCCCCTGTGCTTTAATCCTCTGAACTACTTGGCTGGCCCAAGCCAGTTTAATTAATTCATAGTAGAAGTATAGAAGCAGACCAGTGGAAAATACCAGTGGGGAAGGAAATAAGCAGTAGTGCTCTAAAGTATGACTTAATGAGAGATAGAGGCTGATGATTTGTCCTGAACTTAACTTCATGAGAGAACTTACAATTATTACTACATAGCAATACTGCATTTGACTCATATTCTAGTGGATTTTAATTGATATTTATGTGTTATGTGGAGTTTATAATAGGAAGGACTATAAATTCTGAGTGCCGGAATTACTTAATATAATCCTGGCTGCTCTGCAGCAAACTATTAAGTCATCTAAAAATGGATCAGATGAGGGTCTGCTCCTATTAAGACTCTTGAGAAAGAAGAAAAGTTTCATAAAACATTAGAAACTTCCCTTGTAGATCACCAAACAAATCTTGAAAGGTAATCTTGGGCTGGCGAGATAGCTCAGCAGACTAAGCACCTGCTTACGCAAGTGCAGGGACTGGGGTTCCATCCCTGGCACCACAGGCCTCATCCCAGCCCACCCTCAGATGCGCTGAGCCAGCCCCCGAGACAAGGTATGATGGTGTGCATCATTCCAGTGCTGGCGAGGCTAAAAACAGGAGGATCACTATGAGTCCAAGATGTATAGTAGACCCTGTACCAAACACATTAAAAAAAAAACAACAACAAAAAACAAGAAAAAAAGGAAAAGAAAAGAAACAAAGGTAATCTTATATACAAGAAATGGAAGCTGAGGTCAATCCCTTAAACCATGGGTAAGAAAGTGTAAAAATACAATCTGTAGTAAGAGCTGAGATCACTGTATGCTAATTATCTCCAAAATACAGTACAGTACCCTGTGGAGATTCAGGCTTCAATGACAGGGGAAAAGCTAGAGGAGTATGAAAAGAGCCTATTTCTTTCTGGTATTAACTTAGGGCAGGGTTGAGGGTACAGCTCAGTGGCACAAATGCTTGCCTGGCAAGCACAAAGTTCTGAATTTGATTCCTAATAGAGAGAGAGAGAGAGAGAGAGAGACAGAGAGACAAAGAGAGAGAGAGAAGAGAAGAGAAGAGAAAAGAGAAGAGAAGAGAAGAGAAAAAAGACTTAGGGCAAATATTGCAGCACAGTATTTCCTGCCCCTCCCTATTTTTTTTTGTACTGGGGATTGAGCAGAGGACCATTGCACCATCACAGAGCTACATCCCCAGCTCCTTCCTCCCATCTTTAGGACTATGAGTAAGAGACTCTAATCTAGTGCTGGGTCCCTACAGAATCTTCAATTACTTTATTAATAAAACTCTATCTAAAGTGATTTTTAAAAAATTAACTTTAAAATATAAGTAAGATAACTTAGACACTTCAAAAGTCCTTCATATCCTCACTAGCTAAATGAATCTTTTAATTTAGGTCTCTTCAGGGTGTTTTGATTCCTCTATTGTTATTTATCTATTTATACCTAGTTTTATATAGCTGCAATCCATATATCACTTTTATTGATTTTTAAATATGATGCATCAAACAGGAAATGAATTACACTCTTGTGTCATAATTGTACTTAGTATACACAACTACATCACTTACCATTACTGCATTTACCACACTATATATCAGTCATTATTATATATGTCTTTTTCTAGGCCGATGGTATTAAAAGAGCTATCCTTTTCCTTTTCTTGTATTATAGTATTTGTGGAAGAAATAAATAATTTGTGGTTATGGAATTTTGTTCAACCCCCTCCCTTTATTTTAGTATTTTTAAAAAGTAGGTAGCATACATAAGGAACAACATTTTTAAAAATATAATGTGATAATCTGTAAATAGTTTCCATCTTATCTCTGCTCCCTAGCCATACTATTCTTCTCTCTAAAGACAATAAATATTTAAAAATTTGATGAATATCATAGATATATTCTAAGCAAATGTAAGTACCTGAGTATATTTATCTTTTTTAATTTTTTTTTTTATTTTTGCGGTACCAGGGATTGAACTCAGGACCTTGCACTTGCCAGGCAGGCGCTTATTCTACTGAGCTATCTCCCTGGCCCTATCTTTTTTAATTTTTAAAACGTTTTTTGGTACTGGGGAATCAAACTCAGGACTTTGCATTTGCCAGACAGGTGCTTGGGCTATTGAAATATATCCCAAGCTGCTCTTTATTTTTTAAAGAAAAAATGATATATTTATTTGATCTTGGTACAGATATTTTAACAATATTTGTAGGATACAATTGCTGTATATATTACTTTAGATGGAAAATAATGCACATTTTAGATGTTTTTAATTGTATCAAATGATCTGATGAAAATCCTCAAATATATGAAACTTCATATATACAGGAATATTTCTGGAGGATAAATTTCTACTAATGAAATTTATGGTGTAAATCAGTTTCTGGGCACTTAAATTTTTTTTTTTTAATAATATTTATTTATTTATTTATTTATTTATTTATTTATGTGTGTGGCCAGCTCAGCCCACCAGGGGGCAGGGCTGGCTGGCATGTGGTGCTGGGGGATTGAACCGCGGTCCCTTGTGCTTTTCTAAGCTTGTTCTAAGTAGATGCTTTAGACCACTGAGCCATCTCACCAGCCCCTGGGCACTTAAATTTTTGATAGATATTTTACTTTACACTCCACTAGCAACATGCAGCAAAGACATTTCCTTTATGCCCTTGCCAACAAAAAAACTGAGAAGTAAAAAATAGTATGTCATGAAGACTACTGTATTGTCTTTTCATGTATTGAAGAGTCATTTATGTGTATCTTTTCTATGAAAGTTGGCTAATTTCCTTTGCATATTCTTTTTTTTAAAAAAAATGTATTTAGTACAGGGTTTACAGGGTCTCATTATGTAGATCAGACTCATAGTGATTCTCTTGTTTTCAGCCTCTCAAGCGTTGAGATTACAGGCACACACCACCACACCGTCTCAATAGTAGTCTCAGTAGGCCCTGGGGGTGGGGCCGACATGGCAGACCAGGGTTTGAAACTCAGCTGCTGTGCTCTGCGTAAACAGGTGCGTTAGTCTGCTGAGCCATCTGGCTGGCCCTCCTTTGCATATTCTTTATCCTTAAAAAAATTACAGAACATATTATACATTACAGAAATTAGCTTTGTGTCACATGTACTGGAAATCTTTTCCCCAACATGTTGTCATTTGACTTTAAGATCTTTTAATACAGAATTTTTTGACTTTATATATTTAATTTTGGCAATGTTTCCTTGTATGGTTTCTGGGCTTTGTGTTATATTTTTGAAGAGTTTCCTTGCAGCAAGTTAATTTAAAAAATTTTTCCTATATTTTCTTCTAAAAATTTTTTCTTGTGGTGTTATACTTTTTTACATTTAATTCTCTGATCTATCTATAATTTATTCTAAGAGGTAGAGATGCAACTTTGCTTTTTTCATTTACTATTTTTTATTTTAAAGAGAATAGAAAAATAATAGATAAGCTATTAGAAATAATACATAGTTAAAAAAACCCAAGACAATAGATATTCAATAATGGTTGCTATATTGAACATTGTTCTCTTCAATGCACTTGCTCAGATTATCAGATATAAGCAAGTAAAACTGGTCAAAATAAAAATTTTAAAGGATTAACTTCTGCCTTCTAAAACCTGATAGAAATTAGTAGTACAATCATCTTAGTTATCTATCCTGTGCATATACATACATAATTTTTCTCCCCTTTTTTCCTCCTTTCCCTTAACCTAATTGTTTATTCCTTTGGCTCAGTTTCTTTCCCTTTTACTATACCTACTGTATCTTTCAGATTTTATATACTCTTTTAGGTTCCTAAACTAGGGAGACAATATGATGCTTATACATGTGGGCCTGATTTCACTTATGAGAGTGTAGCCTCAGTTGCATCAATTTGCCTATGAAGGCCTCAAGTATATCTTTCTTTATAGCCAAGGAAAACTTCATTGTATAAAAACATCACATCTTTTTTATTCATTCTCAGTCCAGGGGTATTTGGGTTGATTCCAATATTTAGCTATGACAAATTGTGCTGCTATAAACATGAGAGCACATATATTGCGGTGGTATGATGTTTTCAATTCTTCCGGAAAAATACCCAAAATTAAATAGCTGGGTTTAATGGGACTTATAATGCTAAATTTTGAGGAATCTCTATAATGATTTCCATAGAGGTTGTACCAGTCTACACTCCCACCAACAGTACAGAAGTGTTTGTTTGTCCAGACAGCCTCTCCAGCACTTATTAGTAGTTGATTTCTTTATAATAAGCTATTCTTTATGGGGTGAGATGCAAGCTCAATATTGTTTGGTTTTTTTTTAAGAATTATTTATTTATTTATTCATTCATTCATTCATTCATTCATTCATTCATTTTGTGTGTGTGGCCAGCTCAGCCCACCAGGGGGCGGGGCTGGCTGGCATGTGGTGCTGGGGGATTGAACTGCGGTCCCTGTGTTTTGCTTAGCTTAGCT
>NW_004524648.1:4031294-4044959 GCF_000260255.1 Octodon degus | reverse complement strand
TTGTGGGTTTTCTTTTCACTCTGTTGGTAATTTCTTTAGACGTACAAAAACTTTTCAGTAAGACGAGCTCCTAGTTGTTGATTCTTTGAAGTATTTCCCGTGCAGTTTGGTTTTTGTTCATGGACTCTCTATCTCTATGTGTTCAAGATATCCATTTACTTTCTCTTCCAGTAGATTCAGTGTTTCTGTTTTAATGTTTAATTCCTTTTGACTTTTGTTTAGTGCGTGGTCACAGACCTTGATCATGTTTTAGGTTTCAACATATGGAAAGCCAGCTTTTTCAGCATCATTTGTTAAAGAGGCTATCTTTCTTTCAGTGAATATGTTTTGCCCCTTTGTCAAAGATAAGGTGGCTGAGTATGTTTGTAGTTGTGTCTGCATCTTCTAATCTGTTCCACTGATCCTTGGGTCTTTTTTTTCTGCAAGTAACATACTGATTTTATCACAGTAGCTTTGTAATATAACTTCAAGTCAGGTATTGTAATGCTACCTGCCTTGCCTTTGTTGCCCAAGATTGCCTTTGTTACTCTAGGTCTTTTCTGGCTCCAAATAAATTTTAAGAATGTTTTCTCTAGATCTGTGAGGTACGTTGATGGTGTTTTGGTAGGGATTGAATTAAACCTGTATAGCAGTTTTGGGAGTATAGCCGTTTTCACAATGTTGATTCTTCCTATTTAGTAGCAAGGAATATCTTTCCATTTCTTTATTATTATTATTATTATTATTACTTTTAAATGTATTTGGTTGTTACAGGGCCTCCCTATACAGCTCAGACTCATAGTGATCCTGCTGTTTTCAGTCTCCCCAATGCTGGGATTACAGGCTACACTGCTACACCACTATGCCTAGACTCTGTAGCTTACTCCATCCTGGGTGCGGGGACTGCATGGCATGTGGTACTAGGGATTGAACCTCAGTTCCTGTGTTTGCCTGTTTGCCTAAGCAGGTGCTGTAGTAAGCTGAGCTATCTTGCCTGTCTCATCTCTCCATTTTCAGAAATCTTCTTTGATCTCTTTTAAGAGATCTTTCCTTTCTTGGTTGCTGGATGCAACGTGTTCAAGGTCTGAAAGTCTATCTTTAATTTCAGTCAAATGGTTTTACCAACTTTTAATGAAATTTTTAATTTCCTGAATATTTCTTTGAATCTGTTTCATGCATTCTATTTCTTTCCTATATTTTTCATTTAAGGTTTCAATCATTCTTTTAAGCTTCTCTATTTTTTTTAATCAATGTCTTCTTTAGATATGCTCAGCAATTCTTTCTTTATGGTTATCATTTCTTTTTTTCTTTTTTTTTTACCTCAGGGACAATTTCTGATCTGATTTCCTCTATACCCATCTACTGTTGTTTCTTCACTTCAGTGGCAATCATTTCAGAGATTTCAGTTGTCTGACTTCCAATTTCTTTTATGCTGATGTCTATTGGACTTGTTCTGGGTGGGCTGGGAGCCTGAGATTGCATTTTGCTCCTTTTCATTTTCTATTTCAGAAAGAATTTTTTATTTTGATTTGTTATAGTCATTGTGAAATTTGGATAGTAGGTAGCTGTATCACTACTATCAAGGTCACTCTAGGAAGAGTCTGTTCTTCAGGGATATCTTCTCTGTGTTAGAGATTCTTGGTTTGTATCTGTCCCAAGATCCTGCCTTCCCAATTAATTGAGAGTGGGATGTTGGTTTCCGTTTGACATTGTCCTCTGACTTTAGGTGTATGGCTGTGGTGAGGTTCTTACTCCAGCACTTCTCAATATTGCTATCCAAGGAAGAACATGTAATAATAACATCGAGCAAAAAGTAGAAATTGAGCAAATTTGATAACTATTGGTTTTTTGTATTTTAGACTATAGGAGCTGAGACAATAGATATATAAGATAAAAAACTGTAAATTGGCAGTTTGTATGCAAAACGTTTTGCCTTGTTAGAGTGGATTTATGCTGTGTTCCTCTGGACAGGTAAATTTCCAGGTTCCAGTTGTTTCACTTCATGTAGGGCAATGGGCCAGGCACTTGGCTAAGCTAGTTACCCAGGATCCTAAGCATTTTTGTACCTGTTTCTGGTCCTGTGGTTCAGGGAAATAGGCTCAATGCCTGGATTCCTGTGGCTTAGCTAGTTACTCTGAGTTTTGAGCCTCTATTTACTCCTTTTACTCAAAATTTCATTTTTAATTTTCATGAAACTATAAAGTTTGTATAGTTTCCACTTTGTTTCATTGAATTAATATTACCATACTTTATGTTAACTATACCCTCCTCCATTATTAAACATGTTCATTAAAAATATAATATTATATATATATATATATATATATTTAAAATAATGTCTTTAGGAAAACATTTTAAGAATTAGATTTCTAGGCCAAAGGATTTAAACACTATTATGATTTTTGACTAAACTATCAGATTAGGATGTTCATCAATATAACCACCAAATAAATAAATAAATACACATACATGTATATATGATATATATCTGTATATATGCATACACACATATTACATGAATTCTTTCAAAACCAAAATTTACAAAGCATTATTCAAATCCAAGCAGTTGGACTCATAATCCACAGTGAGAATACCTGCAGCATACTTGTACAGAATCTGACCAACCTAAAATTGTTGCTATCCTTGGAGTAAAAATGTATGTAGGCAGACTGTTTCTTGAGCAAGCAGCAATCAGAAATATTCTGTTAGAAAGCCCTAAAAAAGTAAATTGGCCAAGCATTCTGCCGGAGTCAAAAGAAACTGCAGTGTTTAAACTCAAGGCTTTATTTTACTGTCCATTCCCAAGGGGAGAGTTTCTCTCTCTGCATTGTTTCCAAACACCTGGAGATTTTAGTCATCATCTAATACTTCTTAGTTAGCTTCTTCCATGAGCAGAATTATGCCTGGCTCCTTCATCAGACCCAGCAAGATAAGTTCAAAAAAGGCCAGGAAATGAGATGCTATGCCAAACTGGAACTTGCAGTCCCAGTTCATGCATGTCAGGAAAACATTTGCCCATGCAAATGTACTCAGTGCAGTTATAGCAGATTATCAGCTACTTTGGTGCTATTATTATTATATGCGCTACCAAAGTGAAGACAAGAGTTATTATTTGCTGAAATTCTTTTACAGTTTTTAGCTCTTTCTGTACTTTTCTTCTCCTGTTTCCTATTCTTTAAGGAAGCATTTTCAGAGACAGGGTTCTTTTGAAAGAATTATCTTCTTACAACTTTAAGGTTTATAAATTTTATGATACTCCTTATAAAAATCTGGTATAGTATCATGGTATAATCACTGATATCAAAAGTAAGAAAGGTCACAGCTTGGAATGGATCTAAGCACATGTCTGAAAGGCAGTATATCATGGTGAGCATAGCCTTGGCAATAAAGCTTGAATATGACCACTTGCTAGATGTATGACCCTAAGCAAATCCTGTAACTATAATGAATTAAAATATCACCATGTTAGAGATCCCCTTCTTGATAAGACCTTACATAAATGGCTATTTTGGCTTGCTAGTCTTTATCACTATTTCACTATTTTTATTTTCATAATAGTTTCTTATAATTGCATACTTATTTGTTTTATTATTATCTGTCTTTTCCAGTAGACTATGAATTCCACTAGGGGAGAGTTTTCTTAATTCATCATTGCCTAAAATGGTACCCCGCCTTACGGTAAACACAAATAATTGTAGAATAAATAAGCTCAGTTTTTCTCACTTCTAAAACAGGGATAAATAACACTACCAATGTCAGAAACACAATTTGAGATTTTAAAAGTAAAACAAATAAGACAAGGCTTTGGTTAGTGCTCAAAAAACGTTAACCATTATTTCAACTACACAAAGTATACTGCCATTCTCAGTAAGTCATGGGCTTTGTAACTCAATTTACCTAACTGTAGAGCAAGACGAAGAATTACTACTACTTTCCTACTGTCAAAGCATCTTATGAGAAAATATACAAAAGGCACTATGAGTGATTTAAAAGACAGCCTCAATCAAGATGAAGATTAAATTTACAATTCCCTTATGTCATTTGAGAAATTGGACATCTGAGATCAAATAAGGTTGAGAAAGACTATGCTTGAATACAGTAATGGCAGCACTCTAAAAATTCACAAAAAGAGTGCAGAATTAATTTGACTATAAAATACTTCAGTGATGTGTCAATTTTCAGTAACATATACCACCTTATCTCCTGAAATATGAACTTTATTTATTAACCTATCTCCCTCCTATACTTCACCAATAACATTTATAATAATCTAAGTTCAGTCTTCAGATACTTCCAAATGTATAATTTTATAACTCCTCCATGATGAATTTCTAATAATTTAAAGTGCTGCCACTACTGTACTGTGCTCAACTCTGGCTGCACTATCATCTAGAGACCTTTGTAAAGAATAAAGATGATGTGTCTTATCCAAAACCTAGTGAGTGAAACCTTGTAAGGTGAGACTTAAGTTTATGTAGTTTTGAAAAAATTTTAAGTCAAAGTTGAAAACCAAAATCCTTATGACCTTGACCTCCTAGCACCATAATAATAATATTCCATTCCAGGGCAAAAGCAATTCAGCAAAAGTTTAAGAGCTCAAGCTTGCAATGTCAAACAAATTTAACTCTATTAACTGTGGTCACACATTTTAGGCAAGAATGGTTCTTTACCTGTAGGAACTACTGAAAGTAACTCAGAGACTTAGATTCAATACAAAATTGTAGAGAAGCAGTGAGCACAATTTCTGTCACATAGTAAGTTGTCTTCTTTTATCTCACTTCTTCTGAAGGGTAATTTTTCCCTTAAATTATAATCTTAAAAAGTCTGTAAAATTTTACTGGTAGAAAAACCTATGAGTCCTGCCAATTGTTATTTTCCTTGCTCTTTCAAACCAAAATAAGTGGCAACTATGCCTCAGTTAGTCTTGCTTCAGATTATGGAAGTAAGAAAAATATAGCTGAAGCTTTTATTTGGTTTATTTTTCAAATTAGACCATAACTCCTTTTTTTTTCTTATAGTTGTTCCACTGCTACATTTTGCATTCTCCAATGCCAGATGTCCCAAAAATGTTATTCTGGTCACAAGAGGGCTCAGATACAAATCCAGCACAGGAAACCATGGTGCCCGAGATTAATTTTTAGATGTGTTTAGCGATAGCATTAATTATGTACAATTTGTAGATTACTCTGTGAGGAGCTGTTGAGAATATAAAGATGTGTAAGAACTTTTTTTGCCTTTCAATAGGCATTTCAGAAGTTTCCACATGTTAGTTATACCACAAGTCAAATTAGAGATGATAAATAAAAGGTAAGATGGTCAGATAATCATTATTTTCTACTTCCTCTCATCTAGACCTTAAGTATTAATTGTGTACACAGACACAGTGGCTGACTCTATTCTTACTCTATTGAAGAGATGGTAACACAAGAGAATCCTATATCTACTCCTGCCATTTACTCAATGCAGTTAATTTACTAGTAAATCTCTAGTGATTAATATCAATTATTTATTTCACAAAACAACTCTTGAGAAGAAGTGGTTTATCCCCCCTCCCTTTTTTTTTTTTCAGAACTAGGGATTGAACTCAGGCCCTTACGCTCTACTGAGCTATATCCCCAGCCACAATTTATCCCTATTTTACAGATGAGTGTGTGAGATTTAAGGTAGTGGATTCATACAGCCAGTAAGTGTTAGAGGTGTAATTCTGACCTAGGCAGTCTGAACCTTGAACTTAAGCTCTTTAACTACTTGCATGATTCTGAGCCCTGACTTTGGGAAGTCAGAGAAGTTCTTCATGCCCACATAAAAACTATATTGTATGGGGGGGGGTGCGCGGACAAATAGCTCAGCAGATTAAAGAGCCTGCAAGCAGGCACAGGGGCCAGGGGTTCAACCCGTGCCGGGCCTGCCCCACTGAGACAGCAACTGAGACTGAGTGTGGTGGTATGTACTTGTAATCCCAGCTCTTGGGAGGCTGTAAACAGGAGAATCACTACAAGTCTGATCTAGTGAGACCCTGAACACCCTGTCCACCCTTCCCTAAAAAATACAAACAAACAAACAAACAAACAACCCCCAAAACTATATTGTATGAAATACAGGAAAGTGTGTATGTGGGGGTGATGGCTGGGAGAGTACTGGTGAGAACACATAGAAAAGGGGGCTGGAATAAGGGGGAATTGGTTGGGGTAAGTGGTATAATCCATTTCTTGATCTAGGTTCAAGCTACATAGTTTGTGAAAGCATCAGTTTGTAAAAATTCATTAATTCATAATAAACTGCAAAATAAATGCACTTTTCTTTTTGTATATTTTATTTTAATAAAACTAACATAAAAGTGTTATTTTCTTGAGCTCATTAGTAATGTTAATACAGGAAATATAAATCTTCATATCCTTCCATGAGATATGGAAAAATTAACTCTTCATCTAAATGGGTTTGGGTCAGTAATATAAGCAAATATCCCCTTTTTTAAAAAGTAGTGCTACACTGGGAATTAAATCCAGGGAATTCATACTAAGCTCCCCAACCCATGCTCCTTTTGAGATAAGGTCTCACAAAGTCACTAAAATCCCCATCCTGCTGTTTTTACCACTCAAAGTTGCTTCTCTTTTAATGAAAGCCTGGTCAAGAAATTTTACTGAATAGAGGTTATATGAATGGTTCTTGAGTAATCAAATACACAGTTTCTTAATATTCTAGTTCCTTTCAAGTTTCATCTGCTGTTAGGAGAAAGATGTTATAATACCGCAGACTGGTCTTCTTATTTGAAGGTGTAAAGATTAGTGTAGCTAGAATTAAACCAGTGGTTCTAAATCTTGATTCAGATTCACATTAGAATAATCATGGGGACATTTTAAAAAACCAACAGTATGTGCATCCTACTCACAGAGTTCCTGATTTAACTGAAGTGGGGTTCAGTTTATCTTGTGCTTATTTTGTAAAAGACCAAGTGATTCTAATGTGCAGCCACACTAAGAACCACCGAGTTAAGGTAATTTGGAACATGAGCTTTGTATCTAAGATTACTACAACTTTCACCCCTCAAATGTCACTCAAAAGGGTAAGATCTTTAAAAATAAAAGAAAAATCATAATAATTATTCTGGAATAAACAGCCAACTGTGATTTTTTTACATTTTATCCTGGAAACAAGTAAAGTAAGTTTAATGGTACAAGAGGTTTCCTACCAGTATAATAATTTGAATCAGACTACCTCCAAAGGGAAAAACAAAAAAAACAAAACCAAGATGTTTGGAAGACAACTGGAGAATAAATTCTCTTCCATCTTTTATCCATAAAAATTGGCTGTTCCACAACAGGCCTTGAAGATAAATGATAATTTTTTTAAAAAATGTATTTGGTTGTTATAGGGTCTTACCATGCAGCTCAGCCTCCCCAGTGCAGGGACTGTAAGTGTACACTACGCCCAGACTCTGTGTCCAGCTCAGGCAGCCTGTGGGGGAGGGGCTGGTGTGGCATGTAGTGCCAGGGATCCAACAACAGTCCCAGCACTTGCCTTAGCTTGACTAAGCAGGCGCTATAGTCTGCTGAACTAGCTCACTGGCCCCGAAGCTAATAATTTTTTAAAAATTCTTAAACTCTTCATTTTACTGTCATACAGATATGATGTTTGTCTTATTGATTGATTGATTGATTTGTTTGTGAATCTTATTTCTTTGTTTTTTGTTTGCAGGCAGGCAGGCAGGCAGGCAGGCACTGTGCTGCTGAGCTATACCCTTTGCCCTGACTTTACCTTGAACTTGCTTTTAGGTTAATATTTCTCTCTTCAAATCTATTCCCACAAAATGACTCCATGTAAAAAATCTCATAGAAGCTGACCTCTAAATGTACAGTATTGTTAGTAAAAGATGAAAGATTTATACAATCTGAAGGGAAACCAGAGTACTGTACTGTTAGCTTGGTGCAGTTGTTTCAGCCTGCAATCCAGAATTCTGAGAGGCTCAAAAAGGATTGCGTCCAGCCTGGTCAATTTAGCAACTTAGACCTATTCTCAAAATTTTAAAAAAGGGTTGGGGATGTAGCTCAATGAGAAGGCCATGGGTTCAGCCCCTAGTACCATAAATGGATAAATGAATGGATATTGCCATATTCTGAGACCATGTCCTCACCTAGAAAGGGATGCGGCCCAGTGGTAGAGTGTTTGCCTAGCATGATAATTCTTGGGCTCCATCCTCAGAACAACCAAAACAGATAAATAAAAAATTACAAACTAATTTTTTTTCTTTTAAAAAAAAAACCAGGGCCTTGCACATGCCAAGCAAGCACTCTACGGCTCATTGAGCTACATCCCTAGCGCAAATCAAGTAATTCTTACATTTTAAGTTTTCTCTCTTTGTCTTCTCCACGTTTGATTTGAAAGCTTGACCTTTTCTTTTTCCTTTCTTAAAAAATATGAAAGGTTAACATCGCTTCCTTTCATTCAAACAAAAGCTTTTCTGATTGTACAGAGGGAAAATGCATCCCTACAAGAACATAATAAATGAGGGCAAGCAAAAATGAAACAGAACATGAAAACAGTATGATAAACTCTTCTATATGGCTGGGTAGGGGCAGTAGACAGAAAATAGGAAATGAGAAAAATTTTTAAATATTTTATTCTTGGGAAATAAACTAATATAGCAAGTATTTTCCTGACCACCAGGCTGAGGAAGAAACAGTTCTATAATGATAATCAATCCACTTCTTCCTGACTGAGCCCCCTGATTATAAAGATTGTAATCCCAGCTTCTCTGGAGCTTTATCTCTTTTTAGGCTGCATATGTAGGACAATAGAGAGGAACCTTAGGACTCTCAAGAGTGTGAGTGGCTACTACAGCTATTCCCACCATACTCTGCTCTAGTCACTACTGACATTCTTTTTTATCTGGAGTTAACATTAAATTTCTGCAGCTACGGCCCGTATCTTCTGTGACTTTTTCCAGTCACACTGTCACTCTGCTCTGAAGCAGACAATCATTCTCTCCAACAGCCTTGTGTACAGCAGAGAAACAAGTAGCTGCTTCTAACAATTTTCTGGTCCTGGAGTCTGAGTAGTCAGTGGAGTCAGCTCTTCATTCCCTTTCACATGGGAAAGGAAGTACCGAGATCTGAAGGGTGGGAAGGGGGATGGGAAATATTCCCTGAGGAAGCAAAACAGGAAGATCTAAAACCTTCAAAGAGTCAGTCAAATTCATTTAACCATTCTTGCCTTTTGGAGAAGAAAAAACCAACAAATATGACTCAAATGAAAGTTCTGGCAATAATGCAATCAAGAATAATTTCTAAGTACATATACCTAACTAATTCTTGCTAAGGCAGAAAAACCATTAAAACTAGAGTTGCCCTTTCCCTATGTGTCCAACTTAATAAAAATATTTTTATGTATATTCTTATGCACTGGTCTCTTCAAAACAAAATCAGCCAAAACAATGAGCCAGTCAAATTCACAGAATGCCGTTACAGATTTGACAAATAAATCTTGTAGGATATTATATAAAGGGACTGGTACATATTCCATCAATGATGCTGCTGTCTGTTAATGAGCTCACTCATAGCTGTCAGGTGATATGTGATGTTGGCACTCACCCTTCTTATCATTCAACATTGGGAAAAATATATAACCTTCACACACATTGTTTGTCATCTGCTAAATGTTGATGACAAAGGAGTGTTCATGTGGATTCATCAGTTAATGTTTTCAAATATTAGGGACATGAGCACAACTCAGCTTTTAGTGAGTCATAACTGAATTCATGCCATTCCTGATGCTTCATCAACATGGAATGAAGTATAACCAGGTTGGTCAGTATAATATGTTAAAGTTCTAAAATTGTGCCATGAAGATAAAGTACAGCCAAAGGCCAGGCAATACTATGGTAACATACATGAGAGGTACAGCCTACTTTGACAGATTTTTCAGTAGGGAAACTCAACAATGTGTTGGAAAAGATCAAGTCCAGTAAAATCCTGGGGGAGAAAAATCAAATGAGCTAGACAGTTAAAAAAGTTTTGCAATTCAGCTTACATAAGGCATGTTAACTCTGCTTTATAGAATTTGTTAAGTAGGACTCACTATACAGCAAGACATGGAACAAATCTCCAAATGAGAAAAAGGGTTGCCATGTTTATAAGCTTCAATTTGATACAAACCATCTTGAGCTGCTCATATAAATGGAGGGAAAATTACCACGCCATCCTAGTCTCCTAAGGGTAAGACAGTCCAACACTATGCTGGTATAAAATCTTTCCTCATTTCAAATCTGCATTTGGAATGTGTCATTCCAAATCTCCATAGGCTGCATAGTAAAGATCAGTACAATTAAAACCAAGGTATCATCATCTCAGACTTTAATTTAGATTTAGGGGTAAGCAAAAAGATAAAAGTGTAAATTAGACATCTGGATTGAAAGGAGAAGCAGAGTGAAGAAACCTGGGCCTATTTGTTTCTAATTGTCATAAATGTACAGTAATTGGGACTAGGTCTGCATTCTTGTAGCCCAGAATTGCTCAGATTTCTTCTATCTTTCTTTTTTGGCTCAAAGAAAATATATATAATTGACAGTTACAGAGTTCATTCAATTTCCCTACCCACTGCTCTTCCCTTCACTCCAAGACGTTTGAATATCCTTTTAAGGAAAAAGAAAAAGCTACTGAAAAGGGAAAATTTAGTTAGATCTCAGGATATACTGAGACTCTCTGGACTAATTTCACCACTCACTGTAATATCTATAAAAATAAATCATTTAAAATTCTTTTTTCAAAAATTTATTTATTTATTTATTTATTTATTTATTTATTTATTTATTTATTTGGTACAGGGTCTTGCTACACAGCTCAGACTTGTAGTCATCCTTCCATCTCGGCCTCCCCAGCACTGGGATTACAGAGGTGTGCCACCATGCCTGATTTCTGTGGTTCATGTGCTGGGATTCCATGGCCTGCACAGCATGCAGTACCAGGGATCAAACGTGGGTCCTTGTGTTTGCCAGGCAGGTGCCTAGGCCACCGAGCTATTTCCCCGGATCTTAAAATTATTTTCTATGTTCATTCTGATTCCTAGAAAACTATGCTAAAGGTTAGATGGGATAAACAAAATTTATAGCAGGGTGGCCAAATAGCTCAGCGGATTAAAGCACCTGCAAGCAGGCACAGGGGCTGGGGGTTCAATCCCCAGGCCTGCCATGCAGGCCCCACCCCCAGGGCACACTGAGACAGCAACTGAGACTGGGCATGGTGGTGTAAGCCTGTAAATCCCAGCTCTTGGGAGGCTGTAAATAGGAGGATCACTATGAGTCTGACCTAGTAGTAAGACCCTGAACACCCTGCAGACCTTTCCCTAAAATACAAAAAAAAAAAAAAAAAAAAAAGCCAAATTTGCCACTTCCCCAAAAAATCTTTTATATGAGTCATGAAAATCTTTATAAAACTATATACCTACGTACTTTGAAATCACTAAAGATTTCTGATTCTTCACATTCACAGCAAAGTATCGCTGCTGATTCACTGTCATCCAAATGAGAGCTCTGTAATACAAACAAGATCATTTCAAAGATCAAGATATAAATATAAAGAGAAATACCAGCTGAAATCACTAAGTGTTAGCTCCTAGGCAAGAAGCTACATTCTTATTAGTGACAGCTATTTTGGAGAGAATACAGCCAACAAAGTGACTAGGTGATTAGAAAATGAATTGAGAAAAATATTAGCTGAAGCGTTTTCTGTGGTTTCCAAGCAATGGGCTGTCTTTTTACTTTATTTTTCTTCTGTAAGGATAGTGCTAACCCTTCACAATATGAACTCTGCCTAGAGTAGATATAGGCTCAAATTCAATTATCTTCCCTTGAAAAGAAAAAGAGTCTGTCAAAAAACTGTATACAAAAAATATTTTAAAAAATTGTATACATACTTCAGCAGTTCATCATACCAATAAATGTATGGAAGCTAATGGTCACCACTCCACCCCTCATATTTGTAGACACCAAAAGTAATTTGTATTAATCTCATGATGCCTCAATAAATTTAGTACCGAAGTATTTATACAAGTTTCTCTTTCCCTGATATATGTATACATTGATGTATGTTATATATTATATATATATATATATTTTGTGTGTGTGTGTGTGTGTGTGTGTGTGTGTGTGTGAACTCTATATTTGATGTGATTGCTTAGAGATAGGCTTTTGAATGCAACAGGGCCTACTTAGGGGATCAAACAACTAGCCTAATCTGATTAGAACTCTGCTTACAAGTATTTATAAGAGCCAAAAGACATGCCTTACCCACATCCCCTGCCAGATGCCAGAAAACAATTTAAAACCTTTTCTTCCATTCTCAAATCTCTGTTTCAAAATCTGTCTAGAAGATAGATAAGAAGAATGACAGAAAAGAGTGAAACAATTAGCTGGTAACATAAGAGTGTTTTTCATATGACTAACAACACAAAAAGAGGACAGAAAAAGATACAATCCTAATCCATTAGAGTCCATTCAAATGTTTGCTGTTTGAGTAACAATTGCTAGAAACTGAATTATCCTCAGGTAGAATACCGAAGAATCTGCATATGTCACCAAGTTTTTTACAGTCAGTGAAAGAAACTGAAGTCATATATAACTACTGTGGCTATACTACTTGCTACCTACTTTATTTTTCAAAGCAAGGCTCTATTTAACCTGCAGGAACACTTCATCTCCTTAAGTGCAAATAAACTTGAATAAAAGAAGTAAAGTTCACAGTTACTTTTTTTTTTTGAAGCTCTAGAGTGCTAGAATTATAGGGATGCACCTCCATGCCTGGCATAATCTTACAGTTACTTTTTTTTTTTTTTTAACTACTTGTTCCTGGTTTGCTTTTTTACTTCTTTTTCTACTCTGATCTTTTATCTACTTTTGATTTTTCTGCTGAGAATCAAGTCTCATTGGCCATTATATCTTTCTCTTCCTCTTTTAGAAAACAATCAGAAATAATCCAAACAGTTAATGGGGGGGGTGGGGCTCTTTTTGAGACAGGCCTTGCCATGCAGTTCAGGCTGGCCTTGAGCTCACTTTGTGTGCTAGACTGGCTTGAAACTCTTAATGATCTTTGTGCTTGCAGGTGCCCAAGTGCTGGGACTATAGGTTTGTGCCACCACACCTGGATTTTTTTTTTTTTTTTTTGAGATAAGATTTCATTATGCAGTTCAGGCTGGCTTTGAATTCATTTTATTAGTCCAGGTTGGCCTTGAATTCACAGTGATTCTCTTGCCTCACCCTCCCAAGTGCTGGGATTACAGGGGTGTGCCACCAGATCCAGCTACCAACCCTACATCTTAAACTAAATTGATTATATATGCTGGTTCTGTCACTAGCCACATGGCTTTGAACCTCATAATTTTGAAATTAAATCCCTTAATTTCTCTGAGTTCAATTTCCCCATCCACAGAAATAGGTACAGCAATAGCTTCTATCTAATAAGACTGCTGGAAAGATTATAGTAGTGATAACATAAGAAAAGCACTTCTTATTACTTAGCTACTACTGTTAATACAACTGTTACTTCCAATATTAAAAACAAATATTGCTATAACAATCTCCCTCCTACATACAAAAGGCTTACACATATGGGTTAAAATTCCCCTTTAAAGCTTATTACATTCTAGGAGAATTTTGCTTAAATGAAATTATAAATGTCTCACTTCTTTTTTTTTTTT
>NW_004524648.1:4008961-4030334 GCF_000260255.1 Octodon degus | reverse complement strand
AGAGAGAGAGAGAGAGAGAGAGAGACAGACAGACAGACAGACAGACAGACAGAGATTTCTGGGAATAAAAACACACTTATAAAAACAAAAAGTGCACCTATACATAGCAAGTATAATTTCTAAATAATAATTACAGTAATATTATAATCTTTATATAGAATGTATGATGCAAGAACTCATGTACTAAGAACAATGTTATGAAGAATGCTAAAATCTAACTTGTATATTACCTAACAATTTTCAGGCAGAACTTTAAGAAATAATCCCAGAGTCTCAACTCCTCTTGATATGTTTAATGTCTTTCATTCTATTCCTGACATAGGTTATATCTTTTTAAGACGCATAAAACATTTATTGACTTTTGTTATTATTCTAAATGCATGCTGCTGAACTTAAGGAGACTGGGGATTTTGAAAATATACTATCACTTCCTTCTTGAGAAAATACAAAATGGCAGCTGATACCAATAGGCTTCTACAGAGGATGAGGTAATGGTCTTTAGGCCTCTGTTATGCCTGAGGCCCAGGTCACAGAGCTTGCAGTGACAAGAGAGAAGACAAAGAGTGGATCCTTGTCACCAAACTGGGCCAGTTGATGAAAGACATGAAGATTGAATCCCTGCAGGTGATCTGCTTCTCTCTGTATCAAGAAGCCTCAGATCACTGCTTTTTCCTGGGAGCATCCCTCAGGAATGAAGTTTTGAGATCGTGCTGGCATAGAAACAAACTGACACAGGCCGACAGACCAGGTTCAAGGTATTTTTGCTATCAGGGACTAAAACTGTCATGCTGGTCTGGGTGCTAAATGCTCTAAGGAAGTAGCTACCAAAGGGTCAAGTCCAAATACAGGCTTTAAGATCATTTTTACTTCTCAGGGCTACTTAGCAGGGTGGCCTACTGCTGGCTGAAGCAGTGCGGCTACTCGTGCCATAGTGCTCTCTAACCGGCCTGCAATCTGTCCATTTTCTTTGTGAAGGTACTGCTTCTCTGCACTCTGCTCCTAACACAGGACTGTGTCCTGGTAACTTTGCTTGTATGTACTTCAGAAGGTAGACATCTCTCAATCCAAATCTTATCCATCCTTGAAATTACCACTCACACCCCAGAATTTCAGCAAACCTCAAAATGATGACTTCAACTACACTGAAGTGCAAAGTCCCCTCTGAAGTTTCACTGAGTAGGCAAAGGTTGGCAAACTGTAGTCTTTGGGTTAACTTTGGTCTACAACTTGTTTTGTCATTGCAAGAAGGCTAAGAATGTTTGTCACATTTTAAAAGGGTTATTTTTTAAAAAAGGTAAGGAGTACACAACAGAGAGTACAGGTGGTGAGCAAAGCCTAAAACATTACTATCTTCCTCTTAACAGAAGAACCTTGCTGATGTTGGCCTGGAGCACACAATTCGATCTAATGATAAACTGCCTGGAATTATCATCTACACCCAGTCTTGCCTCTCTATGGCAGAAGCTTTTTGTTCTCTACCTAGTAGTCACCTTTCACCTCTTTCACCTCTCAGTCCCACACTTAAGCTGAGAATGCCTGCCTTTCCTGCCTCTTTGGAGCCTAGCATAAAGTCACATCTCCTTATCTAAGTCAATAAGACTAAGGGCAAGTCTGCCCTGGGCTTGTGGGAAAGGATTTCCACCTTCATAAAGAAGATTTGAAAAAAGAAAATAACCTTTCTGTACACTTGAATGCAGTGCACAAAGATAAGTATGTCTAGAGCCATGATAGTCTAAGAAAAGGCCCAAGGAAAACAGGGAACACGCTAAAGATCGTAGAGTAGAAAAGAGAAAGATCTCAGAACCTTGATAATTACACTGAGCCACTATAACAACTCTGTAACTGCTTTGCCTCTGAGATTTTCAGGTTAAAAAGTGAGAGTTTATTCTACTTTAGAATATAGAATATTTTGGTATTTTCGATGGAAAGAATCCTAACTTTTTAACCAGATGTTGCAAACTTATAGGGTCCACATTTCCTATTTCTTATGCCTAATTTTTTTAGCATGTGATTTGTTGCAACTGCTGGTATCCAATTATTTTGTAATGACTTGGAAAAAATCCTAAAATTCTAAAATAGTAAGTCTATAATTAAAAGAAGCATGAAGTAATTCCTACAAATTAAGATTGTTGCAGCACCACAGTTAAATCACTATTGCTATGCTGAGATAACTACATTTATTATTTTAACCTCAGAGGTTAGTGGGAAGAAAAAGAATCAGTACTTTAAAATTGTGGAAAAGCTTGACATTCAAGTTTCACAATCTATAAAATGAAGTATTAGGAATAGCTAACACTTGGGATTCAACCTCTCCCTCATGGATAATTTGTCATGAAAACACACTGTATCATCTGTCAGAGCTGTAAAGAACTTTCAACTCTAGTTTGAAGAAAAAACATGCATTTCAAGCCAGTTAAACAGAAGACCCAATGCTATTATGGGCTACTGGACTCTTTTAGAATATTTTGCTGAGTTTACACACCTATAATATTCAATAACGGAACTTAGAAAAAATGGGGTATACAGATGAATGTCCATTTTGTATCTGTGTATTCAAAGTGGCTGGGATAGATATATAGTTACATTCTGTTAATGAATAGAATGATTTGTCCTAATGGTGTTTGTAAATAGGATCACAAGTCCGCATCTTGTACAGCAATTAACCTCTAAGAAGAATATAAAAAAAAAAAAAAAAAAAAAAAAAAAAGAAAATAAATTCGTGGAAAATTCTTCTATCGAGTTCCATGTAGAGAACAAGTGGAGATGGGTTGTGTTTCAATTGTAGGAACATTTTCAAGAAACAAGTTTTTAAAAATTACTTTTGGTGGGACGGTGAGAAGGCTCGGTGGAATAAGAACCTCCCTGGCTGGGGCAAGGTCCTGAGTGCAACACCTGGTTCTGCCAAACACAAAGTAATGTTTTTAATTGTTTAATGATTACAATTGAATAACTTTAACTAATTAAATAAAAATATTATTAAATGAGCACTAAAAAAAAAAAAAACCAAAAACATGCATTCCAAGAAGAAATTAGAATTATTCTAAAAAGTCATTCCTTGAATGAGACTTTGTCGGAATTAATTGTTCCCAGAAATATCAGTGAGCTAATATGGATTTTATTTTTTTAAAATCAGGATACAAAAGACAGAAACAGTTGAAGGCAAAGGAAAAATAGCAAAGAGATCTAGGACAAAGTTAATTTATGACTAATTAAAAATCAGTGCTGCACAGGTAAAGAATAACAGAAAATGAAGGACAATAAATTTACAAAGAAGAAAAAAGAGCAAATCAGACTATGTTGAGACTGGTGCAGGAAAATTAAATTTTCAGTTTATACAAAGATTATTCAGAAGATTATATGTATTCTTTCTGAAATATTCCTAAAGGATGCCTGCTCTCCTAAACTTGCAATTGATAGTGTTATATCTCCAAGCAGATGCAAAATTAGTTATTCATAAGCACAGGTTAATCAGTTTACATAGGAGGCCACCAACTATATTTAATGAACACTCATATGGTATATTATGTACAGTAAGTTACCATGGCAGGCTCTGAAAAGTAGTCATCCACAAAAGCAAAAACAATAAATTCATTTAGTCAGGGAAAAGCAAAAACCCAGTGGTAAATGTTCAATCCTGACTAAAAGCTCACAAAGAAAAAAACTGGCAGGACTGTCTTAGCCCTAGAATTTCAAAATATGAAACAAAAACTTTTGAATTTATGTCTCTACCAAATATTTGCTCATATCCCAATTTTAATTAGGTTTCTGCAATTAAAAAGTTAGCTGCTTATTTCTCTCCTATACAGGAGCTTTAAAAAATTCAGTTCTGTCACCTTTATGAGGTGACAGCAAGTTAGGAAAAAAGCATGCATTATAAGTTAATCTCTATGTTGCTGAAAACATAATTCTTTTGGTGCTCATTTATTTGGTGAAACAGCCTACATATTACCTTTACTTATGGTCTTTTAAAACCTTAGAATTCTAGTTCTTTATTTTCCTCCTCAGGCCAGCATATGGCACCTGAATTATGCTGGGTTTAGAGATGCTAATGTGTACACCATGTAACACAATCTCTGTATGCTTCTATGGAGTGTGCAAAGAGATGAAGTCTGTTATGTCTTTGGGGAATAGAAGTTTCACAGGAAGGAGAAACCATGGAACTTCAGAAGCAAGAGGAACTTGAAGAAAAGAAGACACTGCCTAAGAAAGTAGAGAAAAGTCTCCCTTGAACATTTGTCTAGGGATGTGTGCCAGGAAGGTAAGATAAGTGCAGAAAGATCACTGTTACCGAGATAGAATCCTGACACTATCAAGTCAGGTTTCAGATGATTGTGAATAGAATGGTTCTACTTAAGACCAAGGATTAGACCTATTTTTCTGCAAATAAAGAAGCTTGATTCTTTCTTTAATAAATAACAGAACTTAGAGATTTAGTTCTAGTGCTGGAGGAGGAATCTAGGTTGATTAACAAGGAAGGGTAGAGATTATTAAAATTAAACCAATAGGCTGAACTGGGAGTAGAATGAATGCTTTTGCATTGGTAATTAATTTTCTATAGAGTTTTTGTTTTGTTTTGAAAGACAAGATCTCACTAGGTAGTTCAGGCTGGCTTAAAACTCACTATGTTGTCCAGACTGTCCTTAAACTCACAGTGATCCTCCTGCTTCAGCCTTGCAAGTGCTGAGATTTTAAGCATGTGCCACCAGGCCTGCCTAATTTCCTATGTCTTTCTGACCAAAGTATCTCCTTATATTGTAGCAAGGTCATTTTTCTACTTTAGTTGATTAAATAAACTACAATGAGAGAGGCTGCCTAGAAGTTGCTAGATAAAATGTTATAAACCTCAGGAGAATGAGTCTTTGGAGAATTGGCTTTACCAATCATCTAAATCACTTGAATATACCTCTTATTTCTCAGGGAAGCCCTCCTTCTCCAACCTTAAGCCCTATCATGTACATCCCAAACACTCATTTAATTTAAATGCAGGACATTAGGTACAAGGGGTACCTGCTCATGATTCTGAATCCATAAAACTGTTGAAAGGTTGGAAAAAATCCTAGATTTTGCCCTAGTTATTTTCTTCTCAGTTATCTACATATCAGGGCCTAGTGTCATAGTAAGATTACCAAACTCCTTAGGGAAAATATTCATGAAGGTGGAAACAAGGTGATGAGATAAAATTCTTTTATATAGAGAATGCAGAGAAGGGTCTCTATCAAAAATTGATCACAAGCTTGTAGAATCCCACTACCTTAAAAGTAGCTCAGATTTGGGTAGGACTCCAGACCTACTCAGAGGGTTGTCATTTTGTAGTGTCCCTGTACTCAGTTGGTTTGGCTTCTAAGGTCTCATAGAAGACCTTCAGATTGTTTCCACTAGGGCCAATACAAATTTCTAGATACTCTGTATCACTAAAAACCCTATACCATGGGTTTCTAAGCTTTAGGCCAAAGGGAAAAGCTAGGACAAGTATTTGGGTACAACTAACAAGAGCAAGGAGGAGATGAAATCCAAACAATAACAAGGAAGGAATGAAAGATTAAGGAACATACAAGTCATAAGAGTCATCCTGCCTAGGTCAGTGGACTAACACAGACCCTTATGAACAGACCTCTGTGTTAACATCACAGAAAGACATCCCTCTGAAAACAAACTTATAGAAAAGGAGTTGCTTTTAACAGTAGTATCTCCCATCCTCTACCCACCCCCACTACCTGAGGAACCTCAGAGCAAAAGCTCAGGAAAGTCTAAAGTCTGTGTAATGGGCCAGTCAGATAGCTCAGCAGATTAAAGGGCCTACTTAAGCAGATGCAGGGACTGGGGTTTTATCCCTGGTGTGCTGTGCCAGCCTTACCCCCTGTGTGTGATTGAGACTAGATGTGGTGGTGTGTGCTTGTAATCCCAGCTCTTGGGAAGCTGAAAACAAGAGAATCACTACAAGTCTGATCTGTGTAGTGAGACCCTGTAGAGTCTGTACGAAAAAAGAAAGAAAGAAAGAAAGAAAGAAAGAAAGAAAGAAAGAAAGAAAGAAAGAAAGAAAGGAAAAAAGCTGTCAATTTCTACATTGAAGCCAAAACCTTGCGGGCAGTAGGAACAGATAACTAAAGTACAGGCACTTTCTAGAGAAAAATCTAGAGCTTATGCGTGGACTTCTTGCATGCGACCTTAGTCAGTACAAAGAACTCCAGGCCAAGCAGGTGCCCTGAGCAAAACCAAGTCACAAGAAGTACATCCTACAGTCATCATTAAGGTTCTGAGAGCCAGAGTTGTCTGAACTCAGGCAGGACTGTAAGAAATCTGGCTATTGAGGCAGAATTTCCTTTATTGATGGATAATTTCTCTGAAAGAAAATGTTTCTTTTTTTTAAAATTTATTTATTTTTTTTTATTTTTCAACAAATAATACACTGCATATGTTCTTCTTTGTGGTTAATTGCTGTACAAGATGCGGACTTGTGATCCTATTTACAAACACCATTAGAACAAATCATTCTATTCATTAACAGAATGTAACTATATATCTATCCCAACCACTTTGAATACACAGATACAAAATGGACATTCATCTGTATACCCCATTTAGAAAATTTTTCTTTCATGTAGAGAAACGCTCTTAGTTTTCACATTACTATAGCCTCTGAAGAGAATGGTCTCTGTTTCTCCTAAGTGATGAAATTCCTTCCAAACATGCCATTTTCATCTAACTGGGGAAAAATAAATAAACAAACAGTGATACCTTCTGGGATACCTTCAGTTTGACAGCTAAGACTTTTATTATTTTATCATTATTATTGTTTCTTACTGTCTGGATGGACAATATAGGTATGAGAATAACATTGGTATTCTGGGCTGGTAATTAAGCCACATGTATCTTTAAAAAGATTGTTTATAATATAATAATTATTATCCCTTTCCCACAACAAATAATTCCATTAGAAAGAGGACTAACCCATCATGAAATACAGTAGAGCCCTATACTTCCCAGAGACTCTAAGTCAGGACCATATTTTCTATATGACCTAAGATCAATGTTAATAGACCATGTGAATTGATCAAAAGAAAGTAGGTATTTGGATTTAAAATAAAAATGTCTCTACTATTGGAAGTTACACTCCTAGCAGGTATGTTAAACCTCTTCTTTGAGACAAGGTTTTTCTATGAAGTTCAGGCTGGCCTTGAACTTACCACGTAGTCCAAACTGGCCTCAAACTTGTGGTGATCCTCTTACTTCAGCCTCCTGAGTGCTGGAATTACAAGCATGCACTACTATGCCTGGCCTAAAATCACTACTTTTAAAAAATCAACCTTTAAATTCAATTGGAGTAGAACTCAACTAAACAGTGTCATAGAACAAAACTTCTTTCAGTTGAAGTCTCTATTTTCAAATTTCTGAAGCAACACAATTTCTTCTGTCCTCAAATAACAAACTAAATCAATAGGTCTCTCGTGATTCTTTTCAATTATTTTTATTTGTACATGTTTACAGTTATTAATGATAATATTTCTTGTGGGGAGTTGGTATATGTATATAACATATATGAATAAAGTAATTCTAAAAAAATGACAGTGAAAACTAGCATTCATTATGAAGAAATCTAGATGACCAGGGCTTAGAGATAAGAAGCACAGAAGTAAGAGAATTTAGTCTTTGACAGTAAGCAAGTTCCAAAAAGAACTAAATCTGACTAAATTCTGACATCTGAGCAAGGATCTTGACTAGTGTCTCGGGCATCTCCCTATACCTATGTAAGTACCTTTGGACACCTAGAATATAGCTATAAAATAAAATCTGTAAGTAGCATCATTCAGATGTTGACTTAGCAATTTCTTCCTGAAATTACCATGATCTCATTGTCCAACTGGTAAACAAAAATAACAATTTCTCTCTATTACCTGTAGTTTATATAGTACTTAAATATAAATGAAAAAACAGGCTTTCTTTTAGATGGATATAAAGCAAATGAAGTCTGGGTACCGCTAAGATCAAAGTGGAATCTTTCACGAGTATGCTCTAATTGTAGACAGAGAATCTTCTATTCAGACAGCATCACCTCCAGCCAACTGAAGCATACTAGACTTTAGAAGTCAGATTGCTGTAAGCATTTCTAAAACTCACATGAGAAGCACAGGAAACAAAATATGGTATTTTAGGAATGAAACTCTGGCTGACAGGGTTATGGAGCATCTGAGAAGTCAGGATATGTTCAACGTTCTCAGAGGGGCGGCTGAGGTTTTTTTGTTTTGTTTTGTTTTTTTAATATTTTCAACATCTGCTATTAAAATTAGTTCTGTGCAAATGTTTGCAGATGCAGAACAGCTGGCAGTCTTGCCTGCATTTTTGCCCACTGGTAGAATGTAAGCAAATCGCTGAAGTAGTGCTGTTGAATTTTCCATTTGTGTTCAAGTGTTTTCAGAGAACTGGCAAATTTATGTTCTGGAACATTGGATTCAGAATGTTAACATCCTACTGAACACTGGTTGAGCTTGAGAAGTTCGTAGCAGAATTGAAATTTGTATTTCAATTGAATAGAATATTGTCTGAATAGAAGATTCTCTGTCTACAATTAGAGCATACTCGTGAAAGATTCCACTTTGATCTTAGTGGTACCCAGACTTCATTTGCTTTATATTCATCTAAAAGAAAGCCTATTTTTTTCATTTATATTCAAATTCAAAGATTTTTCAAGATAACAAGTTTTAAACATATATTTGGTTGGGGCCATCTGTAGGCAAGGCCTTTTAATGTCAGCATAGAATAAATGTTTATTGTTCTGCCTATGTTAGTGCTTCCTGATTCACTTTATTTTTTAAAAATAAGAAAACATATCCCTCTAAATTAAACAAAAAATGCAAAATAAACTAGGATTTTTGCCTTTCAAGCTAGCAAGGATAAGAGATTATAGATGTTTCCAAATCTAGACAAAGGAATTTTCATACATTAATGGGTGAGAATGTAAAAATAGTAGAATTTTTCTGAAAAGCAGTATGACAATATATGTAGTTTTTTCTTTTTATGAATTTTTAAATTTTTTTATCAGTGCATGTTTGCAGCGCATAAGGATCACAGTCATCCTGAAGAGTTGGTACATGTACATCACACACACACACACACACACACACACACACATTTACTTTTCTCCTCCTTCCACCTTCCCTTTTATATCAATTTTTAAAGATACTCATTGCCTTGGATTCAGATTTCAGATTTTCAGGAAATAGACAGACAGACAGACAGACAGACAGACACACACACACACACACACACACACACACACACACACACGGGGGGGGGAATAGCATCAATGACTGAATATTTAAATTGAATAGTATATTGAAATGTCTTGCTTAGTAAAAGAGAGGGAAGACTATATCAGCCAGATACTTTAATAATCCTGATAGATTTTTTAAAAATAGAAAAACACTGATCCCAAGAGAGGTGGAAGTGTGTAGAAAGGCTATTTATGGGGGGGGGCGTGGTCGTAGTACTGAGGATTGAACCGAGAATCCTTACACGGAGCTACATTCCCAGCCCTTTTATTTTGAGACATGGTCTCCCTAAGTTGCTAAATTACCCATGTTGGGCTCCAATTTGAGATGCTCCTTGCCTTACCCTCCTAGAGTGCTAGGACTATAGATGCATGACACCTACGATAGCTTTTAGTTTTTAAATAAAAAGCTTTACATTGTGCACCTTGCAGAAAAACCTGCAAAGAAACACACAGAACCAGGTGGTGCGTGGTGGCATATGCTTTTAATCTTCACCCTTGGGAGGCTAAGGCAAGAGGATCCTTGTGTGTTCAAGACCAGCCTGGGCTACAAAGTGAGCTCAAGACCAACATGAACTGCATAGCAAGACCCTGTCATGAAAAAGACCAGGGGTGGGGACAGGGGGAGGGGAGAAACACACAGAACAAACACATAGAGGAAAGGGGGGCAAGGGAACCTAAGTCATATCCATAAGAAAAGTTGAATTTTATCTATTCAGGCAAACATCAACTGGCTTCTACTATTGGTGAAGGACATGGGACGTAAATAAAGCAAAGTTACATTAATTGGAAATTCTAGGAAAAAGGAAAAGTTCCTTCCCCTTTCCATTCTGTGTTTAGAAAAGGTTATGAGTAAGAACAGAAGCTGTGACAGGTTAATGAACATAATAAACAAACTTCTATGCAAGTTTGTGGGAAATGTGATATTTGGCCCAGGTTTTTCCACTTTCTACATCTATATTCTCTTAAAAAAGAAGTCTGCAAAATAATACCTTGTTTCTAGAAAGATTAAGAATGTGCTAAAGAAATACTTTATTAATGGAGTTTTCAAATTAACATTAACTAAAAAGTTTCTTTTTCCCATAATTTTATTGAGAGACAAATAGCAATGAGACAGTCAAATCAAATTGGTAGGACAGTTTCAATAATTAACACATTGCATACTTCCTAGTGATTATTTACTGTACAAGATGTGGACATGATATCCTATTTACAAACACCATTGCAACAAATCCTCTATTCATTAAGAGAATGTAATCATATATCTATCCTAATCATTTTGAATACACAGATACAAAATGGACATTCATCTGTATTCCCTTTTTTGTTTAGTTCCATCATTTGAATATTATAGGTATGTTAACTCAGCAAAATATTATTTTTTTAATTTTAATTTTAATTTTTTTTCAAACCAAATTGGTAGGACAGTTTCAATAATTAACACATTGCATACATTCTTCCTAGTAGTTATTTGCTGTACAAGATGCAGGCATGATATCCTATTTACAAACCCTATTAGAACAAATCCCTCTATTCATTAAGAGAATGTAACTATGTATCTATCCTAACCATTTTTTTTCATATTTAATAACATCTACAATATGCCTCGAAATGATAGTTTGTGTGGTGTTCATCTAGGTTTCTTTTTTTTCCATAATTTTCTTGAGAGACAAATAGCAATGAGACAGTTTCAAATCAAATTGGTATGACAGTTTCAATAATTAATATATTGCATACTCTCTTCCTAGTGGTTATTTGCTGTACAAGATGCAGACATGATATCCTATTTACAACACTATTACAACAAATCCTTCTATTCATTAAGAGAATGCAACTATATATCTATCCTAACCATTTTGAATACACAGATACAAAATGGACATTCATTTGTATCCCCTTTTTGTTTAGTGTCGTCATTTGAATATTATAGGTATGTTAACTCAGCAAAATATTCTAAAAGAATCCAGTAGTCCATAATAGTATTGGATCTTCCACTTGACTGGCAATGTCAGAAATTGTTGACCTGAGTCCCCTACAGCTCAACATAACAGCATGGCTTCACTTCTTGTACTTCGTTTTTATACTTTTCTGATGGATGGTTAAGACCAAGATAAAACAAGACTTATGCAACAAGAGTTGTAGCTTTTGGATCTGATAAAGTCAGTCAAATCCCCTCAGGATTTATCCTGAGATCCTGTACCTCAGCTTGTAGAACCTTTGTCAGTGTCAGCCAAGTGGGTGAGTCACGGCCATTGCTTGGCCAATGTGCTCTCTGTGAAAGCCTGAGAGAATGTTTTCTCTCCATATGACTCTCCTTAGGCACACTCTACATCATTGATCACTTTCCTCTTTGGTCCCATAATCTCCTTGATCAGAAAATTTGGGACACTACCGAGTTACATGACGTTATAGTACAAGTTCTCATATGTCCTGAGTCTTAATTGACCTTGGAAGGCTAGGGCCAAAATGTTGGCTTTCCTTGCAGCCCTCCTTTTTCTCTAATTTTGGTCTTCAAACTTAGGTTGTTAACCATCCAGAAGACAAGCTTATTGTTATTACCATACAACCTAGGCTGTTTAGCTTAACCTCACTATCTGTCTGAATATCAAACATCTTAGGCATAACATGGAACAGGTATTTTTCATCAAGTATTGATATGTTGAACTTTAAGCTCCTATAGAATATGATGAAAAAACATTTAAAAAATTAAAATATATTTATAAAATAAGCATAAAGAATGATATAGTTCTTAAGTTTATACATAAGTCCAGAAAATCTAACCATTTACAACCTCGTAGCAGGACAGTCCTACAACATTCCTTTTCCTGTCTCCTGCCTTCATTCACCACCTCCTTCTTTTTGAACAATCATCTACCTGAGAGACAGCACGGCAGCAACTGGCATGTCATGACAAGCAGCCCGTATTCAGAAGACCAGAATGACAGGCACTCCAAGCATGAAACTACTATTATAAATTGCCATCTTCAGTGCAGTTGCTTAGTCCACAGGTGTCTGTATATATAGTTAGTCAGGGTGAGAATCATTCCAATTAACTGCTAGATTCAAAAATCTTCTGAAGATTCTCAGGATCATTGCCTTACCCATTTTCTACATATAACTGTATGGCTTGTCACTGTCATGTTTCCTAGCTCTTCTCCTTGCTCTCTGTTCATTGTCTAGTCCTCAAGTTCTTGCTTTCCTGTTAGTTGTATTACATCTTTCTATTTGTATTTCTTCTTTTGAGTTCTTATACTAGGGAAACTATATGATATTTATACATGTGTGTCTGGTGTATTTCATTTATGAGTATATTTTCAAGTGGCATCCACTTCAATATAAAGGCTTCGAGTTTATCATTCTTTATAGCTGAGTAAGACTCCATTGTGTAAAAATACCACATCTTTTTCATCCATTCCTCAGGTGATGGGCACCTTGGTTGTTTCCAAGATTTGGCTATTGCAAATTGTGCTGCTATAAACATAGGCACACATTTATTATTATGATATGATGTTTTCAGATCCTCCAGGAAAATTCCCAGTAGAGGAATAGCTGGTTTAAATGGGATTTCCAGTCCAACTTTTCTAAGGAGTCTCTACACTGATTGCCATAACGGTTGCACCAGACTAAATTCCCACCAGCAGTAGAGAAGGGTTCCTTTTTTCCTTTTTTCCCATTCTCTCCAACATTTGTTGTTGGTTGATTTCTTTATGATAGCCATTCTTTCTGGGGTGAGATGATATCTCAATGTTGTTTTAATTTACATTTCACGGATGGCTAGTGATGTGGAGCATTTTTTCATATATTTATTCGCTTCTTTAATTTCATCCTCTGAGAAGTGTGTGTTGTTCTCGGATGCCCATTTCTGGACTGGGTCTTTAAATTTTGGGCCCTAGTGTTTTCTGGTTTTTTATAAATTCTAGAGAGCAGACCTTTGTCTGAATGCTTATTTGTCATGATTTTTTCCAAATTTGTGGGTTGTCTTTTCACTTTGTTGGTAATTTCTTTTGACATGCAAGAACTTCTCAGTAAGAGCAGGTCTCAGTTGTTAATTCTTCACCTGTTTCCCGTGTGATTTGATTTTTGTTCATGAACTCTTTGCCTACCCCTATGTTTTCAAGAGTTTCTCCTACTTTCTCTTCCAGGAGATTTAGTGTTTCTGTTTTAATGTTTGGATGTTTAATCCATTTTGACTTTAGGTTAGTGCATGGTGATAGACCTGGGTCAAGTTTGAGTTTTCGGCATGTAGAGAGCCCGTTTTTCCAGCACCATTTGTTAAAGAGGCTATCTTTCTTCCAGTGAGTATGTTTGGCCCCTTTGTCAAAGATAAGGTGGCTGATTGTGTTCCTAAGAGTTTCAGAGTCTTCTAATCTATTCCATTGATCCTCAGGATCTATTTCGTTGCTAGTACCATGCTGATTTTATCACAGTAGCCTTGTAGTATAATTTCAAGTCAGGAATTGTAATACCTCCTGCCTTGTCTTTATTGCCCAGGATTGCCTTTGCTGTTCTAGGTCTTTTCTGGTTCCAAATAAATTTTAGGAATGATTTCTCTAGGTCTGTGAGGTATGTTGGTGGTAGTTTGATAGGGATTGCATTAAATCTGTACAGCAATTTTGGGAGTATGGCCATCTTCACAATGTTGGTTCTTCCTATCCAGGAGCATGGAATATCTTTCCATTTTCTGAAATCCTCTATGATCTCTTTTTTCAGAGTACTGTAATTTTCCTTGAAAAGATCTTTGACTTCTTTAGTTAGGTTAATTCCAAGGTATTTCATTTTCCTCAGTGCTATTCTAAAAGTTATTGTTTCTATAATTTCCCTCTCAGTGTGTTTGTTCTCTGTGTAGAGGAATGCTATTGACTTTTGGGTATTGACTTTATAACCTGCTATGCTACTGAATTTCTGTATTAATTCTAGTAGCTTGTTGGTGGAGTTTTTTGGGTCTTCCAAGTAAAGTATCATGTCATCTGCAAATAATAATTTAACTTCTTCTTTACCTATTCTTATTCCTTTTATTTCTTTCTCTTGTCTAATGGCTCTAGCTAATGATTCCAAAACTATATTGAATAGGAGTTGTAATAGAGGACATCCTTGTCTTGTACCAAATCTAAGTGTAAAAGATTTCAGTTTTTCCCCATTTAGAATTACTTTAGCCTCTGAGTTTTCATAAATGGCTTTTACCAGATTGAAGCAGAGGCCATCTATTCCAATTTTCTGTAGGACTTTGAACATGAATGAGTGTTGGACTTTGTCAAAAGCCTTTTCTGCATCTGTTGAGATGATCATGTGATTTTTAGTTTTCGCTCTATTGATATAGTGTATTACATTGATAGATTTTCGAATATTGAACCACCCTTGCATCCCTGGGATGAATCCTACCTGGTCATGGTGTATGATCTTCTTGATTATTTGCTGTATTCTATTTGCTAGGATTTTATTGAGGATTTTTGCATTTATGTTCATGAGGGAGACTGGCCTGTAGTTCTCTTTTTTGTTGTGTCTTTCCCTGGTTTTAGTATGAAAAAGTTTTGAAAAAACAGAAAAATATATAAAAATAAACAGAATATCAAGAAAGTATGCAGTTCAAATCTCCCATACTACCTTAATCAAGACATATTTCTTCCAGATTTCTACTATAGTAGATATTTTGTATTTAATATTGAGTTACTAATCATAATTGTTAGATTAGGACTTATGCAAGATTATGAGAAAAAATTCACCTATATCCTATGAAATGTATTATGCTGGGATTGTAATTAATAAACCTATTAATAGGACAATATGAAACTCCAGATATCAAAGTTTTAATTTTTTGAACTATGTCAACTATCAATAGGTAAAAACAAGTTTAAAGTAGTATATGAAGAATTGAAAAAGACTAGCTCAAGACTGATTTTCTAATGTCAATCATACAAATTGGTAGTTAAATAACATGATTTTCTTCTAAATCTCATGTCTGTACATTTTATTTTTTAAGTGTGTCCAGAAGCATATAGCTTAAAACTGGTGAAAATTTAAAACATTAAAATATGGTGACTATATTTCCAAAACAGATAAAGGAGAACAAACATTGATAAACATTTTAGAATAAGAATATTGAAAATCCACTGTATAGATTAACTAGTACTACTCCCTTATTACAAATAAGACTCAGTCATAGAACTTCTCCAAGATGAGTACAGGCAGCAGAATTAGTATTAAATTTTGGTTTTTCTTATGTGGAGGTTCATGTTTTTTCACTTTGCCACAATACTTTGTGCTGTTTTTTGCACAATTAGCCTTATATTTTTAGAATAGTTTAGGTTTACAGCAAAACTAAGCACAATGTACAAAGATTTCTAATATACCCCCTGCTTCCACTTATGCATATTCTCCCCATCATCAGCATTCCCTACTAGATGTTGTATTTATTACAGTTGATGCTTTGTTCATTTTATCATTTATGCCAATGTTACTCAAGGCACTATTATGAATAAATGGATATTAGAAAACAAATTATAAATATACCTATAACTTAGCACTTTAGAAGTCTGAGGCAAGAGGAACACAAGTTTAAATATCACCTGGGCCACTCAACAAGACTATCTCAAAAGAAATAAACAAACAAAAATTAAAAGGTTAGGAATGCAGCTTAACGTGAAGGCCCTGAGTTCAATCCCTAGTACTGCCCCCAAATATTACAAATAGTTTCAGGACTAAACTAAACTGAGGGAATGTAGGAGAAATCAAGAGCGATAAAGATGGAGATGGAGAGGGAGAGAGGGAGAAAGGTAGATGGGGAGAACATGGTCAGGGGCTCCAATTGAAACAAGAAAGATCAACTTCTGTTATGTCATATCTACTCCAAAATCATGTGGCATCCATTTAAGGTCTCTGGCCCATCAAAAAATCATCACAACAAAATGCAGTGCTTCCAAGTCCTAGCTAACAAGGCTCATGATAATTAAGCTGATGAATACAATGCTATATTTAATATTGGGTAAAGTAAGTTTGGACATCTAAAGATGGAAGAGAAGAGAATGCCAAAAAGAGGAAGGATGTTTTCACAAGTTTATTGTTTTTTTTTTTTTTTGGGCTAGCTCAGCCCATCAGGGTGCGGGGCTGGCTGGCATGTGGTGCTGGGGGATTGAACCGTGGTCCCTGTACTTTGCTAAGCTTGTTCTAAGTATGTGCTTTTAGACCACTGAGCCATCTCACCAGCCCCTCACAAGTTTATTGTTACAAAATAAGTGGTCTTTGACTTTTTTTTTTTGTGGTACCTGGGATTGAACTCAGGACCTTGAGCTTGTCAGGCAGGCACTTATTCTATTGAGCTATCTCCTTGGCGAATTGGTCTATGAGAATCAAAGAAGAAAACTAATTTTAAGGAAGCTGGGGAAATGGCTCAGTGGAATAAGTGCTTGCCTGGCAAGCTCAGGGGCCTGAGTTCAATTCCCAATTCCACCAAAAAACCAAAAAACTAATTTTGAAGTCACACTTCTATCCTGTGTACATATGATGCTAGCCTCATAGTCAATCATTTAATGATCCATCCATCCATCCATCCATCCATCCACCCATCTATCCCCCATCTGTATGACTAGCTGGCTAATAAACATTATTCAGTGTCTGGTACATGTAGAATTGTGGATTCCACTTACATGTAGCCTTCAGTTTAGTACAGGAAACAAATTGTAATTACAAGGGAGAAAGAAATTACTTTCTACTCAAGGTTTTTTTTCCCCCTCCTTTCATGGGAGGCTTTGGGGAGGAGAGGTGTTTGAACTGGCCTTGACACACACAGAAGATGTGGACATATGGACATATGGGAAGACGGTACTTATATATTCTGTCTGAGTGGTGGTAGTGAACTGGTTTACTGTCAAGAGGCTACAGAGAATCCAGGCTTCATCCAGGATTCTGCTATTAACCTAGCCCACTTAACTCATAAAACTGAGATATTTTCCACTTCTAAGCTATAAAAAGGACCTAATATTACCTTCCTCCCTGGCTGGGATTTTGGAGGAGTAAGTAATACTTACAAAGGAGTAATACACTCAGAGGAAGTTTTTCTTCCTGAATTTTTAAAGGTCGAAAAGAATTTTATGTGTTACTTTCTCTTCCTAGCTTCTTCTTAGTAAATCTTGCATGAGTCATACTTATTTTCTCCAGCCAATGCAACAAACAAAACACAATTACTTAATATCACACAATTTTCTGGCCTCCTCTTCTATGTCCTAACCTTAGTGAGTTAACAACTGAGGTAAGACATAGCTATTGCCTGGAAGGCAAAATCATAAGAACAACATACTCAAATGAATTCATTTGCTGCCATCAAAATAGATACCAATTCCTAACAAAAGAAAATAATTCTTAGGAAATGGAAAAGACATTACAAATGGATTTAGTCAGCTCACACAGACGGAGGGTGACCTTCCAAGTGACCTATCCAACATTGTCCAGCTAGTTAATGGCAGACCTGGGACTTCCTCATTTCAGAACTGTTCTGTATAATTCTTATAGTACTCTTAAAGAACTAACCTGAGGTTTTTAGCCAATAGATTTGTTGGCTGATTTGTTTGAGGGCTTAACTATTACCTATATTTTTCTTTGTCTTTTGTTTTGTTTGAAACAGTGTCTTACTATTTTGCCCCAGTTGACTTTGGACTCCTGGATTTAAGTCATTTTTTTTCTTCAGTCTCTCAGGTAGTTTGGGACTACAGGTATATGTCACCCTAAATTTTTCCCCACTTTGTTTTAATAATGAAGATTAAACCCAGAGTCTCCTACATGCTAAGGACGTGTTCTACAACTGAGCTATATCACTTGCCTGCCTCCCTCCCTTTCTCCTTCCTGTCTTTCCTACTCATTCCCTCTCTTCTCTCCCTCTTCCACTCTCCCCTTCTCCTTTTTCTTTTAAATTTTGAAATGGTCTAAATTATCCAGGCTAGCCTCAAACTTTTGATCTCCCTGCCCAAGCCTCCTGAATAGCTGAGATTACAGGCAAGTGCTACCAAACCAGACTGACCCTCTTAATCTAAGTCATATATTCACACTACTTGCCTAACTCTGGTAAGCAAGTGAGATATAATGCTTGCTTTTTACTATGCTACCTTCTTTAATGGTAAGTGCCGAACTTAAATCAAGCAAATCATTCTCCTACCATGCCAAATATCAAACGCTAAGGATTTTCCTTCATTCTAATACTACCTCATGTTTGAGTAATATTTTCATAGTAATTATATCTTTGTGTAGGTCACTTCATAAAAACAGAGGTAAGTGATTTGCTCAAGGTTCCAAAGCCAATTAGCAACACTGGTAGGTAGGTCTAGAATCAGGGTATTTGAAACCCAAGTTCAAAGCAACAAACAACATATCCCATAACAATTCTCCTATAATTTAATTCCTTCTTTTCAAAAATATTTATATCAAACTAGAAACAAAAATACTAAGTTCTGAAAAACATATTTCACTAAGTATACAAAAGACAAAAAAGTATGTGTCCATTATGTATTCCAAGTTGTGATTAATATATCCAAATACAAATGAGTAATCAAGTATCACAACTGGAATGTAGGAAGAACAAAGTATTAACTAAAGATTTTTTAAAGAAATGGCTAGAAAGTAGAATTGGCTATACTGCCAACATCGACACATATAAGAAATACTGAACATTTTCCAAATCTCACTTATAGTAACTATAAACTTAAGTCAGCCACCAAAAAGTTTGTTTTTAAAAAATAAAACCAGAAATGATTTACCATTGATCTACATCTCCAACTTCTTTTTATTTTTATTTTGAGATGTCTGGAAAGTTGCTCAGACTGACCTCAAACTTGTGATCCTCCTGTCTCAGGCTCAGAAGTACCTGGGATTATAGGCCTAGCTGAATAGGATGGTTTTTAAATGAAAAAGAAAAAGAAAATCCTTACATTAAGTGGAATTAGAGGGTTATCAATCACCTTTGGTTCCTATTTTCTCAAGTATTTTATTAACCATGTAGTAATTCTGGTAAGTCCACCTGGGAAATCAAGTTAAACCTGGAAAATTCTCTAAAAATTATAAGATGAACTAAAAATTTTAAAGATGTCAAGGAGATAAGTAAACATATAAATATCTACATCAAGGTGCAAACTGCAAAATTATTATTATTATTATTTTTGTTTGTTTTTTGCTCCTTGAATGCCTTCAGGGCACTTTTGCATGGCTGGAGTGTTGTGGGGATCGAACTACAGCAAACTGAGGCTGCCAGCATTGTGGAAGCAGCCATTTAAAGAACTGAGCTAGGGCTGGGCCCCCACAAACTGCAAAATTAGCTTCTTACAGACAGGAAGTAATTTGGCTACAGAACTCAAGGGCTAGAGGCTTTGGGGAGATACAGAGATTCTGTTGTTTGACCAGCTATATCATGCCTATCATCCTAACTTTTCCTGAAGTGAGAATATAACTTCAAATATTTGGAAAATGTTTGGCAGATATTCACTGAAAGTATACATTAATAGAACTTCTTGAAAACAATTTGGCATATTTACAAAAAATGTTCAAAATATTTATTTATTTTGATGTGTCTGTTTTGTTCTCTCATTATCATCACACTGAATGGTCACAACAACTATGAAAAGAATTTATAGTTAGCCTTATGATAATGAGTGTGTAACTCAAGGTAGCATCCTATTTTCACACAAAATTTTATAATACAAGCTTTTATTTATTTTTATATTTTATGGTTTTGGGGATCAAATCCACTGCCTTGCACATAGGCAAGCACTCTACCACTAAGCTACATCTCCAGTTCCATGCCTTTTAATAAACGTGCTCCAACTTGGAAGTCTACAAAGTCATCATCAAAGACACTTTTTTCTTTAATGTTCAGATGACATTCTTGGGCCTAATGGTAAATTGGATTTTTGTGTAACAAAAATCACCTATTAAAATGGATTTTGGTACTAATTTATAATAGTTAATAAGTTTGAAGAATATAAATCCTGAGTCACCAACACTTTTTGTATTTTGAACTATATCTCTGTAATTTAAATATTTTCCAAATCTTACATTGTCATTTTATAGGATGTCCACTATGCATGAACATAAAAAGAACTGAAGAATATCAAAGCAAATACAATATACTTTCTTATGTTTTAGAAAGAAGTTCTGCTGAACCAGGTGTGGTAGCCAGTACCTGTAACCCTAGCAGTGAGGGAGTTCAGGCAGTAGGACCACAAGTTTGAGTCCCAACTGGGCGACTTACAAAGATTTTTATCTCAAAATAAAAATAAACTTAAAAAGGGTGGGGGCCATAGCTTACTGTTAGAGTGCTCCTGGGTTCAATTCCCAGTAGCATCAAAAGCAAAACAAAACACCACCACCCCAAAAAAGTTTTTTTAAAAAAATGGAAAGGAAGGAGTTGACTAATGTCTACAGCAGTAAGCAACTATGTTAGCCTAACTAACCACACATGATATATTATAATACTCCCATATTAGTTATATATAGGGCAGACTGATAAAACTACACACTTATCTCCTGGGAGTAAGAAAGGAAAATGTCATCCTGTGTAGTAAGATTCAACCATAGAAAATAGATATATAAACCAGAGAAAGTGAGTTAACTCTTCCTATCTCAAGCTAAGTATCCCAGTTCCACACTAACTCCTTCCTTATTTAGAGTTCTAGACTTCTTATCTGGAACTTGGTCCCAGTAGTTATCCCTTCTTTCACTTTTATTTTTTGGCTCCTCCCCTAGGCCCATCTCCTTGACTCATTTCCTTCAGGAACAAACATGGTCAAATCTATTACACACTTTAAAAAACAAGACTAATCACTTGACCATCCTTTCTTCTTTCTGGATACAACCCTTTTCTCCCTCCATTCATAGGAACACAGTTGGAAAGGAATATTCTATATTTCTACTTGATTAATTTCTTCAATCTATTGTAATCAGATTGTCTCATCTCTCCAATGAAACTACTCTAGCAAAAGTCATTGATGGCTCCCACATTACCAGTTCAGAATACTTTTCTTTGGGCTTCTCAACTACATTTGACAGAATCAGGCCATTAATCATTTCCTAAATCTTTTGGCATACTATTCTTTACTAGTCTTCCACAAATTGCTTTCTGGTTCTCGTTTT
>NW_004524648.1:3998833-4008861 GCF_000260255.1 Octodon degus | reverse complement strand
TGTCTCTGTCTCTCTCTCTCTCTCTCTCTCTCTCTCTCTCTCTCTCTCTCTCTCTGTATTTAGTACAAGGTCTATAGGGTCTCACTACACAGATCGGACTTGTAATGTTCCTCCTGCTTTCAGCCTCCTGAGCATTGGGATTACAGGCATGTGCCACCATGCCCAGTCTCCATCCCAGTCTCAGTGCATCCCAGGGGTGTGGCCGACATGGCATGTGAGGTAACTGAACCCCGGTCCCTGTGTCTGCCTAAGCCGGCACTTTAATCTGCTAAGCTATCTGGCCAGTCCTCTGGTTGTTTCTTTTCAGTCTTTTTTTTTTTTTTTTTTTTGTATTGGAAATCAAACTCAGGATCTTATGCTTGCAAGGCAGGTGCTATGCAGCTGAGCTATATACTTGGCCCCCTTTTCAGTCTTTGATCACATGTTCTTTTTCTACTTTCATCCCATAAATTTGGGGCCCTTAGGGTTGAGTCTCCCTGGACATTTATTTAATGATCTCATCTTTTTCAAAGTCTTAACAGGTATCTGTAAATCTATTACTTCCAAAATTCTACCCTCAGTCCTCTTGGTATACTACTGTCTAATAAGAAAAAAAAAAAAAAAAAAAAAAAAAAGCTCAATTCAGTCTGTGAGCAAAATAAAGAGTAAGAGAGAGAAGACGGTAGGGGGCCAGGGCCCCATAATACCCTGCAAAGGTATGCTTAGTGACCTAAAGATTCCCCAGAGGGCCACATCTTTAAGGTTCCACTACCTTCCAATAGTGCTACTGTGTGACCAACCTTTTAACATGTTGGTCCCTTCAGGGTCTCTTACCCAAACCCTAGCAGGCTCTGACTTTTTCTTTTTCAGATGGAAACTCCAGTTGTAGTTCTTCCTATGGCCACTCTACACATCATCTCTAGCATAAAGCAAATCCTTATGTATATATGGACCTATATTTGTTTTGTTAATCTATACTACTTTAGTAATGGTTTATATTTTAATATTATCTCTAATAAGGTATTAATGTTTTATTAGAAACATTTCCTGCTTTCTGGAACGTGAATTTTAGAATTTAATTTTCTTTCTTTCTTTTTTTGTCTGTATTTTAGGGAAGGGTCTACAGGGTGTTCAGGGTCTCACTACTAGATCGGACTCAGTGATTCTCCTGTTCGCAGTCTCCCAAGTGCTGGGATGACAGGCATACACTACCACACCCAGTCTCAATCCCCTGCTCAGTGTGTGCTGGGGGTGGGATGGCATGGCAGGCTGAGGGATTGAACCCCTGACCCCTGTACCTGCTTACAGGCACTTTAATCTGCTGAACTATTTGGCCGGCCCTTAGAATCTGATTTTCAAGTTTCAAGAAAAAGCTTGGTAGAATTCTTTATTTGGGGGGGGTACTAGAGATCAAACTCACAACCTCAAACTTGCCAGACAGGTGCTGAGCTCCTGAGCTATATCCCTAAATTAATTTTTTTTTGACAGGGTCTCGCTATATAGTTCAGGCTGGCCTTTAAGTCACAGTGATCCTCTTTTTGGGGGTGAAGGGGCTACAGGAATTGAACTCAGGACCTTGTGCTTGCTAGGCAGGTGCTTGAGCCACTGAGCTATACCCTCAGCCCTGAGCCTATAAGAATTCTGACAGGAACTGCATTGAAGCTATAAATTAATTAGGATAAAAATAACATTTTTACAATATTAAGACGCTCCTCTAGGGAATATGCATAGGTCTGTATTTGTGCAAGGTTTTCTTTATATCCTTCAACAGGCTTCATATAGGTTTTCAAGATTTTTTTTTTGTCAAAGTTCTGCCAGGTACAATAATATACCCTTATACTCAAGGGTACATTGGTTATAGATAACTTAAAAATAAACAAAGAAACATATGCTAGAGACCATGTCATTTCCCAGACCAAACTAAATCTGGACCCTAAATTGTCCTTCAATCCTTACTCTTGTCCCTATCCTAATGCCAAAGGTTTAATATTTAAGAATTATTTTAAAACCAAGTTTCTAAAAACCTAAATTTAGTCAGTAATGTATTAACTCATTAGAGAATATATTTAAGTCTTGAACAGCCTTTGGGCAGATCCTTAATAAAATACTAAAAGCATCTAAAAATACATTTCTAAGACATATCCTATAAATCACATTTCCTGTGGGGGGACAGAGGTTTCCACTTCATGGGTCCAGAAGTCAGTTAAAATAATTATCTCTCAGCCTATTCGGTATGCTTGCCAAAAATCACCATAAAATCCGTGGAACAAATTCCATTACAGCATATCAGCTTCTACAGTGGTATCTCAGTTTATAAACTTCATTTATTTTATGATTTGGGGGAAGATGGCTGCCTTTGCATTTGTGTGGGGAAGATGGCTGCAGTTGAGTTTATCACTAGATGCAAAATTTTCAAATGCAAACAAAATTTTGCAAATGCTTTATTTGCTAGCCAAATTGTTTGCAAACAGAAACATTCATGAATGGAGCCATTGCTGCCCTCCATAGTTCTAAATGCATTTCACTAAGAGTCAACAGTATCTTTAAATACTGAAGCTGAATTCATGCACCTACTATATTTAAACGGCAATGGAATACTCATCTCTGACAAAACTAAACAAAAAAAGGGGATAGAAATGAAGGACCATTTTGTATCTGTATATACTAAATAGGATAGATATACAGCTACTTTCTCTTAATTCAATGAGAAGAAAGATTTGTACTAATAGCGTTTGGACAGGATATCATGTCTGCATCTTGTACTATGAATAACCACTAAGACAACAATATGCAATGTATTAATTATTGAAACTGTCCTACTAATTGGTTTTGTAACTGTCATTTCTATTTGTTTCTTAATAAAATTAATAAAAATAAAATAAAAGATAGCATTCAAAAGTTAGAAAAAATACTGAAGCTGGATAATACCATACATATTCAAATCTCAGATAAGAAAAGTAGCACTACAAAGATTTATAAAAATGATCAAGGCAAGAGTTAAATGATGGCATAACTGAATGAATATATTGGGGTTGGGGAGATGGCTCAGTAGAATAAGCACTTCCCTGGCAAACACAAGGGCCTGAGTTCAATCCCCGGTTCTGAAGGAAAAAAAAGAATATATCTCCCGTAAGGCTAATGCTCTTCTTCAACATCATACAGCTTATATTACTTTGGGACTACATATATTATTTGATGCTATCCCTGTAGTTGATATTTTACAACAACTTAATATAGTACATGGTATTGGTAATTAATTACTTTCATAAAAGTAAGCTATTAGTACAGAATATATTTGATTTAAAATGTCTTGCGGGGCTGGAGAGATGGCTCAGTGGAATAAGCGCTTCCCTGGCAAGTGCAAGGGCCTGAGTTCAATCCCCATTTCTGCAAAAAAAAAAAAAAGTCTTGGACCACGCAATAGAGGTTTCTTGGATACTGTCACCAAATTATTTAATGAAGATTAATAGAAGAAAGCTTCAGTGGACAGGGTAATGCATGCTTGTAAGCCCTGAACTCTGGGAGACTAGGCAGGAGGAATATCCCAAATTTATGCCTAGCCCTGGCAATTTAGAAACTTAGTGGGACCCTGTCTCAAAACAAAGAACTGAGCACATAACCCCCATATGAAGGCCCCAGATTGAATTCTCAGCACCACAAAAACAAAAAGATATGCTAGAGGTTTTGGGGGAGGGCACTTCAGATGTTATTTCTTAGCTCCTCTATTCAACTTATCAAACATGACAGAATTCTAGACTGGAGTTTGAGACCAGAAAAATAAGGCAGGCTGATGTTTGGCATGTGCTGTTAAGGCAATGGATTCTGAAGTCAGACAGACTAGATTCTAATCCTATCTGCTCCATACCTGTGCCTCATTTTATTATCTGTAAAACAGGGATGATAATACATACCTAGAACATTGTACATATCCTTAGAAGGCTATTGTGAAGATTCAGTCAGATCATACCTATAAAGAGGTCAGGATAGTGCCTGGTACATAGTAGGTGCTCAGTAAATATTGACTTCTTATTTTTTTCTCTTTGAAGAAACTTTCTAGTCATCAGAACAAAGGGAATAAACCTACCTTTTTTCTTCCGGACTGGGGATTAATCCCAGGGCCTTCATACTAAGTTACATCCCTAGCTCTTCATTTTTACTTTGCGATAGGGCCTTTCTAAGTCACTAATTCACCCAGGCTGGTGCATTCTTCTGCCTCGGTCTCCCAGAGGGCTTGGATCATGTGTGTGCAAATACCATGCCCACTGGAATAGACCTATTTTTAAATGGTCTTGTGTAAGGGAGATAAGGGAATGTTATCACTAAATACTGTATTAATGTGGGGGGCAGGGGTGTTGGGGATTGACCCAGGACCTTAACAATGTACACATCCTCAGCCCCTTTATTTTTTTATTTTTATTTATTTACTTATTTTTTTTTTGAGACAGGGTTGCTAAATTTCCCAGGCTGGGATCAAACTTTTGATCCTCCTATATCAGCTTCCCAGGGTCCTGGGATTATAGGACAACATACCTTGCTAACACTGAATTAATATTAAAGGTATGTCTTCAGATTTTTAATTTGACATAAAAACCATTTTCTTCATCTTTGATAAAAACTAAGATGTTATAAAGCATATAATTGTGCAGACTAGCAAATGTGAAGATAATGAACTGTACTTAAAGAGATTACACTTGACCTCAGCATTGAAACTGACAGACTATCAGCAAGAAAAAGCCTGAATTGAATATAATTCAGAGCTTAATGTCTTACCCATGCCATTAATTTCCTAGATACTATAAAAAGCCATCTTCAAAATCTGAAGAGATTCTGTGTGAATAACATAAAGCTTGAGACACCAATAAGCATTTTAAAATGAAGAAAACAATTTCTGGAATTAAAAAAATATAGAAATAAATACTGGAGATTTCCAGTAATAAATACATACATATAAAAAACTCCCAAAGGTTTCTAACACCATTTTCTTCCTACTACCTCACATTAAAAAAAGAGGAGAAGGACTCTTAGAAAAGGGGGTGGCACAAAGCTTATGAACTCTTTCCATTGGGTGAGGCTGGGGTACCTTTTAGACCTTCAGTTTATTTAATCTTAATTCCTGAAAAGCTTGATTTTTTCGGTTTTTAAACTGGAAGCAAATATGAAGTAATAAAACAGTAAAAGTAAAGAGCTGTTACAGGAAGACACAGTGACAGTAGGAGTGGTAGCCAATATAGTGACAGTTAAAGTCATTAAAAAGTTGACACCAACACAAACATCAAAACTGCTGTGAGGAACCTACTGCACTAGAGCTCAGTGTGATACTACCCACTCCTCTAAAGCCAATCTTGCCATCTGTCCTCCAGAATCTTGCTCCACAAATTATCCTCTCTTCCCTACCATATATTGACTCTTTTTTTCCCTAATGACTTCTTGACCTGAACAGAAAAGTATTGTCTCTTCCAAATAACCCAAAAGTGCCCTTCTCTCACTAGTTACTTTCTTCTCCTTTCTTTCTGAGGCAAGTTTTTGAAGGGAAAAAATAAAACTGTCTCTATTTACTACTTCCCCTTCTATGCCAGTCTTTTAACCACAGGTTACCTTATAACCTGTTGCAACAGATCTTCTGACCACCTACTCCACAAAAGCTGACCTCACATAGGTCATTCGTGCCTTCTTAATTGCATAAGTAAACTAACTTTCTACTTTTACTTCTCTTGATCTCCCCAGGATATCTGACTAAGAGTTACCACTTCCTGAAATTCCTTTTTTGCTTAGACTCTGTGGTGTAATAACCATCTGAATTTCACCCTAAGTAATGTCTCCATCCCTGGATGTCAAAATAACTTGTGCAAAAATTCATATGCTAAAATTTAACCATATAAATAGCACCTTCTTGAACAACCAATGAGTCACAAAAGAAATTGAAGAAGAAATTAGTTTCTACAATAAAATAATAATTATAACATACCAGAAAATATGGGACAAAATGAAAGCAGTTCTAAGAGGAAAATTTTTAGCAATAAATACTCATCAGGAAAAGAGTAAGAACGAATAACCAATATAATGGTGAAACTCAAACTTCTAGAAAAGAAAACAAAGATAAGCCAAAATCTTGTATCAAGGAGGAAATTATAAAGATCAGAGCAGAAATTAATGCACTGGAGACTGAAAAAAAAGAAAAAAACCAAAAACAATACAAAGAATCAAGGAATCATGCCAGCTCTACTCTTGGGGCACACTGAGACAGTGACTGAGACTGGGCATGGTGGCATGCACCTGTAATCCCAGTGCTTGGGAGGCTGGAAACAGGAGAATCATTATGAGTCTGATCTATATAGTGAGACCCTTTACTCTGTATTAAATACTTTTTTTTAAAAAGCAATAAAAAAAGAATCAATGAATCAAAGAGCTGGTTTTTTGAAAAATTAAGTAAAATGACAAACCCTTATCCAACTCTGTCAAAAAAAAAGAAAAAAAAAAAAAGGAAAGAAAAGACTCAAATCCATACAATTAGGAATGAAAAGGGTGAAATCACAACAGACCCTGCAAAAATCCAGATCATCTGTGTCTAGTTTGAAAATTTGTATTCTAATAAGATGGGAAATGCAGAAGAAATGGACAGATTCCTTGATACATATAAACTATCAAAGCTTAATCAAGAAGATATAAAAATCCTAGGGGCCGGGGAGATGGCTCAGTGGAATAAGTGCTTGCCTGGCAAGTGCAAGCACCTGAGTTCAATCCCTGGTTCCACCACAAAAAAAAAAAGAAGATATAAAAATCCTAACTAAATCAATATCAATCAGTGAAATTGACAATGTGATTAAAAACCTATCAACAAGGAAAAACCCAGGCCCCGATGGATTCCCTGGGTTTTTTAATTAAAACAACCTCTAGAATTCTACAAGAAATTAGGGAAGAACTACCAGCACTACTCCTCAGACTCTTTAATGAAATTCAAAGGGAAGCAATACTCCGGAATTCAGTCCTCGAAGCAAGCACTACCCTGATACCAACCGGACGAGGACCCCACTAAGAAAGAGAAATAAACGTCAATTTCTCTAATGGGCAAAGATGCAAAAGTCGTCAACAGATGCTGGCAAACAGAATGCAGAAAATCATCAAGAAGATTCTAACCATAGGACAAATGCCATGACAAAGTGGGATTCATCCCAGGAAGGCAGGGATGTTACAATATGTGTAAATCAATAAATGTAATATACCATATTAACAGAGCCAAGGACAAAAATCATATGATCATCTCAAGGGGTGAAAAAGGCTTTTGTCAAAGTCCAGCTCTTATTCATGATAAAAACCCAAGAGGAAATTGCGATAGATGGTCATTACCTCAATCTGATAAGAGCCATCTATGACAAACCAACAGTCAACATCATATTAAATGAATGAAAACTGAAAGCCTTCACTTTAAAATCAGGAAAAGGCAAAGATGTCCACTGTCTCTACTTTTATTCAACATTGTCCTACATACTTTAGCCAGAGAAATTAGACAAGAGAAAGAACTAAAATGCATAATATATGAAAAGAAAAAGTTAAATTATCATTATTTCCAAATGACATGACAATCTATATAGAAAACCCCAAAAACTCCACTGAAAATCTGCTAAATTTAATAAGCAAATTCAGTAGCATATCTGGATACAACACCAACATTCAAAAATAAATAGCCTTCTTGTACACAAATAATAAACTCACTGAGAGAGAAATTATAAAAACACCTTTCACCATAGCATCCAAAAAATGAAATACCTAAGAATTAATCTAACAAGGGATGTAAAAGATCTCTATATTGAACACTACAGCACTCTGAAAAAGGAGATTTAAGAGGGTATCAGAAAATGGAAAGACTCAGTAGAATAAGTGCTTGCCTGGCAAACACAAGGTCTGAGTTCAATCCCTGGTTCCGCAAAAAAAATAAAATAAAATAAAAAAACTCCTCTATCGAATTCTGCCATTAGAGATAATTTCTAAAAAAAAAAAAAAAAGAAAGAAAGAAAATGGAAAGACATCTCTTGTTCTTGGGTAGGAAAAACCAATATAGTGAAAATGGCCATGATTCCAAAGCTATTATGCAGATTTAATGCAACTCCAAACAGAATTCCAATAGCATACCTCACAGAATTAGAAAAAACAATCCTAAAATTCATTTGGAACTAGAAGAGACATGGAATAGGAAAGGCAACTGGGGCAACAAAAGCAAGGCCAGGACATCACAATTCTTAACTTGAAATTATACTGTAAAGCTACTGTGATTAAAATAGCATGGTATTGGCAAAAAATGGACTCCAAGACCTGTGAAAAATATTTGAAAATGCAGAAACAAGTCCAGATATACTCAACCACCATGTCTTTGACAAAGGTACCATACACATTCATTGGAAGAAAGGTACTCTCGACAACAGTATGCAATGTATTAATTACTGTAAAAGTGCCAGCAACTAGTTATGAAATTGTCTCATTGATATTTGTTTCTCAATAAAATTATTTTAAAAAAAGAAAGGTAGTCTCTTTGTGGGCTAGGGACATGAAAAGAAAAAAGAAAAAAAAAAGGTAGTCTCTTTAATAAATGATGCTAGGAAAACTGGCTCTGCACATGCCAATCACAAAGAATCCACAACTGGGATCTCATCTTATTAAAAACTTTTGCACAGCAAAAGAAACCACTAACAGTATGAAGAGATAATCCATAATGTAGGAAAAGTGTTTCCAGCTGTTCCTCAGACAAAGGAATATTACCAAGTACAAAAATATCAGACCTCCCAAATTTAAAGACGCAATTCAAAATGGACATTGGAGATCAATACATACTTCTCAGATGAAGAAATACAAAGAGCAAGTAAATATATGAAAAAAGTTCAATATCCATGGACATACAACAGATGCAAATTAAATTAATGGCTACGATCAAGAAATCAAGCAATAACAAATGCTGGAGGGGTTGTGGGGGAAAATGAACCCCTCCTCACTGTTGGTGGGCATGTAGACTAGTGCAACCACTGTGGAAAACAGTGTGGAGATTTCCTAAAAACTAGGATTGGGGTCAGCCAAATAGCTCAGCAGATTAAAGTGCCGATTTAGGCAGACACAGGGGCTGGGGGCTTGATCCCTGGCCTGATGTGCTGGCCCTGCCCCAGGGGTGTGCTGAGCCGCTCATTGAGACTGAGCTTGGTGGTGTGCACCTGTAATCTTAGTACTTGGGAGGCTGAAAAACAAGAGGATCACTACAAGTCTGATCTGTGTAGTGAGACCCTGTAGATCCTGTGCTAATACATTAAAAAATTAAAAAACAAAAAATAAAAACTAGGATTGAGGTCCCATTTGACTCAGGTTTCCTTTGCTGGGCATCTTCCCAGAAGAATTTAAAACATCATACCACAATGATGTATGTGTTCCCATGTTTATAGCAGCATGATTTGCAATAGCTAGATGTTGAAATCAACCCAAATGTATATCAAGAAAAGTAAATATGTGGTCTTTTTATACAATGGAGTACTACTCAGCCATAAATAAGGATAAAATGAAGACTCTTATAGATAAATAGATGCAACTTGAGACCACACTAATAAGTAAAACAGACACACATGTACAAACATATTGTTTCCCTAGTGTGAAAAGCTGAAAGAGTAAAAAGATCCAAAATGTATAATATATACTGTAAAATTGGATGAAAGTCCAAAAGGAAAAGGAAACTATGATGAGGCAATGGAGAAAAGAAGGAAAAAGCTATAAATAAATAAATATCTTAATATAATATTGTTAAGATAGTTATACTATTATGCTGGGGCTGGGGAGATAGCTTGGCAGCCTAAGTGCATGCCTGGTAAGTGCAAGGACTGAGGTTTGATCCCCAATACCACATACTGTGCTGGCCCCACAACTCTGGGTGCCCTGTGCTAGCTACCAATACCGGGCATGGTGTCACAAGCCTGTAATCCCAGTGCAGGGGCAGCTGAGACAAGAGGATCACTATGAGTCTGAGCTGCATAGTGAGACACTGTACCAAATAAATACAAGATTATTATTATTTTTAATAA
>NW_004524648.1:3990942-3998668 GCF_000260255.1 Octodon degus | reverse complement strand
CAGCTCTCCACAGAGAATGTGTGTAGCCCCGGCTGTGGTGCTGGGGGATTGAACCGCGGTCCCTGATGCTTTTGCTAAGCTTGTTCTAAGTAGGTGCTTTAGACCACTGAGCCATCTCACCAGCCCTGTCAAAGATGTTTTGACATTTTTTTTCTCTTTAAAACAATGAAGAATGCCTTAACAACAATGAGATAACATTAAGATGTGAGACCTTTAGTAACTGATTTTGGGTAAGCCTTGGTGAATAAGATTGACTAATCAGCTTTCTGTCTCTTTTGTCTTTTCCCTGTGTGGATAGTTGCTCCAAAAGTTCATCTTTAATCTACTCTCATTTCACACCACAGTCACCCTTATTTCTGCACTTTTTGGACCCTATACATTTTTTGTAGGAGATAATATTTTTTTTGAGAACCTTTTTTTTTTTTTTTTTTCGGGCAATCGGGGATTGCATGTATTTTCTTATCTCTGGCAGGTATGAATAACTAGTTTTTAACCCATTTATGCTAATGATGGCTTTTTTTTTTTTTTTTTTAGCGGAACTTGGGATTGAACTCAGACCCTTTCACTTGCCAGGAAAGTGCTTATTCTACTGAGCCATCACCCTGGCCCTGTAGGAGATAATATTCACCTCTTTATGGGTTCAACATGGCTTCAAAGTCAACAAGTGACTTTACTATTAACTGAAATCTTGGATCTTGGTTTTCTAACCTATAAAAAATGGGAAAAGTAATAATTCATAAGTAGTAAATAAGATGATATGCAAAGTATTTAGCACAGTGCCTGACTCATTTAAGCAAAGTATCAGTAAATGGTCACTATCTCTAACCTACAGTTGCTTAGCAACAGATGTATCTACCTACCTTGGGACTTTCCATTGGTTCTTTTCTACATAGCTTAAACTCACCTGCATTCTCTATATTGATGAATTGCACTCATCACCTCATTGCACAAATCTGGAACACTAAAGCTATTTTCTACATCCTTCCTTCTTAACCTCCATCCTGCCCCTTGCCTTCTGTTTCCAATTGAGAAGCTAAGTATATCTGTTATCCTTCAACATATTTTCAAATGGCTGTCTCTGCAAACCACAAATTTGATTACATGACTCCTCTAGTTAAGTTCTTCAATATTTCCTCCTCGTTTTCAGGGTGAAATCCAATTTCCTACTATAACACATATAGCTCTTCATGATCTAGCCTCTTTAGTTGCATCTCTCATTATGTTCATGCTCTGAAATACACTCCCTACTTAACCAAAAAAAATCATGTGTACTCTTATACGTGACTTCACTGTCATATATTTTCACGTTCCATTCTTCTATGGTCCACTCAGTTCTGCTCCTACCCACTTAATTGCTGACTAATTTCAACTGGTGTTTTCATCAGTCTATCTGTTATCCTATGTCTATCCTTTAATTTTTTAAATTTTTCTCTTTATCATATGTAAACTGTAACCTACAAATTTAAATAGTCATTTTCAACTCATTTTGTTCTTCCATCTAGCTAATATTTTTTCTATGTCTATGCTTTCATGAATTTTTTCTTTATAATTAGTTTTGGACAGTTTCATTTTTGTGTATCTTGGTATAATTTTATTCATATTTCTTGTGCAAAAGGTTCATTTTTCTTGGAAATGTGGTGCTATAATTTTAACTAAATTCAGAAATTTTAAATCTTTAAATATTTATTGCCTACCCCATTCTACTTTGAGGATTCTAATTATATGAATATAAGTTTCTTGACTTTGGTACAGAGTGAACTATTATATGACTGATCTGTACACTCTTCACTTTTATTTTATTTTTTTATTATTATTATTTTCTTTTTGGTGGAACCAGGGATTGAACTCAGGCCTTTGTGCTTGTCAGGCAAGTGCTCATTCTGCTGAGCTATCTCCCCAGCCCCTTCATGTTTATTTTGGACAATTTTTATTGTTATATTCATTTAAGTTTGTAAATATTTTACAAAGTACAATCTATTATTAATCTCATGTTATGTCTTCCAACCTCAGTCTAATGGAGGAGACTAAATCTTAAAAACAAAAACCCTAATATAATGCTATAAAGATGTATTATAATAAAATTTCAACGAGAATACAGAGCAAGAAATGATTTATGTTAGATGGTTATAAAAATATGTAATTATAACAAACTAAATATTTTACCTTAGTAAAATAAAATTTTTACTTATATTAAAACTAAATAAATATAAATTCTAAACGTTTTACTCTTCAGGTGACAATTTCTTTGTGTTTCTTTGATATACTATACAACATCACCAAATAACAGGATGTGGGCAGACTTTCAAGTAAAAATCTTAAGTACCCAGAAGACATAAGTTCAGGAAAATTCAGCATAAATATCATACAGTTAAAAAAAAAACTAATGGTTCCATTTCAGAGCAGTTCTTTGATCTCTAATAAGCCATGTTCCCTAAACTGCAACATGAGAAAAAAATGAACTCTGCCTCATGTGTCTTAATATGTTGAGGCGTCTTTTTGAAATAGCAGCCTGAACTATTCCTTAATGGGCACAGATGAAAGTAGCCATGAATGATGAGTAATTTAAAAAGTACAAAAATCTGGGCCAGGGAGATAGTTCAGCGGTCTAAGCACATGCCTGGTAACAAGAACCAAGGTTTGGTCCCCAGTACTGCATGCTGTGCCTGCACCATGCTGGTCACTGAAACCAGGCATGATGGCATCTGCCTGTAACCCCAGCAGTGGGGAGGCTGAGACAGGAGGATCACTATCAGTCTGAGCTGCGTAGTGAGACCTTATACCAAATCAATCAATCAATCAATCAATCAGTCTTTTTTAAAATTATAAATATTCATATTTAATATGTTGTACATTTTTGCTCTGTTCCAAAGGAAAATTAATATAGTTAATTAGAAAATAATATAGTTACGTAAGTATCTTCTGTTAAAAGTATGTCACATCATTGTTAAAAAGGCAACTCCTATGAATATTTACTTTAAGATTGTTTTCTAGAATTCTTATCACTAGCATGGCCATATGCCTTTGTTTATCCATCCAAATTAACACCAATTGTGAAGCAAAATAATTACTATAACTTTTTTCACTCTCATTATGCTGTTTTGAATGATAAATTACAAGGATCCTATGTATCATCTACTTCCTGGCCCCTTAAAAATATTATACTACCACCCTCATATTTGCTATAAAAGAGGACTCTTGTCTTTTAGCCCAGAATTTGTTTCAAAAGGTTGTAGAGGCATCTAGGAAAGACAAGAAAATATAGGCAAAATCCATGTTAATCTTCCATGATGAATATGTTTTGAGACTATCTGAACATGAGACTAGAGAACCCCATTGAATAAAATGGAATTAAAAAATTGATGAGAGTTTTTCTCTTTTTTTATGATTTAGCACAGGGTCTACAGGGTCTCATTACACAGATTGGACTCAAAGTGATCCTCCTGTTTTCAGCTTCCCAAGCGCTGGGATTACAGGTGAGCACCACCACAACCAGTCTTAATTGCCATCTCAGCACACCCCTGGGGCAGGGCCGCCACAACACACCAGGGATTGAAGTTTCTTTTCTAATTAACACAACAGAATGTATATTTTGAAATGAATATTCATTTTGAGAAGTTCCATGATATCTTACTACTTGAAACATTTTGGAATGTCTGCTTCAAAAGTAAATTTAAGGCAGTTCAAAATTCACAAAAATTATTTCACTAACTTATACACAGTCCTATTTTCACTTTTTTGTTCCATTTTAGGGCAGGGTCTACAGGGTGTTCAGGGTCTCACTACTAGATTGGACTCATAGTGATCTACCTGTTTACAGCCTCCCAAGAGCCGGGATTACAGGCGTGCACCACCATGCCCAGTCTCAAACGCTATCTCACGGAACACCAAGGGTGGGGCCAGCACTGCAGGCCAGGGGCTGGAGCCCCCGGCCCCTGCACCTGCTTGCAGGCGTTTTAATCTGCTGAGCTATCTGGCCGGCCCTTCCCTTCTTTTCTTTTACTGTACTATTAAATTTTGTAAGTCTCTATAGCTGAGAACTTCCTTCTCTGTTCTGCATCTCTGACAAATTCCTCGTTATTTTGAGGTGCCATCTGCGCCATGGTTGTGCAGGGTGAAATTCAGATGGGCAAGAACTGATTGTCTTAAATATTCTTGAATACCTAGGGTATAAAATATAAAAGTGACTCAATTATTACATTTTTGATTGATCAATCTATATTCATTGGATACAGATATACATAATTTTTACTATTTCCAAAAATCAAATTCACCTTCTAAGAAAGATTTTCTATCCTTGGAGAAATTTAAGAGAACTGGAAGCTATGTTTAAAAAAAAAATAGCTCTAAAGATGTTGAGGAAGCCAGGCATGGTGGCACTTACCAGGCCTATGGGAGGCTGTGGCAAGAGGACCAATTGTGAGCTTAGTATAGGATATTTAGCAACTACTTTATATCAAAATATGAAATTTTAACAGAGGCTTGGAACTATAGCTTAGTGCAAAAGCCTTGGGTTCAATCTTCAGTACCACCAGAAAAGAAAAAGAAAATGCTGAGCAAATGTTGGCATCATTTGCATAAATACATTGTCCATTTTCCTTAGGGCCCAGACAATAGTCTTTTGAATATATATGCTGTTATGTTAGTTAAAAGAACTAGTCATTTGATTACCTAAATCTCCTTAACTAACTGAAATCTTCTAAGTAACAACAACAACAAAAAAAAGTCAAAAGCAAATTGCAATTCATCATTAACTGGCCTTGAAAGTTTTCTTGATTTTAAAAACTATAATTTTTCTCTTCTGGATAGAATCACCAGTCTGTCAAAATAAATCAACCCAACAAAACTTTAATTGCTTTTCAATCTTTTCCCTAAGTTTTTCATTAAAAGTTTCTCCAAACCTTAGGTTTCAATAACTTATTATTAAAGATTATGCTTTGTGCTACTACAAAAATGTGTTGAGTTTTATTTGCAATATGAATTATAGGGGGCCAGGGAGATAGCTCAGCAGAATAAGCGCTTACCTGGCAAGTGCATTGTCCTAAGTTCAATCCCCAGTACCGAAAAAAAAATATGAATTATCTTGTAGGAAATTATGTAAATGTCTAATATCTGTAACTATGAGGATAAATTTCTTGTATCTTCCAATTATGTCTGTCCTTTTTTTTTTAACCAACAAACACTATTTCCAGGTGTCATGGCAGGATCTGTATCACTACAAAACTGTCATAATTAAGATCTTGTTCTATAACCACAGTAATTTTAGACCTTGTTCTATAACTGCAACAAGTTTCTTTTAAAATCTATAAAGTAAGGCTTATTGGCTGAGTTTAATTAACTGTAAATGCATAAATCAACTAACCACTGATGAGTGTCGAGGTACAGCAGGAAAAAAACAATCACAGTAGTCTCAATGTACATTAGGGGAAAAATAAGAGATTATTGGATATTTAAAGACTTAAAAGCATAAGCTAATTATAATTCATGTATTATAAATGCTACAGTTTAAAATCCTATGCTGACAAAGTAACAAAATTTAATTATTCCATGAAATCTTTAGATTTTTTTCCCTTAAACCCAAGCCTTGGGACTGAGTTACATCCCCAGCCCTTATTTATTTAGAGACAGGGTCTCACCAAGTCACTGAATTGGCCAAGCTGGGCCTCAACTTGTTTCCCAGAGTGCTGGGATTACAGGCATGCACCACCATGCCCAGCTACTATTAAGACTATCATGAAACCAAGTACCTGCATACATGGATTCCTAAGAATTCCCTCTTAGCATATACAGTGGAAGATCCCCCACTTAAATCCTCAGAATCCCCGCCACCAGTACCAAATCACAAATGTCAGTTAATTCTATGGGAAAATACTAATAACTATTATTTCCGGTGTTCATATTGAGCAAAGAAACACCACCTCGTTACTAACCAACTACATCACTATATGAGTCACCTTAGAACAAGATTTTCCTCCTATGTTTGAAAACAAGACAACCTTATACCAAGCAACACATGATAAGGTACAAGTTTAGACAACTCACTTTCAGTTAGAAAACACTTGACAGTGCTTAAACAACAGCATATTATTGCTCCTAGAATTTTACTGCTTATTACTGTTACTCTTACTTTTACATTGCAGATCTGCAAGGAAAAGATTCAGATGGTACATCTCTGCCACTACAACTTGCAAAATAAAACACCTACTCTAAGAAAAAGAGGGCCCTATTTGTCTTCCTGCAGGGCATGGTTGAGTATACTGATATTCTATTTATGCTTTTATGTATGATTCATTGTACTGAGAACTACAATCTGACCCAATCAACCAAAGTCCCAAATTATTTTAAGCAACAAATCTATATTATTCAGTAAGTGTACAAAGATTATTATTATATACATAATACTTTTTGTCAGGGATGTAAGATCTTATTATATACAGTACATGTATCAGCATAGTAAAACAGATTATCTATAGCTATTTAAAGCTTGATGTAGATTTAATTGGAAATGGTTAACAACTTGATGGATGGCTCCTGCATGAATTTTATCACTATGACTTCCTGACATCTTGCATTCCAGTTAATATCACTCACTCCTTAAAAAACTTTCACTTACTTTATTTATTTATTTATTTTTGGCAGAATTGGGGATTCAACTCAGGCCCTTACACTTGCCAGGCAAGTGCTTATTCTACCGAGTCATCTCCCCGGCCCCACTTACTTTAAAGCAATCAACTTTTTTTGCATTTAAATAAAATATTCTTCTCTGTCAATGATATACTTCACAATTAAAAGATATAACATTAGTATACTATCTGTCTGGGATCAGGCAACTTTGGAGACATGTTAAGAGTTTTTCCTTGAATTACAATTGATAATCCTATATTGACATTATTTGCTTGGCCACAAGTATCTGTTATAAATCTTGAATGGGTGAATGAAAAAGAAATTATCTGGGCTGGGGAGATAGCTCAGTGGAATAAACGCTTGCCTGGCAAGCTCAGGGTGCTCAGTTCAATCCCTGGTACCACAAAAAAAAGAAAAAGAAAAAAAAAAGAAAGAGAAAAAGAAATCATCATTGGTCCATGTTGCAGTCAAGAACCATGATAAGCCATGAACAATAGCAATTTCTAGATTTTCAAACATCATATAGTGCCCCAAAGATAAAAATAACAGCCTAAAGGGCTTAAAGAGCTAGGTTCTATGCTAAGCATTTCACCATAATAAATCTGCAGTTGCATCAAATGTGCATTTTATTTATGTTAATTTGGCCTTATGTTCAGAGTAAAGAATAAATATGAATAAAAATTTTCTAGTGCAGGTAATTCCACTCAATAGGTGTATGCAATGAAATGAGTATGGACTGGGAGAACCTGAGTCTACTTACACAGTTATAGAGTTGTATATTCAAACTTGTATATTGCTCTCTATGAATGACTCATCAAGACCTTTTGGAGGGATACTGTTTTTGTTTTTATATAAAAAGAAGAATAAAAAAGTAAAAAAAAAAAAAAAAGACCACTAGAAAGGATACAGAATTTCACTAAACAAAATGAGAGGAATTAAACAATGGTTGTTACATTGCATATTGTTGGGGTTTTTTTTTTCGGTTTTTTTAAAATTTTTTTTTATTTTTCAACAAATAATACACTGCATATATTCTTCTTAGTGGTTAATTGCTGTACAAGATGCGGACTTGTGATCCTATTTACAAACCCCATTAGAACAAATC
>NW_004524648.1:3984331-3989767 GCF_000260255.1 Octodon degus | reverse complement strand
AATATGGGTGTACATATATCACTGTGGTATGATGTTTTCCATTCTTTTGGAAAAATAACCAAGAGGGGAATAGCTGAATGGGACCTCTAATCCATTTTTTTTTTTTTGCTACAAATCTCCATTCTGATTTCCACAGTGGTTGTACTCCTCTATATGCCTACCAACAGTGGAGAAATGTTCATTTTTTTTTTTTTTTTTTTTGGTGGTACCTGGCAATGAACTCATGACCTTGCACTTGCCAGGCAAGTGCTTATTCTACGGAGCTAACTCCCTGACCCCCTAATTCTAGGTTTTTGAGGAATTTCCACAGCAATTTCCACAGTGGTTGCACGAGTCTACACCCACCAACAGTGGAGAAGGGTTTCTCTTTCCCCACAGCCTCTCCAGCATTTATTAGTTGACTTTTTGATGACAGCCATTCTTTCTGGGGTGAGATGGAATCTCAGTGGTGTTTTAAACTGTATTCCTTGAATAACCAATGATGTTGAACTTTTTTCACATATTTATTTGTCATTTGTATTTCTGCATCTGAGAAGTGTGTATTCATCTCAGATTCTCATTTTTTGATAGGGTCTTTGAATTTTGGGGGCATTTAAACAATTCTTTATAATGTTCTAGATAGAAGTCCTTTGTCTGAGGGACAACTGCTGATTTTTTTTCCCTAATTCATGGTTTTTCTTCTTAGTCTGTTGATTTATTCTGATGTGGAGAAACTTTTCAAAAAGATCAGATGCCAGTTGTTGATTCTTTGAAGTATTTCTCCTGCAGTATAGTTTCTGTTCATAAACTCACTGCCTACCCCTATGTCTTCAAGATTTCTAACTACTTTCTCCTCCAGCAGATTTATTGTTTTAAGATTTAAATCATTGATCCATTTTAACTTTAGAATGGCTCTGTTGATTGGTGTATTACATTTATTGATTTTCTTATGTTGAACCATCCCTACATTCCTAGGATGAATCCCACTTAATCATGGTATATAATCCTCTCAATGATTTGCTGCATTCTGTTTGCTATTATTTTATTGAGGATTTTTGCATCTATGTTAATTTGGGAGATTGGCTTGTCATTTTTTTTTTTTTTTCCTGTTGGGTCTTTCTCTGGTTTTGGTATCAGAATAATACTTGCCTCCAGGAATGAGTTTGGTAAAATAGCTTCCCTTTCAATTTCACTGAAGAGTTTGAGAAGAATTGATATTAACTCTTTTCTAAATTTCTTCTAGAATTCAGCTGTTAATCCAACAATATCTGGGCTTTTCTTTGTTGGTAAGTTTTTAATTACATCTTCAATTTCATTAACATCGGGTTATTTAGAATTTTTATATCTTCTTGATTCAGCTTTGGTAATTCATATGTATCAAGAAATCTGTCCATTTCTCTTGTGTTTTCTACCTTATGAGAGTAAAGATTTTGGAAGTAGGTATTTATGATCTCCTGAATTCTATATGATCTGTAGTGATTTTGTCATTTTGTACATATTGTTTAATTTCATCTGTGATCCACTGCTTATTCAAGAGGGTGTTATTTAATTTTCATGTGTTTATGGAGTTTTAGCTGTTTCTTTTGTCATTAATTTCATTTTCATTGTATGATGCTCAGATAATATGCACGGGATAATTTCAATTCCCTTGCATTTACTCAAACATGTTGTATGTGCTAGTATTTGGTCTGTTTTGGAGAATTTCCCATGTGTGCTGAGAAGAGTATTTATTCAGATGTTGTTGGGTGGAACACTCTGTAAAGGTCTACTAAGTTCATTTTTTCACAAGTTTGGTTTAACTCTGTTATTTCTTTACTGATTTTTTGCTAGTTGATCTATCTCCTGTTAATACTTTACTGATTTTTTGCTAGTTGATCTATCTCTTTGTGACAGTGGGGTGTTAAATGTCTCACACTGCAATTGTTATTGCTCATTTGATTTTTCGTCTCTGTTCAAATTTGTCTTATGTAGTGGGGTGCTCCTACATTGGAAGCATATATATCCATAATTGCTATCTCTTCTTCCTCTTGCAGTTTTCCCTTAACAAGTATATAGTGACCTTTATCTCTTCTATCCATTCTTGTTTTTAAGTCCACACTATCAGCAACCTGAATAATTACTGCTTTTTTTTGAATTCCTGGCACATGAAGTACTGTTTTATATCCTTTGACTTTCACCTTATGAGTTTCCTTTGGAGTTAAATATGTTTGTATAGTACACTGTTGGATTTCTGTATATAGCATATTGTTGGATTTTGTTTCTTGACATACTCTGCCAGTCTATTTCTTTCAGTTGATGAATTGGGGCCTCTACATTGGTGGTTATAACTGATATGTATTGGCTTATTTTTGTCATATTATTTTTCTCCTTTTAGTTCCCTACATTTCCTGTTTTAATTACTTTCCCTGTTTGGTGGTTTCCTTCTGTTGTTGTTCCTGGAATTGTGATCAATTTGATTTCTTTCTAGAAACATCTTTCAGCACTCTTTCTTTGTAGGCTTGGTTTGGTGTTCAGGAATTTTTTTTAGTTGTTTTTTGTCATAGAAGGATGTTACTTCTTCATTAATTTTGAAAGATAGTTTTGCAAGGTACATCAATCTTGGATGGAAGTTGTTTCCTTTCAGGATTTGAAATACTTCACTCCAAGCTCTTCTTGACTTGATTGTGTTGAGAAATCTGCTGTGGTTTTTATGGGCTTTCCTTTAAATATAATCTGTTTCTTTTCTTTAACAACTTTTAATATTTGTTGTTCTGGATTTCTGGGATCATGGTTTTTATACATCTGGGTATAAACTTATTTTGGATGATGCTAATTTCAATTATATATGCCTCACTTGTCTGTCAGATTCTTTTCCTATGCTAGGAAAGTTTTCTGCTAATAGTCTTTTTATGTCATTTGCAGTGACTCATTTTTCATTGAAACCTATGAGTATTATGTTGTTCATCTTTGCATCATCTTATAGCTATTGAATTATTATTTCCTGGTACCTTGTTATTTTTAAGAGATCTTTTCTTTCCTGGTTGCTAGTTACAATGTTTTTAAGGTCTCAAAGTCTATCTTCAGTTTCATTAAAGTGCTTTGCCAGCTTTCAATAGAATTCTTAATTTCCTGAATATCTGTTCAAATGTTTCATGTATTCTAATTCTTTCCTGTACTCATTCTGTTTCCATCATATGCTCCTCTATTTTTTTAAATTTGTGTCTTCTTTAGATATTCTGAGCAATTCTTTCATGATTGTTGTCATTTCTTTTTTGCTGAGTCATTATTTCCTATGTGATTTCTTCAATAGCCTGATGGAGTTTTGTTTCTTTACTTCAGTTGCTATCATTTCAGAAATTTTATGTGTGAGACTTTCAAATTCTTCTATATCCTTGTCTCCTGGACTTGTTCTGAGTGGGCTGGAGGTCTGAGATTTTCTTTTGATTCTTCATTTTGACATTTTCAAAGCTCCCAAAGTTTACCAGAGCTCAGGGCTGCTCCTGTGATGGGGATGGGGGCAGGGCATGGTTCAGCAAGGCTCCCGAGTTCTCTGAGGCTCAGACAGGCTTCTGAGACAGGGAGTTGGGCTAAAGCTCAGCAAGCCTCCCAGGATAGTGTGTGTGTGGGGGTGTTGAGTCTGAGGGATACTTTTTACTATTTAGTAATTTGATACATTATATGGTTGCTTTGGAATTAGGGGGGGCTTCATTGTATCTCTTGGGCCTTCATAATGATTCTGTGAGGTAGAATATAACTATTATTCCCATTTTAAAGAGGAAGAAACACTTAGATTATCCAAATTGTTTGGCAGAGATAGGAGTCTAACTTAGGTCTTCCATTCCAGAAATTTAATTATTGTGCCAACTACTGTACTATATTGCAGTGCTATCTATCCATTTTTGACATAAAGAATAGGGACTTAAGAAGATAAAACTTGCTCAATATCACACTGCAAGTCTTCATATCAGAACTTAAATTCAAACTTTCAAATTTTAGTTCCTTGACAATAATGAAATAACTGACAGCAGCCAGAAATGAGTAATAGAATACTAAAATGCTGGGGGAAATTCTGTTATAAAGTGCCCATGAACTGATGACATATTAAGTAACTCTGAGCTACATACATACTCTGTTTAGCTCTCAAGATACACTTTATTAAACTCTATTAGAGCCAAATGATTTGGAAACAGGCCTGTAATCCTAGCTATTTAAGAGGTTGAAGCCAGAGCTTCACATTCAAGATAAGCCCGGGAAATCTAGTGAGATCTTATCTCAAAAAATATAAACAGTTGGGAATAGAGCACAGTAGTAGAGCATCCCTGGGTTCTATCCCCAGTACCTCTGGAAAATAAAAAAAGTCTTATTCTCCTGCTTCAACCTCCCAGAGTACAGAGATTACAGGTATAGCAGGCTTTTACTACTTATATATACCATACAGTATCATGTTGTAAACCTTACATACACATAAAAAAATTCATTTTTACAAAAAGGCTTAACTTTGGAGTCTACACAATTAATGCAAAAGGGTTATTTCTAATTAAAGAATCTATATTATTATTCTAAAAATGTGAGCCAAAAATAAAACACACAATGAAAGCTTGAAAAGAAAAAGCAGGGGCTAAAGATGTAACAACTCAGTGATGGAACATCAAAGGAAAATCAAATGTGAGAACTAAATATATCAGCAAAATGAATAAAATAATAAAAGATAACCTCGACCACTCAATTTTCTAAATCACATATTCAAAATAAGGCAATTTAGTTTAAAAAGAGTAGACTATACTACCAGCCTAAGTGATATAAAATCATGTATAGAGTCAAAATTTGTTGGGCTGGCCAGATAGTTTCATGGATTAAAATGCCTGCGTAGGCAGACACAGGGGCCAGGGTTTGATACCCTGCAGGCCTTGGCAGCCCTGCCCCCGGGGTATGTTGAGACAGGTGATCGAGACTGGGTGTGGTGGCGTGTGCCTGTAATCCCAGCACTTGAGAGGCTGAAAACAGGACAATCACTACAGTCTGATCTGTGTGGTGAGATCCTGTAGACCCTATACTAAATACAAAAAAATAAAAAATTTGTTACATTGTTTTCAGAAGGATTCTTTTTTTTTTTTTTTTTAATTTTACAGAGTAGGTTTTATTTTATATTACTTTATTTTTTTTTTTTGTCTGGCTCAAGCTGCCTTAAGGGTAGGTCTGGTGCTGCACATGGTACTGGGGATGGAACCGCAGTCCCTTGTCCCTGTCTGATTTTGCCAAAGCGGTCACTTTAGACAACTGAACTAACACACGAGCCCCCTGTTATCACTGTTCTCAAATGAACAAAACTCAGTGAAAAGGGGAGGTGGGACACAGAAAAAAAATACCCCTGGGACTTGATAAAAGACAGTTTTCCAGACTTCCGGGAACCCCCAGACTCAGTCCTAGCCCAGGTCCGGTGAGTGTGTGGAGAGCTTCCTGCTACCCTGCGCCGGCGGG
>NW_004524648.1:3973796-3977501 GCF_000260255.1 Octodon degus | reverse complement strand
TTTGCTGAGTTTACACACCTATAATATTCAATAACGGAACTTAGAAAAAATGGGGTATACAGATGAATGTCCATTTTGTATCTGTGTATTCAAGTGGTTGGGTTAGATATATAGTTACATTCTGTTAATGAATAGAATGATTTGTTCTAATGGGGTTTGTAAATAGGATCACAAGTCCGCATCTTGTACAGCAATTAATCACTAAGAAGAACATATGCAGTGTATTATTTGTTGAAAAAGAAAAAATAAATAATAAAAAAAAGAAGACAGTTTTCCTCTGTTTTGAGTCATCTGAAAAGGTAACTGAAACAAAACTAAAGAGTAATTTGGTTACCAACATCTCTATTTCTAATATTCTGCAGACTTGTATTTTGAACAAGCTCATCAAAATATAGGTAAAAAAATCCTTGTGTTTCTAAAGTATTTCATTCTGGGCCCACAACTATAATTTTCTATAAGACAATTCTAAGAACACACATAAAAAAAATCATTCACATTTTGAAAAATAAAATTTTCTTAAATTTTTAATACTGTAGGTTAAAATACTACACAACAGAAATATTCTGAGGATACTTTCTTTCTTCCAAAAGCCTTATATTTATTTGCAAGATTGACTATCATGGGACCCAGTGTGAGAGCAAATGCCTGTAATTTTAGTACTTAGGAGGCTGAGGCAGGAGGATTGCTGCAAGTGTGAGCCCAACCTGGGCTATGAAGTGAGTTCAAGAACAGTCTGAATTGTTTAGTGAAACCCTGTCTCAAAAAAACAATAACAAAAAAGATTAGGTATCATGCAAGAATGTTTACTAAGTAAGTGCTGGAATTCCATGCTTTTTTTTTTACCTAGCTGTACCTTGCCTAACCAGATTTCCTTTATAGTTAATATAATACATATTTTTTTTAAAACTGGAGATTGAAATCAGGGCCTTCATACTGAGCTATAGCCTCACAGATTTTTTAAAAATATTTTTGAGATAGGAACTGGCTAAATTGTGCAGGAGGAAACTTTTTTTCTAATTTAATTGAAAAACAGAATTAGCATCAAAATGCTCAGAATTGGAAAAAGTTACAGTTTTTTAGAATAAAGATCAAAAGGACGAATAAAAATATTGTATTCGAAGAAAGTAGCATAATTTTTTCCAGTATTCTTTTAGGAAGAAATACATTGTTTCTATTTTCTGAAAGGATTCAACAGTAAAAACTGTAATCAAAATGCTACCAAAGCCTGAACCAAAGACCTCTTGTTATATCATATATGAGTTCATTCAATTGCTTTGGAAATGCATCTTCTAAGAGCTGCATTCAATTTCAACTGCCAACTGCTTGGAATAGTTGGATTACACAGATCATTCTTATTGATTGTTTCCTTGTACAAAGATATATTTAAACTCATGAATACATTCAGTGTTTTTAGACTTTCCATATTTAAGAAATATCTGGCAATTTCTGTCCTATTTTGCCACATGATTTGTGGTCTCAATCATTTAAAACAGCAACACATTCAATTTATGGTTTAATTACACAAAGTAAGGTGACCACTTACAATGATCTGTTTTAGTGTATATCAAAACATTCAGTAGATTAATATGCTGCTAAGTACGGGCTATTAGATTAATAGGAGACCTTGTAAAGATTAAAGTTACATTAATCATTCCATATGGTACCCCAGGACCATTACAAAATTATACATATTTTATCATGGAGATCAGCAACTGGAACAAGATTCTCTAATTTTGAAAAGTGAAGCTATTATCAAATTTTAAAAATTAAAAGAAAGAAAAAAGTTAAAAGAGAAACCAAACTCTGAAATAGTTTATGTATTTGAATTTCACATTGTTAAAAGCCAGTATCTACATCCCCAAGTTTTGATTAGAATGAAAAAACTACTTAATAACTGAATAGCTACTTAAATCATCATTATTATAAAAAATAACTAATGCTTCACAAGTGTGCACTTATTTGGTGCCAAGCTATTTATTTATTTATTTATTTATTTATTTATTTATTTATTATTTTAGGGAAGGGTCTACAGAGTGCTCAGGGTCTCACCATTAGATTGGACTTGTAGTGATCCGCCTGTTTACAGCCTCCCAAGAGCTGGGGTTACAGATGCGCACCACTACGCCCAGTCTCATTTACCATCTCAGCGTGCCCTAGGGGCAGGACTGGCATGGCAGGCCCAGGGATTGAACCCCTGGCCCCGCACCTGTTTGCAAGCACTTTAATCCGCTGAGCTATCAGACTTCGTATTAATGGAATTCTCTCACTTAATTCTTACAATACTTCTGTGAAAGAAGTACTGTAACTAATTTTTTTTTAAAGTTCAGCAAAACAAAACATAGAACAATTAAGTGGCTTGTCTAAGTCTAGTAAATGATAAAGCAAGGATTCAGAGTCAGGATGGCATTTTCTGGATCCTACCCTTCTAACCATTATGCTAGACTGCTTCATGTTACTGTAAGTATTTTTGAAAGTCTAAGGAGAAAAAAAGCAAAAATACTTTTAGTACTTTTCCACTCCCTATTCCAGGCATTATTTTTATTCTAAATCATGATCACCTTCTCAAAAGAATTAATGCACTTCCTTAATAGATCAAGATAATTTTTAAAGTGGTCACATGCAGTTTATCTTTTATTTTTTTCCTTCAGTTACTGGGAATCGAACTCAGGACCTTGCTTGCCAGATAGGTACTCAGTCATTGACCTAAATCCCCAGCCCCTGTAGTTTATCTTAACTCTCACTTGAAACAATGCTAAATATTGTAATTTTAAGAAAGGATTTTCCCAAATTCTTGATGTGTCTATAAAATATCTGAAGCAACAGGAAAATCATTGTTCTAATCAGCAAGCTGCAAGGAGATGTCTTTCCTTTAACTTCAATAAATATAATTTTTTATATTCCCTTATCTATTTGCAGCAGTAAAAAAGGGTTGAGTTTTTTTCTTCTTTAAGTGTGAGAAATATAGAGGTAGGAGAGGAGTGATAGGTGAGAGGCAAGGTAATAAATACTAACACATGATTTCTAAAGACAGAAGCTTTGGTATCTGAGGCTGTCATGTCTTAGGCAGTATCTTAGTCATGGGGGGGAATTGGTTTCTCATTGTGAATGGAGCTGAAAGACACTAAAATCTTTTTTTTTTAAGTCTTTTAAAAATATTTTATTTTCTTAGCTCAAAACATATTTTGTCCATCTATCTTTGCCAATTATACCACTCCACATTTCTTATTCATTATCCCTACTGTACTGAAGTCTTTTGTTTACACACTTGGTTTCTGTCCTCATGGTATACTCAAGAAATGAAGGTTTTGATTATATATACTCAGTTTACAGCCACCTTCTCCATTAGACTTGTAAATTCTAGGCGAGAATAATGCCTTATATAATCCACAGTGTTTGAGAAAGTTCTTGAAAAACTGCTGAACTAAATTTCTCAAGTACTAAAACACCAGCAAGACTGTCACAAAAAAAAAAAAAAAAAAAAAAAAAAAAAAAAAGTGCTAATGCTATTGCTCAGTGCCAGAGCACTTCCCTAGCATGTGTAGGGTCTCTGGTGCAATCCCAATCACACACACAAACACACACACACACACAGAGAGAGAGAGAGAGAGAGAGAGAGAGAGAGACAGAGACAGAGACAGAGACAGAGACAGAGACAGACAGAGAGAGAGACAGAGAGAGAGAGACAGAGAGAGAGAGAGAGAGAGA
>NW_004524648.1:3967705-3973696 GCF_000260255.1 Octodon degus | reverse complement strand
AGAGAGAACGCGCACGCTGAACAAGGTAGTGCTTGCTTGTAATCCTAACCCTTTCAGAGGATGAGGAAAGAGAATTGGCAAGTTTCAGGCCAGCCTGAGACCATGTCTCAAAATAAAAAATAAAGAAAGTTCTGGAAATACAGTTCAGTACAAAGGCTCTGGGTTTAATCTCCAGTGCCCTCCTCTCAAAAAAGTCATACTTCAAAGTGTTTTGCTTATAATAACAAATTTTAACAGAGTTACTTTTAAAGAGAATCCAAAAGAACATATATACATTATTTCTGAGGTAGAAGTAAGGCTACAGATGTTAAAATCGGGACAAATTATTTTTAGTACCAGAACCCCACCTCCATTTTCTCACTTGAAATGCCATCAGCACTATAACTGTGGTCCTTAGCACACACGATGTTTCTAGTCCTGTGCCTTAAGTTTATGCTTAAGAATGCTTTCTTCTCTCCTGTTATACACCAAACCCTCTGTTTACTAATTCTCATTCAGTGTTTTATTTTGGTTTCATTTTCTGGTAGTAGGGATTGAACTCACAGCTCTACATATGCCACGTTTCAGTGGGCAAACACTTGATCACTGAAGTACATCACCACGCCTGTTGTTTGGAGACAGAAGTTCAATAAACTTTCTGGGCTGACCTTAAATTTGTGACTCTCTTGCCCTAGCATCCCAGGAAGCTGAGCATACAGGTGCCTCTACCACACTCAGCCCACTAACTCAGAAATCCCTATTAGCCTTCTTTTTTTCAAGGTTTATTTAAATATTGTGATTGCTATATTGTAATTTAATTACTTTTAAAATACTAATCTTTCCATTTCTACTCTAAATTTCTTGAGGCCAAAGACAACTTTGCTGCTGACATAAAAGTCAGTAAATACACATCCTCAAACTCAAGGACAGTGTAAGTACACAAAAAAGGTATGAACAACTTTAAAAACAATCAGTTATATAAAATGTAGGCTAGAATACAGTACTACTTGCCCAGTTGTTTATAAGCATATCCTTTCCACTCAATAAGTATTTCTTCCTATCTTGGAACCATAGGACCTTTCACTACATTTCGGAGTCAAGAGCATTTCTCTTGACAAACAGGAAAATGAGGGACACTGTGACAGTAGCTGTCCTGCTCAGATGGGCAAGAAAATGTACGGCAATTTATAAAACTGCCTGAAAAGGGTTGAGTACTAGGAACCAGAAGAAGAAAATGGAATGGATTACCTGCATAAGATAGTATTCATTAAGTATCTGCTAATTAATAAGATTTTTAAGGCTATTTAAAGGTCCTATGGTTCCTTCCCAAAAGATGGGAAGAAATATTTATTGAGTGGAAAGGATATACCTATAAACAACAGGAAAAGGTGGTACTGTATTCTAGCCTACATTTTATGTAACTGATTGTTTCTAAAGTTACTTATACCTTTTTTGTGTACTTACACTATCTTTGAGTTTGAGGATATGTATTTACTGACTTTTATGTCAGCAGCAAAGTACACATAGCCTCTGGTACCTTTCAAAGTGGATAAAAGGTATTATAAATAGTCATTTTTGTACTGGAAATAGTTTCCCTATAATAGATTTTTTTAAAAAAATGAATGAACAAATAAATGAAAAACATGAATATGTAGATGCATTTCTTCAATAAATGAGTTACATCTGTAGTCAACATGACATCAGATATTTAATGAAAAATCAGTATAATTCTAGGCTTCTGGAACCAGGAATGATGATTAACAGTGTCACATAAGAAGACAGTGCTGAATAGTGCCGTTTTCAGACTAAGCATAATTTAGAGCGGTGGTGACAATCCTATGGCACATGAGTTATTTGTTTTTCTTTTAAGACAAAAAAAATGTTAATGTATGAGTTGTTTTTTCTAAACTAAAACAGTATTTAGGTTTAACTGCAGTGCTGGCACTTTGCATAAATAAGTGGTTTTGGGTTGAGTTAGGCAGCTAGTCTCTAAAAAGTTCATCATCACTCATTCAGTCTACTTTCTCTCACACAAAGCCAGACAGCAAGGCTGAGAGGCATGAACATCCCTTTTTTGGGGGAGACAGGGTTCCTCTATGTAGCCCCAGTTGGCCTTGAACTTGTGGTGATCCTCCTGCCTAGCCTCCCAAGTGCTAGGATTACAGCCTGTGCCATCATGCTCAGCATGAAAATACCTTTTGAGTACCAAAGACCTGTTCAACCTCTGGACCTCCCTGGAACTCGAGTCAAAATGTCATATTTAAGCTAGTTTATTTTCTGTTCATGCATTTTAATGAAGAGTAAATAATACATGCTAAACTAATCCCAGTAAATGGAATGTCAATGGGGTTTATTGTTGAACTTAATATATTCCCCAAAAGTAGAGCATATAACATTAATAAAAACAGTGATCATTTCATAAGGTGAACTGAAAACAAAATATTTTGAATTATTTTTTCTTTCAATACCAGGGATTGAACTCAGAACCCTGTGCTTGCCAGGCAAGCACTTACTCTACTGAACTATCTTCCCAGCCCTGAAAATTTATTTTGAATAAAATAAACATAATCTGTGCCTCACACCACACAGTAAAATTAATTTGGGATGATTAAAGATATAAAACCATAAACAATGTAAATATATAGGTAAATATGATGTTTATAAAAATACTAAACTATGAAGGAAAACAATGAAAATTCACAAAAAAACTTTAGGTTAATGGCATTAAAATTTTTCAAAAGCCTGTACATCAAAATGAATAAAACAAAATGGCAAATGAAAAAAACAGGCAACACTGTGATATAACTGGAAAACTTAATATTCTAGTATATAAAGCATACTTACAAATCAACATAAAAAACAATTACCCTTGGAGAAGCCTAGGAAAAGCTTATGAACAATTTACAAACTAAGAAATACAAAATACATGATAATAATAATTTTAAAAATTCAACTGAGACGGTGTGTCTCTGCCCCGCCTAAGCTGATCTTAAACCAGTAGGCTTGGCAGGGGAGATTTCTTGGCAGTCTAAGAGCACAAGGATCCGGGTTTGATCCCTGGTACCACATGCCATGCCGGCCCCAGAACCCTGGGCACGCCGTGCCAGCCACTGTAACTCTGCGCGGTAGCTCATGCCTGTAAACCCTGTGCTGGGGAGGCTGAGACAAGAGGATCACTATGAGTCTGAGCTTCATAGTGAGAATCTGTACCAAATAGATAGATAGATAGATAGATAGATAGATAGATAGATAGATAGATAGATAAAGATAGTTAAAAAAAAATCAGTCCTGCAGGATAAGCAGCCCACCCACCTCAGCTTCCAGTATAGCTAGAATTTAAGGCATGAGCTACTGCAACTGAGTAATGGCACATGTCTGAAAGATGTTTAACCTCTAATTTAAAAAAAAGGAAAAAAATACTAGTAAGTTTTAGAAAGGATTTTGGAATTAAATATCATATTTATAATTTTGACAGTTTTACTTTACTTCTATGAGCCTCAATTCTATTTATAAAAATAGTAATAATAGGGGTAGGGTTGTAGCTCTGCGGTACTGTGTATTTAGTATGTGTAGTAAGTACCTGGGTTCAGTGCCCAGGACCAAAAAACAAAAGGTGAGAGAGAATAATACCACTATAAGAGCAATATAAAAATTAAATAACAATGCATGTAAGATAGTCTGCACGAGGCAGGGGGTCAAATATTTTTATGTGTTAGCTGTAAACTAAGACTGAATCAACTTTTCTGGAGAACACTTTGCCAACACATCAAAAGTCTTAAAAATAGTCTTACCTTTTGATTTTTAGGATTTTTTTCTCCTTCCTTCCTTCCTTCCTTCTTTCCTTCCTTCCTTCCTTCCTTCCTTCCTTCCTTCCTTCTTTCCTTCATTCTGGACCAAGGATCACTGTGCTATATCTCTACTTTACCTAGCCTTTTAAAAATTTGAGACAAGTCTTGCTAAATTGCCCAGGCTAGTGACAAATCTATAGATCCTCCAGCCTTAGCCTCTTATGTAGCCTGAATTACAGGCATATGCCACCATGACTGGCTTTCTGGGCTATCTTTCTATGCTTATAAACAATGAATGGAAGAGCTTAAAATTTTTTTTTAAATGCTAAAAATGACTATATTCATTGACCCATTAGCTGATTCATGCATCAAATACTTTGGAGCCTTGATGATTCAAAAATACACAAGTGGATCCATTCTTCAGTTTAAAGGTTATTTGAAGAGATAAGCAATCAAACAATCAAGTACAGTAAAGAGGTAAGAGCCACCATGGCTAAGTCTACAGGGTGCTATGGTGCACATAGAAGGAGCACCTACCATGGTCTGGGGGTGGAGTCAGGGAAGCTTCCCAGAAGTGATATTTAAGCTGAGACCTGAAGGATGAGTAGGAATTAATTAGGTAAAGAGATGAAGGAAAAGTGCTCCAACTAAAGGGAACAGCATGTGCAAAAGCCTGGAGACCAAAGGAAGCATGGCGTGTGAGCTTCACTGTGAGCGGTGTGCAGTGCAGGGACTTAGGAAGTGACCAGGCTGAAGAGGTAAGCAAGGTTGGTTCATTCAACGTCTCACTAGCAAAAATTTTAACTGCATATTTTATTCTAACAATAAAAGTAAAAATTGAATTAAAGATCAAATGGTTTATAATAAATATAAAAGGATTAATGTTCATGACATATCAAGAAGTTGAATACATTGAAAAACTGAACAAATAGCTTACAGAAAGGAAATATAGGATTAAAAATCAGGGCTATGCAAACTCTGTACTTAAAAATCCACTGAATTATACTCTTATCAAAGCAGATATATTTTAGGATTTGTAAATTATATCAAATTTATCTTTGAAAAAATTAATATAAATTGCCTACTAAGTATCTGAAAAATACTCAATCTACCTAATAATAAAATACAAATCAAACCAACTAGGTGCCACTCTCTAGTCTCAAAAATTAGCAGTGATTAACAAGTGAATTCAGAATGCCCAGTGTTAATCAGGAGAAATGAGCATTCTTACACTATGCTGGTTCAAATGAATATTTAAATTAGAGTAACCTTTGTAGAAAGAACAAATATGTAATAGGAGTCTTAAAAATAGTTTTTACTCTGTGATCCAGTAAATATATTACTTGAAATCTTAATGTTTCAAAATTCAGTCAAATATATATGCACAGAGATGTTCATTGTAATTCAATTTATAATAAAAAAAAAGGATGGAAAACAGTTACTTGCCCACTAACAATAGATGGCTAGAATGAGTCATAATATAACTACTTAATGCAGTTATTTAAATGATGTGGCAATATATCTGTGGTATATACCAAACTTTTAAAAAGACACAACACTATATATACAGCAGCATTTCAGCTGATAAAGAACAATACTGGTACATGTCTCATATTTTCTTTTCTGTATTTCCAAATTTCCTACAATGGCCATGTGCCATTTCTTGAACTTATACAAGTTTCTAAAGCTGTGTGCAAAAATCAATAGCATCCTTTCTTAATAATTATACTTCATAGAAATCAATTTTATGCTTGCTTTAGCATTATTTTCTCTGTATAGGGAAAGGTCTGTCTGTCTATCTATCTATCTATCTATCTATCTAGAGTTTTTTTGGTTATATTTTAATGAATGAAATAAAAATATATAATCTTAATTACCAAGCATTTTCCTGAATAAATTATATGTAAATGAATCTGCCAATTAATTGAAATTATACTTTTTAAAAAAAGAGAGACTCTCACTATGTTGCCCAGACTGATCTTCAATTTTTCATCCTTCTGTCTCAACCACCAGAGTAGTTAACATAGCCAAGCACCACTTCAGGTAAAGTATGGATGCATCTTAAGTATCAAAACTTTGGGGCTGGTGAGATGGCTCAGTGGTCTAAAGCACCTACTTAGAACAAGCTTGGCCAAAGCAGAGGGACCATGGTTCAATCCCCCAGCACCACATGCCAGCCAGCCCCGCCCCCTGGTGGGCTGAGCTGGCCACACACACACACACA
>NW_004524648.1:3963328-3964741 GCF_000260255.1 Octodon degus | reverse complement strand
CAAGTTTTAGTTTTTGGCATGTAGAGAGCCAGTTTTTCCAGCACCATTTGTTAAAGAGGCTATCTTTCTTCCAGTGAGTATGTTTGGCCCCTTTGTGAAAGATAAGGTGACTGAGTGTGTTTGTAGGGGCTTCAGCATCTTCTAATCTATTCCATTGATCCTGAAGTCTATTTTGTTGCCAGTGCCATGCTGATTTTTTCACCGTAGCCTTGTAGTATAATTTCAAGTCAGGAATTGTAATGGGGAGGCAGATTTTTGAAAAGAAGAAATCATGATTTTATTCTTGATAATCTATTCCCTTACATTTCAAAAGACTTGAGCATAGTCACAAATATAAATTAATATAGCACACATGGACTATGTAAGTGATGGAGTATATTTAATAGTGTTGTCTTCACTTGTTTGTAATATTTCTTAAATTTTAAGAATGTTTTACTAACTCCATATAGTTGTCTGTCCAGACAGGAGATAGAAAAACTTCATATAATTGTCTAGCTAGACAGGAGATAGGAATGGGGCTAGGGATATAGCTTAGTGATAAAGCGTTTTATCTAGCATTTGGTCCTACAAAACTGGAACTCGGGTCTCTGCTCTGTGAACAGCACTGCTCAGCTGGTGTTGGCATTTGTGAGCCTAAAGGAGGGGCTCCATGGGAGCCAGAGTCTGGGATTTTGGCCTTTAAAGCAGGCACGCTGACTGGCTAGTATTAGTACCTTTCAGTCAATGAAAACTATAGAACTATAGGAAAACTACAAATTGGATTCAGCTTTGCTACAAAAAAGAATGCTGTTACCAAGAAAGAGAAGATTTACTATGATAAAGCATATAGAAACCAAAAGAATAGAAGAAACAGAAGATAAATAAGAAGCCAGACAGCAAGGGCAAGAAATATAACTTTCAGAGTCTTAGTTCAGGTATGAAACAAGTGTGCAAATGGGCAATTTTGAAGCTGCAGCAATAATTAATAACTGGCATCTTGACTAATACAGAGATTATTACTGGGAATGGAATTGATCTCTCATGCATATTTCTATATCCCTCATAATGACACTTAAAGCAGTTAAAGACCTTACTACCTCCTGTTGCTCAGATAAAATTAGCAGACTGTCATCGGTGTATAACTAGATCAACATGGTTCTGATTAGGAGATTAAAAACTTGCATCTTTCTGGACTATATTACAGGACAGAGCAAGAGAATTGATACAGCCCTGGATCAATGTTTAGGGGACAGATTGAGCATATCTAATCTGAAAATCTGAAATCCAAAATCCAACTCCTCTTTGGGTATCAACATGACACCACTGTGGTGTGGAACTGTTTTATTCACAGTATTAAAAATATTATATAACATCTAGGCCCCATAAGATAGATTTGAAGTATAAATGAATTTTACATTTATTGATGAACCCCAT
>NW_004524648.1:3961800-3963146 GCF_000260255.1 Octodon degus | reverse complement strand
ATATTCTAAAATCTGAAAAAAATGAGAAATCTGAAACACTTCTTGTCTTAATCATTGTGGATAAGGGATACTCAATGCATATAGTATTAGTGGCCCTACCAACTGGAATTCCTTGCCAGTTTATACAGAAAAATAAGCATAAGGGTAGGTCAGTAACTACAAATGAGATGCCATGGCTGTATAGATTTCCTCTATTAAGGATATTCCATATAGAAAAGCAGCTGCAGTTGAGGCATCAGATGAATAAATTTATAGTAATCCACAATCATTCTCCAAGATATGTCTGATTTTTTTGCAGGCTTATGGACGAGTTAAGTTGGCATAGATAGCTTTTACCACCCTACTTCTTTAAGATCTTTATTGGTGTCATTAATCTCTGTAATCCCTCATTCCCACACTACACAAAAGTAAATTTTTTTTTAGTAAAATTTTTAATTTACTTTTCTGGTGCTTTAGAAGGTGGCTCTCCCAGGGCCTCACTTTGGCCTTTCATACTATCATGGTCTTTTTTCCAGAAGAGAGCCAATGTGGAGGTTTTGCTAACTAATGCTATCTTTATTCTAATTATGCATCTGAAAGCTGATAAAATTACTTTATAGTGGTTCTGTGATTCTATTGAACTACTGTGATTCAAAATTGAGTTAAGATTTCACATTTGGGGGATAGAAGTAAAGGACCATTTTGTAGTGAAAAAAATATATATGTAATATACAAGATAGTTAGGCTAAATATACAGCTACTTTCTCTTAGTTCAATGAGAAAAAAAGTTTGTACCAATATTGTTTAGACAAGATATCATGTCTACATCTTGTCCTCTGAATAACTACTATGAAGACAACAATATGCAATGTATTAATTATTGTAATTGTCCTACTAACCTGTTCTGAAACTGTTTCATTGCTATTTTATCTTTTTCTCATTAAAATAAATAAAAAATTTTAAAAAAGATTTCATATTCTATTAATCCATCTTTTATTATGCTTTCTGTGCTTTGACTTACTTAGTGGGAGATACTAATGTTGTTTAAGCTTGTGTATCTGATTTATTTCACTCAACATAGATCTCTTAAAAATAGGAAACCGGGGCCGGGGAGATGGCTCAGTGGAATAAGTGCTTGCCTGGCCTGAGTTCAATCCCCAGTTCTACCAAAAAAAAAAAAAAAAAAAATAGGAAACCAAGGGTGAAGAGAGAGAAGAAAGGATAAAAGAAGTAGGTAGGATTAAGATATACTATGCATAGGAACCTAATGACTTCAATGAATGTAAACGTTATATGTCATAAACATGAGCTAACAATAATAGTAAAAATTGAAGTGGGGAAAGGGGATTTAGCAGCAAAGGAGGGAA
>NW_004524648.1:3951223-3961700 GCF_000260255.1 Octodon degus | reverse complement strand
AATGATTTAAAAAAAAAAAAACTTTGGTGAAACTTGGAAGGGAATCTAGTTTTTTTAAAAAATTACACTTAATCTTTATTGTATAAATCAAGACCAAACAGCTTAAGTCTTTTTATAATGATTCAGGGTCATCATTATAAACATAACAATGTCTCTTGGGAACTACTGAGTCCTAAAGCGGTATCTGTCTTACATTAAATAATAAAGAATTGCTTACTTTTTTCTCTTGCCAGCCTTCTTCTCTTGTTCTCTTGCTATCAAACGATCAGTTATCATTTCCTAGCATTAAGGGGGCCTGCCTTTTGCAGCACCTATAACTTCATATTCCTACTTTGCCGTTAGCATTCTTCCAAGAGTAAGTTTAACTTACTTATAACATAATTAGTTTAACTATGTTTATAAACATTCAGTGTAAATTAAGAGTTGATGGACTTCAAATAAGGATATCATCTAAAAATAAGTTCTACAACTTGGATGATTCTATTCTAGAATCATTTGTCAATGTTGCAATATAAAGGAACTTCAAGGAGGGTAAATTCTTGATTATATCTCAAGTCTTGCTCTTCACTCAATTAGTTGTCAAGACTCAGTATCAGAAACTGCATATGCTGTTTCTCTTGTATCATTGAAAGAGATGTGGACAAGGAACCAAGGAACTTATTCTGGTGCAGGTTCTTATACCAGCCAGTTTTGTAACATTTGTTGTCTTTTAACCTACAATTAAATTACAGCACAAACACAAACACATTCTGCAAAGTATAAAACACTACTGAAAAGAGATTATTATGGTATTGTGCTTATATGACCTTGGATTAATGTAAGTATCAATTAAGAAAATTCAAACCATATTGAAAGGTTGAGGGAAATAAGTTATTGGCAAACATAAAATTGCAGCAGAATTCATTCTGGAGTTCTATTGTACAGCATGATGACTATAGTTAATAATACTGTATTATATACTTACAAATTGTAAAGATAGTGGAATGTTAAATGTTTTTATCACAAGAAAAGTATGATAGGTGATGGATACATTAATTTCACTTAATCTCTTCTACAATGTTACACACATATCCAGCCATCATGTTGCACACCATAAACAAATACAATTTTTGTCAATAAAAAACAGAATTTTTTTTGCTGGTAAGAATGCCATAAGGAATTTTTATGCACTGCTTTTAGGAATGTATATTAGTACAGCTATTATGAAACAGTATGAAGTTTCTTGAAAAAGGCAGAAACAACCGCCATATGATCCAGAAATCCCACTATTGGATGTATATACAAGAGACATAAAATCAGTACATCAAAGAAATATCTTCACTTACATATCTACTGCAGCACTATTTACAACAGTCTAGCTATGGAATCAACCTAGGTGCTCATCAACAGATAAAGAAAATATCAGTAAAAAATTTATCACTTTGTAGAAAAATGGACAGAATTAGAGAACATTATAATAAGGCACAGAAAGAGAAACATGGCATGTTCTCTTTCACATGTAAAAGCTAAAAATTGATCCTACAGAAGTCAGAGAACAGTGATTACCACAGCCTGGGAAAGGAGCGGAGGAAAGGTGAAAGGATAACTGATACAAGAGTACAGTTGAATAGGAGAAATACCTTGTAATAGTCTATAACACAGTAGGATAATTATGGCTGGCAATAATTATATATTTCAAAATAGCTAGCAGAGAGAATTTTGAATTTCTTATCACAGAGCAATGATAAATGTCTAAAGTGATAGCTATTCCAATTATCCTCATCTGATCATTATACATTGTGTACATATTTCCAATCATCCCTTCTGGTTTCCTATAACTATGTACAATTACTGGGACATAATTTTAAAATTAAGGGTAAATTATAAAGCCAGACATGGTGGAGCATACCTATAATCCCAGCACTTGGGAGGCTAAAGCAGAAGGATTGCCACAAGTTTGATGCCAGCGTAGGCTACCTGGTGAGTTCAGGCCAGCCTAAACTACTCAGTGACATCCTGTCTCAAAAATAAAAAATAAAAAAACCCAACATTTAAATTACAAACAGAAAAATTCATACTGAAAAAGAATAGAAGGAAAAAGATAAATTTTGTTGTTGTTGTTACTACTAGGTATTGAACTCAGGGCATCTCACATGCTAAACACTAACTAGCTCTTACCACTGAACCACTAAAGTATTCCTCTAGTCCTATAAAACATTTATTTTCTAGGAAGAAAAATATATTCCAAGAATTGCCATTTGATTTTTCTTTTCCTATATTTAATCAATCCCTAAGTCCTTTGAGTGTTTTCTACAATCTCTGATGTATGTCCCATTATCCCATTGCTAATTCAAAAATCCCAGTTTAGGCAGCTGTTATTTCACATCTGGGCTACAACAGCCTCTATAAGGTTCTACTCATTACTTTCTCTCTTTCTGAAATCCCTTTGGTTCATAGATCCTAGATCAGTTTTCTTACAACACTACTGTGGGCATATCTGTTGAAAACCTCTGAGGATTCTCCATTACCTTCTTCAGCTAGTTCAAACACTTAAGCTCAGATGTCTCTGCAAAGCCCTAGCTATTTCCTCACCCTTATCTCTTACTATTCTTCCAAATAGTTCCTCAAACTGGCCTATTTAGTTCCTTCAGATATGACATATACATTTTTGTCTCTTAGTCTTGGTGCATGCAGCTTCTCTCCCAGGGTATTCTCTGGGAAAGATATTCTATGGAAAAGATGGCAGATTTTAAAGTTAGGCGATCCGGGCTTGAATTACAACTTTAGTTCCTTACTGGCTGAGTAACACAGGGCATGGTCCTTAATATCTTCTTGCCTTTGTTTCTTAATATATAATATGGGGATAAGAATATCTCCCTTTAGGCATATTATGAGGAGTAAATGAGTTAATCCATTTATATAAAGTACTTTACACAATGCCTAGACCCAAGAGATGCCAGATATTATTATTACTTATTATCACCGCAATTAGTGAATTTATCTTAATCTGAACTCAGACAATACTTATGACCAGTAAGAACTCATTCCTCACACACATACAGTATTATTCCTCTTGCTCTCCTTTTCTAACCTCCCATCTCATGATTGTTTTTCCTCTGCTGCCCTTGGCACACAGATTATGTAGTCCTGATGTATATGTTTAAAGTAGGTAAATGTTTTATACATCTTAATATACATAATGGCCTAGAAAAGTAATCAATTGTTTAGTACCTAAAGAAGGACTACTGAAGAACAGTATTAACATGTTCCAATCCAGTAGTGAAAACGGAATACTTACAGTGACTAATGGAAAAAAATTAAATTTCCAGCCTCATAAAATTAATTTTCTCTTTTACAATTTTCTAGACCAACCCAACTAAGTCTTTCCCCAAGAGATACAACAGCAATACATATGCAAGTCAGACAGCAGTCAAACACTGGAGCACAAGGACCATGAAACTACTTAGCTGCATACAGCTTTGGATGAATTCAAATTTAAAAGGAAAGATAACTGGTTTATCAGTCACACTAACAATGGTAATTGTTACACATATCAGTGCCAGGATTCCTTTGTACCCAAGGCTAAGTATAAATAATTGAAATGACCAGGCTAGTTTATATAGAAATATCAGTGATTAAACTTAAAAGCAGAGTTTGCCACATGATCAATTTAGTTACCTATGTCAAAAGGGATTATAAATATACTCTAAGATTCTAAACTAACCCTTGTTTTGGGTAAGAAAGCCAAATCCTATACACCAATCAATCACTTCAACAAAGTGGTATGATAACAACTTAATAAATGTACTACTCTTGCATAAATCATTTTCAACAATACCTGGTAAAAATGTTATTGTAATACTGGTTTCTAGTCTGTAAGCATGTACTAACCCTCAATTGCTTTCTCAGCCAAAAATCTGGTCTCCTAACCACAAACCATAGAGTTCACTTGTGGAATGAATTAAAGATGGTCTAACAGTATGTTAATGACTTTCCAAAATCAACCCTGAAGTACTGCACATAAAAGTAAAATATATTAAATTTCTATTCCTGTAGTACCTGTCTTTAGAGGATCTTAAAATGTTTTACTAGCTTTGAAGTACAATAATTCTCAAGTCATACAATCCTAAAGACAGAGCCTTAGAGTCCCCTCCTACAGGAATTCTTTAAACCATCTCCCATGGGAAAAGTCCTCCAGCCTTTGCTTGAACACTTGCACTTCTAGCAATAGATACTCAACATATTACAAAGCAGTGTACTCCCTTGTTTCAAAATTCTTTTCAGTGACTGGAAATCTACCTTCCTAAACTTCTGTCCAAGAATCCTACTTGTCTACTTTCTGGAACATGACAGATAGGTCAATCTTTGAAATATAATCACTTCTTTAATTAAGATACAACTGAATTTGGTCCAAAAAATGTGGAAAAAAACTCAGAAAAGATAAAAATACAGCTATGCACACAAAAAAATTGAAATGTAAGAAGCTATTTAAAGTCACAGGCCAGCATTTTTTGAAGATATCAAACCATACATCCCAGTTAACAAATTTTGAGTAATCCCAATTTCTATATAATAGAAGGCAGTATAATTTTTATAGAATATCTTTTTGCAACTCGATATTACTAAATCCACCAACACTACTTTTAAAATTATAATCTGTAGGAAATTCAACATAGTTTTCACATTTTCATTTAGCCTGGTTTTCTCTAAAACATCTAGATGTTTAGGACTTTTAAGTCCATTTTGCTCCACTGGTGCAATATTTCATTTTTAAACAAATATTTTCAAAAAATGAAGCCTAGGTAAAGAGTAGTAAAGGAATGAGGCTGAGGCAAAGACAGGCCCAGCAGGAAAAGGGTAGCTACTGTGTATTTTTCATCGGGAAGCATGCTTTATTAGCATAGGCATCTGAAGTAAGAAGCCATTCGAACACAACCTTAGAACAAGAATGATCCTGAGCAATGAATCTAAGACATAAATGTCCGTAAGATGGAAATGAATTGGTACTGGTCACCGAAGAGCACCAGGTGCCTCAGGACCTCCTTGAAGAAAGGTAAGAAGTCCGAGAAGCAAAAGAGACCCAACTCCCACCGTTTGGGGAACGGAAGAAACCAAGGAATAACTACCGGTCAGCAGTCCAAAGAAGCTTGAATATAGTACAGAGCTCAAGAAAGACGGCAAGTGGCTAGGTGGGTAGGCACACACCCGGGCGAATCTGGAGAAGGGTAAGCGGTGTGCAGACACTGAATGGGTTCCTGAAATCGTGTGGCTGAGAGGGTGTGGGTGAGGGTAAGGGCCAACCCTGGAGACCCTCGGTCCCCTCCCTGCAGCAGAGCAACAGAGGGTAAAGAAGGGGGAGGGTGAAAAGCAAGAATGAGTCATTCTCGAAAGGAAATGCTCAAGCATTGGAAGGCATGCCACCGGGGATTTCAGGGCGAGGACTGTGAGAAGCTGGGTGCTCAGGGTGATAGGGGCAATAAACCAACGTCGTGCAGTTCCTGCTGCTCATCAGTAAGAAGAGGGTGTGGGGGGTTCGCGGCAGCAGAGTGCCAAGGCCTGGGAAGCGGCGCGGCGCGTGCGCAGTGGCGTTCGGCGGGACCCGCTGAGGCAAAGCGGAGCCGCAGTGACAGAAGCAAGCGGAGCGGCCGCCCGGAGGGACTCACCGAAGCGCAGGGGCTGGAGGTGGTGCTGGGGGTAGGTGACCGCTGGACCGTGACCAAAGCCATCTAGGCGCTGCTAGGCTGTTCCGGGCAGGGCATTCTCGTCTTGAGTGGAGTGGGGGCTGACGGAGCCGGGAAGAGGGTGAAGGGTACGGGGTAGGGGTGAGGGGAACGGGGAGGAAGAGGAGGCCGCGGGAACGGTCTCAGTCTCCGCACCCACCACTGGACTCCTCGCCGACTGACGCGCCGAGCGGGCGGCGGGCGGGCGGGCGGCTCGGCAGCTGCGGGGCACAATGAGCGCTCCCAGTGCGCAGGCGCCACCTGTCAGCAACCGCCTCTCCCCTCCGCGCGCGCCGCCGCTTGGTTTTAACCCCTCGACTGCCGGAAGCTGGCAGTGTGCGTGCGCCTCGGGCCGCCGCCCCCTCCCGGATTTCCTTCCTGGTACAGAGACCGCGCTGGGCGCGGGATGCGGGGTGCGGGGTGCGGGGTGCGGGGTGCGGTATACGGGATGAGGGTGCGGGCGGGGGTTGCGAAGCGACCAAGATCTTCCAGCCGAGTAAGAAGTCCTGGACCAGGGACCGCTGAAGTCCGCACTCCTGAGACAACCATTTTATGAGATGTGCTGTACAGCCTAGCTAGCCTTAGAGAAAAGAAACTGAGGTGGAAATCAGAGGCAAACACGTTTTCTGGTGGGAAAAGGTTTTGCGGGTTTCAAAAGCTTTCACTGGGCTTGCATGAGTCTGGGTTAGATCAGGAGCCAAGTGCCTCCCCCCCATGACCCCACTTTCAGTAGTGTGTGTGTGTGTGTGTGTGTGTGTGTGTGTGTGTGTGGAGGGGTGCATGGGGGTTCTGAGCTTTCCCACATTTCTGTCCATATTTCATAACGAGGCTCTTTGAAATTAAAAAAAAATAAATCCTGGCAAACTTCATGGTACCTGCATGTATTCTCTATTACCTGTCTTAAAGTTGTTCACTCCTGAGGTAAAAAGAAGCTGGAGTAGAGGCCAAGAAAGCTAGGCTCACCGAGTTGTAAAGGTCCTACTTGCCGTTTATCTATTTGCTTCCTGCTGTGAAGAAATTATACTAATTAAATTTGATCTTTGAGCTCTCTCCTTTGTCTCTAGCTTGCATTATTTCAAAGACATAGGTGAAAATGTAAATTAAAAGTTATTTTAAAAGAATAATTTTCTGAAAGATAAAGTATTCACAGTACATAAATCCAGAATGTTATAAAAGATCAAGATTTAAAAGGGGGAACCTCACAATGTACATACCGCTTAGTATTTACACAGCAAAAGAATTGACAAAGCTCTTTCTCTCTGAGTGGATGAACTGGTAAATACCACCATGCATATCAAAGCTATAGAAAACACAGAGGAGTTTGCAGCACCGAAACCCACCTTCTGTTTGTCACTCACTCCTAAATCTTATTGCTTCTTTTAAACTGACAGGGCTGTCATGAGCTGTTTCTGGTTGCTGTACGGTTAAGTGTCACAAGAGCTCTCTGTGCTGAGCCTTTGTTCTCTCCCTGGGGCCCTGTGGTTGAAATAATTAGCAGGGAGGTTCCATCAAGAATCAGACACTGAGGGTCCCTGTACTGTAAAGTCCTATATACAATGTATTGCAGAGAGGCCATCTGGTAGGCTTTTGCCCCCTGGTGGTGACCAAGAGTGCCTGCAATAAAAATTAAACAAAGATACGTACATGGTTCACAGATTAAACAATCTGACTGTGTTTTTCCCAGAGCTCCGTAGTAAACAGGAAGAGAAGAGAAAGTTCAAAAGCCAGAACTTTGAACCAGTGCTTAAGAAATCAAACAGGAAGCTACATACGGAGCCAATAAAACAGCATACATAGCCGAAAACTGAATCTCAAATGAAAGAGGTGGCTTATAAACCGATGGATCATTTTTGAAAAGTATTATTCAAATCAGTAGATGTTAATAATGCATATTGACTCTCTCACTGATGTAGGAATGGCAGGACTAATTATCTGCTTATGTGTAATAACATACTATTAAATGCATCTGGAGTTGGGGATGTAGCTTATTTGCAGAGGATTTGTCCAGCATATGTAAAACCCTGGGCCTAATCTCCAGCATCACAGAAAAAAAGGAAAAACAGATTTCATCTGGAAAAGGAGAAGCTTGAGTTCACTAACTTTACAGAGGGAAAAAGCACTACCTTATAAATAAGAAGAACTAGTTTCTAGTTCTGGCTCTGTAAAACTGTGCACATGACTTGAACTTTTGGGGCTTTACTTTATCTCTACAACAGAACTCTCACAGGATTCTTGTGCTCAAATGAAATAATACATGATAATATATAAACTGAAAAGCTCTGCATGCAACTAAGATTACTTTGTATTCTTTAGAGTTTGTTCCAGATTACTTTTTATATACAGAAAATAATTTAAGCAAAAGAAAAACAGACATGATTCACAGCTTTCCTTGACAGTAGGAGTAGATGAGTGGTCTGGACTTCTTTCATCTATAGTTAAGTGTAGAGCATTTTTTTTTTTTTTAGTGTAGAGCATTTTGATTCAGCATATCTAAGGTCAAAATGGATTATAAATTACTCAAATTAACATTGCATCAGAAAGTTAATTTATTAATTTACAAGGAAAAATATCTCTTCTTGGTATATTAATATTTAAGGAAACTTAGATTTGAAAATTATTGGTGCCTGTTTATTTACTTTTTCTTTTCCATCATGTTTGTGATACATAATGAATATATTCGTCTTGAGGGTTAGTACATGTACGTATCACATCTTTTATTTACTCTTCTCCCTTTTCTACTTCTTTCTTTCTTTCTTTTTTTCTTTCTCATTCTTTCTGGTTTTTTGAGACAGGGTCTTGCTATATAGTTAGGCTGGCCTTGAACTCACTATGTAGCCTAGCTTGTCTCAAACTCTCAGCAATCTTCCTGCCTCAGCCTCCCAAATGTTGGTATTACAGGCATGCACTACCACATCTAGACCACCCTTCATTTCTAGATCCTCTTCCTATTTGTAAAATATCTATCTCTCTGTTCATTATTGTCTTTTATTTTGCTCTTTAAACTATTTATACTTTGGGTTTCTCATATAAGAGAAACCAAGTGATATTTAATATTGTGTGTGTCTGATTTATTTCATTTAATTTCATGGTCTCAATGTGTATCCATTTTTCCACAAATGACTCAAACTTATCCTTTTTATGACAGAATAGTACTCCATGATAAATAAATATCACATTTTCTCTATCCATTCATCAACTGATGAACCTATAAGCTACTTCCAAGGTTTAGCTATTATGAATTGTGCTGCTCTAAACATGGGTGTGTATATGTTGCTATAACATGATGTCTTTATGCTTTCTGAAAGTTATCTAGAAGGGGAATACGTGGTCAAATGGAATTTCTAATTGTAATGTTTTGCAGAAAGTCCATATTGATATCCATAATTGTACTAGTTTACATTCCTACCACTGTTGGTATTTTGGATTTCTTGGTGATAGCCATTCTCTCTGGTGTAAGATGGAGTCTCAGTGTTGTTTTAATTTGCATTTCTCTAAATCCCAGAGATGCTGAATATTTTTTTTCATGTGTTTATTGACCATTTATACTTCTGAGAAATACGCATTCACTTCAGTTGCCCATTTTTTGATTGAGCCTTCATTTTGAAGAATTCTAATTTTTTTGAGTTCTTAGTATATATTTTAGGTATTAGTCCTCCATCTGAGGAATATCTGATAATTTTTTTCATTCTACAGATTGTATTTTCACTCTATTGGTTGTTTCCTTTACAGAAACTTTTTAATTTGATATAATCTCACTTGCTGATTTTTCATATTATTTCTTGTGCAGTTGACATTCTGTTTACAGAAAGTCTTTGTACCTATGTCTCTAATAGTTTTACAGGTGCATATTAATTTACCATTAATCAAGAAAATATTTGTAGCATACTATATATTAGATACTGTTTTAAGAATAAAATAAGTGTTTACCTCTCAAGAGCTTATAGCCGAGAAAAAAACACAAAAATACAGTATAAATTAGTGGTATTGTGCCTTTAGTCAACTCTTCTAGGCTTCAAGGGAAATATACCTAGATACACAGAGTTGTAGATATGTACAAAGTTCTGTGGAAACACAGAGAGAAAATAGTCTGTGCAGATGTAATTTTTATGGTATTGGCTTTGAGGTTTTGGCTACGTTGTACTGGCTCACATATATGTATTTGAAATTATTCTGTCTGCATATTTATATACGTGGACTCCTCCCTAGCTTCTGGTGATCTGAGAGGTGGTATCTAATAATAGAATGAAGATTTTAGGATCCTCTTACTATGCTAGGTGAATTTGAAAAAAGAGGTCAAAATCAGGATTCTCAAAGACAGAGCCAAAGAGACAGCCATACAGTAGTTCTACTTAGATAGCACCTTCATTTGTCCTGCCTGTCTTATTGGAACTCTGATTAGCCCTTAACCGTTAACTTTTATTATTTAATCCTTAACTTGTATCATTATTTCTTTGGAGTGAAATTATAGAGAACTTGAAATCCCTGAGGCCAACTCCTTAAACTTTGAAAATCTGATAAAAACTATTGACATTTTCTCTAGAAAGCTGTATTTGTATAGCTAAAATCCATCAAGAGATTTAATGTTAAAAAGTCTTGATCTAAAGGTTAAACTGGTGGTTTTTAACCTTTTTTGTGAGTGTGCCATCACATCCATAGACGTCATATTTGTACACCACACTGGGATAAAATAAAGGGATTTTGGAGACAGTTACTTGGAGCTTGCTGAAAAATTGTTTTCTTTATATTAGATACTTTTATTTTTTGGTCTTTTAACTTTT
>NW_004524648.1:3941329-3944008 GCF_000260255.1 Octodon degus | reverse complement strand
AGCCATCTCCCCAGCCCCTAGATATTTCTTTTTCCAAGCACATAGTCATTTTATGAAATAGTCACTGCCTTTTGGAAGGGACTGAGAGAAAGACTTCAGTATATATTGTGGAAATGCTATAGTGAATGAGTATTCCTCAGAGTGATCCATAGTTACCTTTAGTTAAGAAACTGGGTGCAAGGTCAAAACATTGTGGTGACTAAAGTCATGTTATTGGCATATATGTATGTATACATACACAGAGTATAGATATTCCGATTTGCTAATATATTTTTCAGTACACTAGTAGATGAGTGTTCCTCAGGTTCTTTTAGAGGGGTTGGAGGGTTGAGGGGAAAGGAGATGTGCAGGTTAACCATTGGTAAATCCATTCCAACATGCCTATCTCCCTAAGCTTTTGGACTTTCTCTACATTATTCTAGGGAAGTTCTGGTTTCTCAGTTTAATTAAAAATATGTCATTATGAAGTCTAAATTTCAGTGAACCTACCAAATAAATAGTTAGCATCACTTCCAGCTGTGTATGCTAACACATTACATCTATTATCTATTATAATAACTGATAAATATACACATATCAGTAAATTCTGTATAATCTAGTATTATATTGTCCTTCTTGGTTTAACTCCCTTATAACATACTCCCATAGATATTCCATGGAGTTTTGCTTATATATAAGCAAACAGAGAAATTCTTTTTATTTCTTCCTGGTCGATTTTGTGTTTGCTCTGCTGACACAGTTTAGAATGTGATTTCAGTTACAATTTTGTATCCCAAGATCTTCTTGGGGTAGGTTTAGAGGAAATGGGTTTCTTACAAGGCAACTGGCCTAGACAAGATTATTAGTGTTTTCTATTAAGACAAGTCTCTTCAAAAACAGGAGAACAAACTGCTTTTGATGGCAGGAAAGGCTCAGGAATTTAAAGCCTTGGAGACTGAGCTCATGATGAGCTGAATGTCTCTATTTTAAATTTCAAGGTTTCCCTTTTTCTCGGTCACTGCCCCTATTTTCACATAAGTAACTTGGCTGTCATTTTAGTTAACATAGTTCTGCAGCCCACATAGTTAAATTCTATGTTAAATTTTTCTACTGTGTTAATTATTGTTCCAATACTGATTCTGTTACTACATGAAATACTGTAAAAGATTGCAACTGTCATGAAAGCTTAGTTATGTTCTGTTTTCTGAAATTGACTTTGTCTGATATTAGTATAGCCATTGCAGCTTTCCTTTTATTTGTTTGCATCATGATATATCTTTTTTCTTTCAATCTATTTCACTGCCTTTTAATTTAAAGTACATTTTTATAGAATGAATATATATATATATATATATATATATATATATATATATTTTTTTTTTTTTTTTAAAGACAGGGTCTTGAGTCTTAAATACAAGGCTGGTCTTGAACATCTGGGCTTCAGTGATCCTCCTACCTCAGTCCTCCAAAAACCTGAGATTATAGGTCCATGTCACTATGCTGACTCTTTATAAAATCTAACAATCTCTGATTTTTAATTAGAATATAAGAATATTTAGACCAGTGACATTTAATGTAATTTTTATATGCTCTGATATTTTTGTTGATTTTGTTTTGTCCAGCTGATCTATTTGTGACAGAACTATTTATCATATTGAAGTCCCCCATTATAATCACGTTGATATTTACCTGATTTGTTATGTATATTAGTGTTTGTTTTCTGAAGTCAAAGAACACTGGTGTTTTTCATGGAGGTTTCATTGTGAAGTCATGATTGATTATATCATTGACCATTAATGATCAAATCAACCTTTAGTTCCTCTCCCCTTCCTGGACATTGAGGGTGGTTCAGCTAAAAGTTCAATCTTTTAATTGCACAGTTGATTTCTCTAGTAAACATCCTCTATCTTGAAGCAATCCAGAAACCCAGTGAGTCACCTCTTGAAACAAAAGATAATCCAATCACCCAGGAAACTCCAATGGATTTAGAAGCTCTGTGTCAGAAGCACTTATCACTCCAGAGATTACACAGGTTTTAGAATCTGTGTCAGGAACCATAGTAGAAGATCAAAAATATATGTCATAAAATCTAATGCTGCATAGAAGACCTTAATATACATGTGTTTGAAATATGTAATTTCCCCTCCTAGTGTTGGGGATCGAACTCCAGGGGTTTACATGTGCTAAGCAAGTGCCATACCACTCAGCTATATATTCACAACTTCCACCTCTTATAAAAATTTGATTTTGAACTAGAGACTGTATTGGTAAGTGAAATAAATCAGGCCCGCATGTACAAGTATCATATTGTCACGCTAGTGTGAGAACCTAAAAGAATAGATAAAATTGTGAAAGGTATCATAGGTAGTGTGAAAGGGAAAGAATTTGTTTAATGGGAAGGAAAAAATTGGGATGAAGAAAAGGACACAAGAAAAAGGGAAAGAGATATATTTATGTATATATGCAGTATAGTTTGAATAATTGTGCTGCTGATTTCTGCTGATCTATTGAAAAGAGCAGTTAATGCTTCAAATTTTTTATTTATTCTTATTTTTCTTTTTAATGTCACATAACTTTCTTTTTTTCTGTTTTTTTAAAAACAAATTTGCAGGTTTGTATATAGCAACCTAAATAACTAATTTGAAGATAACATCATGTAATATAGCAACTATTATTGAATTCCTATTATGTTGCTTAATG
>NW_004524648.1:3937794-3939654 GCF_000260255.1 Octodon degus | reverse complement strand
TTGCTGTACAAGATGCAGACGTGATATCCTATTTACAAACACCATTAGAACAAATCCCTCTATTCATTAAGAGAATGTAACTATATATCTATCTTAACCATTTTGAATACACAGATACAAGATGGACATTCATTTATATATCCTTTTTTTTTGTTTAGTTCTGTCACTTGAATATTATAGGTGTGTTAACTCAGCAAAATATTCTAAAAGAGTCCAGTAATCCTTAATATATTAGATACCTTTAACGAGAAAATAAAGCAAATATATTAAGGATATTAAATATTGAGTCTATATACATTTCCAAATAAATGCTTCTCAAGAATTTGATGAAAACCTGAGATTCTTTTTGTAAACACAGCATTTTTATATAGGATTTTATGATTGAAATCACTACATATAATTCCTGAGCAAGACAATTTAAGTTATCTTTTCAAATTTTTGGCTGTGAGTATGGATAAGACTTAGTTTATACAAGTAGTTTATAAAATATTTGAAAAAAATTTTCAACAACTTAAAATTGAAGCATATATTATATTTCTCATAGCTCTTACTTTTTCCCACCAGCAAAGATGATGTGAAATTTCCTTGTAATAATGTACCTGAATTAAGAAACCATTCAACTGAATAAAGAAAATGTAGTATTTATATACAATTGAGTTTTACTCTGTCAGAAAGATAAAATTGAGTCATTTGTAGAAAAATAGATGCACCTTGAGACCATAATACCAAATGAATTAAATCAGATATATAAACTTAAATATCTTATATGAGAAACTCAAAGTATAATTAAGTCAAAAAGCAAACTAAGAGATAGACAATGGGAAATGCAAAGGGGACTAAAAGATGTTAGAAAGGGAGGGGAAGGGAATGTAAACAGAATTTAGATATGTCATGCACCAACTACCCATAATGAATGTATTCATTGTGTACTGCAAACGTACTAAAAAAAAAGAATCCATTCAAATTCTTTTATATCAAGTATATAATGACTAATCTCTAATTTGCAGAGTATAGCTATATTATTGGAGAATTATTTCTTCAGCTAATGGGCATAACTAAAAGTGGAACATTAGACACAAATGAAGAGAAAATTTAGTATGTGCTTGTATGAAGAGGGAGTTTAAGGGCTGAGTTTATGTAGTATCTGTCACACCTGAAGCTGTGAATTCTGTTTCTTGGATACCTTGAACTTGTGCTCCTCAGTAGTTCTAAACCTAAATGTTTGTGATAGGTAGCAGTATGTATTGTACTGGCTTCTGAAAGTGATACCCTTGTGATAGAAGAAATACTCCTTGGCCTGCTTAGTGAGTCCTTCATCAAGCTGTCTGTTAACAGACCTTGGACTATATGCTAGGGTGGGTCATTTCACCCTAAAGAATACTACCTGAGAATCCCTAGATGACATTCTTAGAACCACTTTTGGCCAGAGGTAGCTTGCCTAAAAGTATCAACCACTTCAATTTTTCCAGGGCACTCCTAGGGCTAAAAGATAATCATCTTGCAGTATATGTATAACCCATCACACACAAAAAAGTATAACTACAGTTTACAGAGCTATACTTGCTCAAAGAGGAAGGGGAGGTAGATTTTTATTTTTTGAAATTTTATTTATTTATTTATTCTATAATTTTATTGAGAAACAAATAACAATGAGACAGTTTCAAACCAAATTGGTAGGACACTTTCAATAATTAACACACTGCATACATTCTTCCTAGTGGTTAATTGCTGTACAAGATGCAGACTTGATATCCTATTTACAAGCACCATTAGAACAAATCCCTCTATTCATTAAGAGAATGTAACTATATATCTATCCTAACCACTTTGAATACACATATACAAAATGGACATTCATCT
>NW_004524648.1:3920341-3929703 GCF_000260255.1 Octodon degus | reverse complement strand
TTAAAAAAAATTGATTTTGAGACATGGTCTCACTAAGTTGCTCAGGGTGGCTTCAAACTTGCGATCCTCCTGCCTTGGCTTCCCAAGTACCTGTTGTCCACCATGCCAGGACATGTGATTTTATACATAGCAAATACTCTATAAATTTTTTGCTAACTGCATTAATAAACAAATCTATAAACATTCTTGGTCCTGACACTAGAGAAGTTTAAATTTTAAGTTTATAATGTTATTTGTTTTGATAAATAAGTGTACAGAATTCCTCCTTGCTAGGAACTTCATCAAAGTATACTCTACTTTTTCTGTCTCCATGACTTCACATTTACTCTTCATCTTTTGCGCTTAGCATTCTATTGATTGTTGTAGTTATATAATCCTCAGTGGTAAAAAGACAGTGGAGGGAAAGGGGGACAAAAAGAATTGAGGTGTGTTATATATGTGTAACAATTCCCTAAATTGAATATAATCATTATGTACTACAAATGTGTACTGATAAAATTTTTTTTAAAAATTAAACCGGGAAGAAGAAAATATTCATTAGCTAATCTAGTATTAAGATTAATCCTATGAAATTGGTTAGAATTCTGATCTACCAATTACTGTATGACTTTGGGCAAGTTACTCAAACTCCTATCAAACTAGGATTATTAAAATTATTTGATAAGACTGTGGAGTAGATTGTACAACATATTTCAGGTACTCTGAGTAACTGTTCTTACAAAGGTCATAAATGATTTGTCAATAAGCTCAATAATTTATTTTTATTCCTTACCCTCCTTGATTTCTCCTTAGCAAATTGACCTTTAATGGCCTCAGTTTCTTAGATCTTGCTATTTACTGGTTCTTCTCCTTCCAATTTCAATATTCATTAGTATCTCTCTTACAGGCTTTTCCTTCTTGGATCTATGTTTAAATGTCTGTCAACCTCACTTTTCTTCCACTCATTTATTCTCCTTGGGTGAGCTCCCCTAGCATCATCCTGCAAATGCCTGCTACTGATATGCAGGTGATCAAGACTCACAACGTATATAAATAAAAGGCATTCTTATTTTTTTAGTTGTAGTAACCAGAATTATTTTTAAAATTTTTCTTTTATACTGGAAATACTGGAAAGTGATTTATAAATCACAAATCAATTGAGGGTTAGAAATGAAAATTACAAATCTATTGAGGGTGAGTGTAAAGGGCCCTTTACTAGAAGCAGAAAAGCACTATCTGGAAGCCAATAATCTAAGTGAAATGAAGAAGATCTCCTGCATGGGTAGATAGAGCTACACAGAATGCTGTGCAATTTGACTGATTACAGGCAAAGTAACACTACTCTGCCTGGGCAGTACTTCCATAATTTTCCTAGCATCATCTTAATTTTGCATAATATTCTGTCAATATTTTATAATATAGTTAAGTGGTCTTTAATATATTGAGCCTTGAACTACATACTCCACCCTTTGTTTCATTTTTTATTTTGAGACACTGTCTTACTGAGTTGTTAAATTGCATATCCAAGTCTGGGCTTGAACTTGTAATTTTTCTGGCCCAGCTTTCCAAGAATGCTGGAATTACAGATATGTGTCACTATACTATACCTGACATATTGATCAGTCTTAATTGTAACATCTCCTAACACAAATTCATTGTATCATTCCTCAAATCTATTGTTCTCTCTTTTCCTTATTTTACTTAATGGTGTCATCATTCATTCAGCTTTCTGAATATAAAAATAATAATCAGAGGGCCTTTAATTACCCCTTTCCTTCTCTCCTGAGATTCAATTACAACCCCAACCCTAATGATTATGTGTTTAACTTGGATTCCCTAAGAAAGAGAACCTGATTTAAGACTTAGGTACAAGTTCATTGGTTAGTTGTTTGTAGGATACAATCATAAGGAAGTAGATGTGAAAAATGCCAAACAAATACATTATTGGATGGGTTACACTATGTGCAACTGAGATTCAATACCACTGGGGAACTCTGGAAAACCATATAGAACACAGTTCAGGAATCTCCCAAGAATAGGATTGTATGCAACTGCCTATCCATCTTTTGTTGAGGACTTCTCCCATGAATATTATTTTCCAAGCACTTTGCAGGGTCTTGCAGTCAGAAGCTATCTGCTTGCACTAAAAATGTGAACCTGGGGGATACAACTAGGTATTTACACAATCTAGCAGGGCCTCAACTAGAGTAAGGTACAGTAAGGAATTCATCTCAGATACAGAATTTACCTTTATTTTTTCTTCCTCAAGTCCTTCACACTTCCAGCTCACCCTCCATGTTGCTAATGTTTCTAAGGGTTCTTTCTCATCGAGCTACTTACCCAAACCCTGGGAGTTAACCTTTATAGACTCCGTTTGATAAAATCTGTTTTCCGCTTTAAAAGTACAAAATAAAGTCCAAACACTTTGATCTCACAAACTCCTTAATTCTTTACATGTTGAGTATAGCTGGTTTTTTTTGTTTTGTTTTGTTTTGTTTTTGATTGGGGATCTCACTGTGTTGCCCTAACTGGCCTCAAACTCACAATCCCCCAGCATCAGCCCCCCAAGTAACAGAGATTTACAGGTATGCTATTCTGCCCAGCTTTATACTGTTATTACCTTTCTTAGACTCATATTCTATTACTGTCTTCTACCTTTGCTGTTATATGAACACTTCACTTTCTGAACTTTTATACCTTTGAATACTTTGTTCCTTCCTCAAATAACCCCCCCCCCTTAGACAAAAATTTCTTGCTAATCTTCTAAAATTCAACTTGGAAATCTCTTTGTAAAAACTTCCTTAACAGCCCTGAGAAAATTGCTTATTCCTTTCCATACTGTGGCACTTAATATATCCTTCTACTTTTGCACTTTGTAGATGGAATTGCATTGTTTTCCCTCACTAATTCAGAAATTCTTCAATGAGAGGTCTTTTTGACCCCAACATCTTTCTGCATATAGAAGGCAATTACACAATAGTTACATGCAAATAGGTCATATGGAGAGTGTCTCACAAAAAGACAAAAAATAAAAATAAAAGAAATGGAAGGAAACTTATTAGCAATTTCAGCAGATGGATACCATAAGCAAAGACTAAATACAGTTCAGAACTATCACAGAAATGTATATTTTTATGAACTGCTTTTAAAAAGTATTTGAAGCAGCTGTTTTTGTTTTGGAATCAGTTGTTGCCAAAGGGAAACCTTTTGGTTTATTCAACTAGACTATATATTTTGTTGATGTAAAAGAGAGTGAATATTCCAGAGTGTTAAATTCATATGATTTCAAATTAAAGAGTGTCTAGATTATAACTGCCCTGGAAACAGAGATACAATGTACATAATTTGCTCTTTATACAGCTCCTAGTACATATATACATAAATTATCAAATGATTTTTGGCACAGCAGTATAGTGAAGTAGGGATCTTGTGATTATTCAATTCCTCAATATGAATAAACAAAAAGTATATTCTACACAAACTCGTGCCCACTTTAATAATAATTAATGAATTTATTATTCTATTATCTACTTTTCTCATGTGAATTAGGTGCCAAAGTTTCCCCTTCTGTTACTTTGACTATTATTTCAAAAATTAATAAAGGTGATACTAATATTAACAATCAATTTGCATTATCATCACTGAAGTTGTAAAAAATGGTAACAATGATTATCACCATGAATTTCCTTGTCTTCCTGAGTGCTAGTTCATACCGAACGAGCTTCAGTCAGTAATAACAGTAATAACAGTAGTACAGTTTAAAAAGTTTGACAGTTGAGAATTTATGACCATTCAATAGAATGGTGGGATGCTATGAGTGTGGGGATGAGGGAGATTTTAATTTTCCAGGCCACTTTTGTTGTTTATTAACAAGCTCTGTTATTAGTATCAGCCTCATATTACTTATCTATACTATTTGGTGATATTTTCAGTGGACCAGATGAGTGGATCAGCATCCCAGGAGGAATCCAAACCTGCTCAGGTTCATAGCCAACAAAGATTTCTAAATATATGAAAAGATTTGACTCTGATATCGTGGTAGATACCTATAATCCCAACTCTCTGGGAGATGGAGGCAGGAGGATTGAAAATTCAAGGCCAGCCTTGACAATTTAGCAACTTAGTGAGACACTGTCTCAAAAACAAACAAATGAACAAAAGTTAAATGGATGGGGATGTAGCTTAGTGTGAAGGAACTAGATTCAATCTATAGTATAATGTGGAGGAAAGGATTTGAAATTCAACATTCTTGGGAAAATCAAAATGCAGTGATATATTCTTTACTGCTTTTTGTAATTGAAGTGTTCCATAGATTTTGACAGAAAAATAATTTAAAAAAGGTCAAAATAATAGTTGGGCCGGGGAGATAGCTCAGTAGAATAAGTGCTTCCCTGTTGATCGGCATTCCTGAATTATCCTTAATTCCTTAACTGTTCAATTTGTTGATATAAATACTTTTGTATAATTTCGTTTGGAATGATATTTTCTCACTATATGAAAGTTTTTAAAATAAAAATCTTGCTATATTAGAATGTAAGTCGCTAGATTAACCCGCAGATTCTCTTAGATAACATTGAACTAATTAACACTGCTTTAATTTCAGGAAAATGGAAAAGAAGACAAAGAAAAACAGGATACAACTGAAGTACAAGAGCCTATTGAGGTACAGTTACCATGAATAATAAGATGTTAACCCTGGGGAATAAACTAGATAAGTTAGTTTTTATGAACAAGGAAAAACTTTGAGTGTTCAAACAGATAAGTAAGGACTGGGGAGATAGCTCAGTAGAATAAGCGCCTGCCTGGCAAGCTCAGGGTCTTGAGTTCAATTCCCGGTACCACACACACACACACACACACACACACACACACACACACAAATAAGCAAAATAGCAAATAGAAAATTGCAAATTATGTTTTTAAAATGACTCATTTACTCCCAGGAAGCTCTCATACGTAGGTAAATTATTTGAGAGGAGCTAATATGAATTATAGATAAATTAAACTTGCTTTCTAAAATCAGAATTATTAACTTAAGTACAATAAGAACCCATTTCTAGAGTAACATCACTGTCCTGCTGAAAATGTAATTTCAATGTTAATAATTTAAGTAATTTTGTGTAAATCAATATAATATTAACTCGGTGAAAAAACTATAATAATGAAAAGGAAGCAGTTCAAAATAGTTAAACAAATTCACATTAATTGACTAAAAGGAAGTTTTATAATATCCTATTTTTAAAAGCATAAAAAGCTATTTTCCCAGCATTATTCATAAATTAATCTTTAAATTCTTCAATTAAGATGAAATGTTTTTCTTTCTGCACACATATCTAAAGTGTTGCTAATAGCTTAAAAAGTGGCATTTTCAAATGTTTGATTCCATTATGATACAATCTCAAATTATATTTAGAGAAGTATTATATAATTTAAGAACTAGTACACCACTGAAATACTTCCAACAATACTTCCAATGTTTTGTTAGTAATAGGAAGATGAAGTGACATGTTGAGTCAAACGTTTATCTTGTTAATGTATAAATTATGATTATTGCTTTGTTTCTAATATGCAACATTAAGTCCCCCTTCCCAATTAAGTCTGAATGTTTAGTAACAGCTACAAAGAAATCAATTCCCCTTTAATTGTAAGAGATAATGCAACTTTGAGGAAAGGCAATTTATTTTGAAATTGTTGTTTTTCTCCTTACAAAGAATTCACAGGATGGACCAGATGTCTCTGCAACAGAGACTAGCAAACATGTGGTGGAAGATGCAGAAGGTGAAACAAAATCCCAAGGTAGAGAATTAACTATTCTTCTTATACAGTAGTATCTTAAAAAATTACCTCTTCACTGAGGATGTATTCTTCAAAATTTTTCATTAAAAAAATTTAATCCTGGGGGTTATTTTAAATATAGTTTGAAAATAGTTCAGATTCCCTTTACTCTTTACTTTTGAGACAAATTTAAAATATTCATCTTTTCTTATTTAAGAGAAAATTTAGTGAAAGACTTGACTGATGCCCAGCAGATAATCCACTAATACAGGAAAATGAATTGTAGTGATATGGGCTGCTTGTTGTTCTTGGTCCTTATTATGGTTTAGGGCTAAATTGTTCCCCAAAACTCTGTGGTGTTCAGAAATGGGGTTTTTGGAAGGTGCTTGCATCATGGAGGTGCTAATAGTCATCAACAGATAATCCATTAATGAGTTCAAAGCCGAATGTGCTGACAGGATTTGGGACCTGGGTGAAAAATTGTCCATTGACAAAATGACTTGGAAGGGTGAATTGTGTTGCCTAGCTCCTTCCCTCTGCATCCGGGCTTCCCAAAGTTGAGCAGCTCTCTTCCATGTGCCCTTTCTGCTTAGAGCCAGCAGCTCAGGGGCTGAAGCCTCAGAATCTGTAAGCCAAAATAAACTTCTTTCTTTTTAACTTGTAGGAATTGGTTATTTTGTTCTAGTGGCAGGAAAGTGACAAATACAGTCATGTTTATTATTTTGTTACTGAACTTGACCACATATTTATACTGTTTGATCTAAAACTTGAATCCTACCTCATCTTTTACTTAAGTTCCACATAATTATGTAGAGTAGAAATTTATGGGATGAAGAAGCTAACAAATTAGTGGATAAGACATTCATTTCTTTCACTGTAACCACTTCTTATTCCAGATTTAGTAACAACTTATGCTAACAGAAATTCTTTACAATATTTAAAATGTAACAATTTGACTTTAAGTTACTTTCAAATCTGTTTGCAAGTATTGTATATTTAGTATGTGTGAGGCTAGGCTAGGTTGAATTATAATAATAATTATCAAAGTATTTTCTAAACCATAACTTTCTGCATAGATACTAGTTATAACTTTTGGGTGCTTACTTTTTTCTAAAGTTTCCTTCTTTTAACCTGATTAAGAGCAGTCATTTACTTTTTCTTCTTGTTACTACACGTTAAGAAGTGATGTTCATAACCCTTGGTTTTTTTTTTCCTTATAAACAGTACTATTTTCACAGCTTTACTAACTTTTAAATTTTTTCTTCCTTACAAGTTTTTACCTGCCCTCTGTTACCTGCCCTAACATCTTAGCTTCCTGATTTTACTTTCTCTTTACCTCACCCTTCCACTATTACTTTGTCTTTACCTTAATTGCCTGGGCCAGGTTTATAAATTCACTCTTTGATTTTAAACATACCAAATAGAACTGTGATCAAGGTAATTTGTTATAATTTAATTAGGCATTCCCTTTAATTAGTTTGTGGCCAAATTTGTGTCTATAAAACTTCACATATATAGTCCATCATGTAATTCATTGCCACCCTAGAAAAATGTCAATTAAAAGTTTGTGCATTTCCCATTCTTGTACATACTTTCAATTTCTCTAATTGCCTTTTTAGTAGAGGGAAGTGTGTTTTGTCTGTATATTCATTCCAGTATATGGTAAATGCTGAAAACACTGTGGTTGCTTGTGCTATCAAATGCAGTACAATGTACTTTTCTTCAGTAATCAGTAAGTATAAACCTTATATTCTGACTCCCTACTTTCTAAACATCAATATATACATTTTATATAGATATAAAATATAATATGTATATATAAAAGAAGTAGGAAGAGGATCTATTATTGTAATTTCAGCATGTCAAAGGAAGTGTCATAATCCTTGTTATATACTTGTCAAAATTAAAGTGATGTTACCTTGCTAAGCAGCTCCCAAAATATACTCAAATACTTGGGTTTGTGTAGAAAACAGTGTATCATATCAATTCTTCATCCCAGTTCTTCTCCATTTGTGGTTATGAATTTAACTTGTATTTTGAAGAACACTTTAAAAAATATACAGTTTGCCGAGCTCTTGTCTTATTACACAGCCTTAAGCTTAACAAAGTTTTGTAAGATGCTGCCTTTTCCTATAGCAATTCAATTTCAATTTAAATAATGTTGAATAGTGCTTTTCTTCTTTTTCTGAGCAGTCATTTACACTATGCACAAATATTGAGAAATCCTGCTAACAAGGACAAGGCTACTACATTTCGGGTAGATCCTGTGTTTAAAGAACATCAGCTTGTTGAATAATTCTGCTGCACAAATTCTCACAAGTTTAATCAGCAGCCAGTTCCACTAATGTTGTATAACATTAGAAAGAACCTTCTGTGGCTTATTATAATGTGGATTATAATGCATTCCCATTTATGTCCTTAAATAGATTTTGTATTGAGGTTACGCTTGGCGGTGAGCTGTGCACTAGGTACAAGAAATGATAAAAATCACTTTTAAGGCCAGAACTTTCAAAGTATGAGTAAGGAATTTTTTTGTACCTAATTATTTAGTTGAAAGCATTTATGCCCACAGTGCCTGCATAAGTTTTTGCATGTTAGAAGAGAATTGAAGTATGTGAGCTGGAGGAAGCTTCAGAATCTTCATTCTAGGAAGATTTTGTGAAATAGATCTAGAAGAAGAGTTCTAGTGCTTAGCATAGTGCCTAGTACACAGTTAGAAATCAGTAATTGTTTAGTGAATGTATAAAGGAACCAATCAATTTATCTGTAAAAGATTTAGGAACATACAAACTCAGACCTACTGAAAAAGCCAGTACTTGTTGAAGCTATATTTAATTAAGCCTCTAAAATAATTTGCCCTTGAGGCAGTTCTGTAATTTGTGATCCTTGAATTCAGAGGTCACTCAGTCAAAAGGCAGATTCAAATAAGTTTTTTCAGAATCTTGATTTATTGTCCCTGCTATTGCTGTGCCTCTTTTTCTTTTCTTAGTTTTATGGCTGTAAGAGAGAAGTGTTTGACTAGAGTTGTAACCAAACACATGTCTACTTCCATTATGTGTATCAATGGGGACAATGCAAACACTAGGATTATTGCTTGGCAACCTTTAATGGCCAAGCACACCAGAGAAGTACTATCAGGCTGCATTGAAGATAGAGAATGCCCTAGTTCATCTGTGAGGTTACTAATGAGTTATAGCAGATGTGTAGATATTAAGTTGCTGTACATATGTAGCACTACCCTTAAAGCAAGCAGAAATATACTTGTCTTGCTTTGTGTTAGAGAGATTAAAAGGAAAAAAAAGAGTATATTAGGATCTGTAGACTCTAAAAAATTGCTTTTTCTCACTCATTTAAAAATAAAAGCATTGTATATTAATGAGTATTATGATAAAAAAAGTAGATACATTCTACCTACTCACTAGCCTCCAAAATTATTTGTTTGCAAATCCAACTGAAAGGTGAGAGGTACGTTATATTACTTTCCACATTTTCTTACAAGAATATTAAAATTTGGCCTCACATAGATATGTATTTGAAAAAAAGAATTTTAATAGTCCTTTCAGATAATTGTGGCTTTCTGTAATACTACATCTAATTTTCCTTGTGAC
>NW_004524648.1:3906457-3909141 GCF_000260255.1 Octodon degus | reverse complement strand
ATATAATTTTTTTGCTTCTCATTCTTTATTCCATTTCCTCATCCAAATTTCTCTTTCATTTTGATGTTTCTTCTTATTTTACAATATATATTGTACAATTTGGATCTTACTCTTTCAGCGTTTCACACTAGGGAGACAATATGATCTTTACACTTGAGAGTCTGGCTCAGCTTGCTCTTTTTTCCTAGAGACCACATTTATTCAGCCTGCCACCATCAGCAGCCCTTCTGCAGGCCTGAGCCCAGATGGAAGCTGCTCTATGGAGCTGGCCACTGCTCTGATTTCCGGGTTCAACCAGTCCTTCCAAAATGGTTCATGGCCATTCCTTCTTTCACATGGGATGTCTAAGCTGTCAGCATTCACTTCCAGCCAGTGCAGTCTTTCAAGTCAGATGCTACTCTCCCCTGCTCTACGTTTCTGTGGAGGCCTCTGGAGTTGTCAGCACTCACCAATTTTTTGCAGCTCTAAATTGCTCCTCTTGCACAGTAAGTCCTATATAAGGGAAAAGGTACCACCAACTACTTGCTTCCTCTTCATTGAAGTTTCTCCCTTCACTCTCTCTATAGGTTTCAATTTGTAACTTAGATATTTCCTGGGTCCAGGGGACCCACTTCCTTTCTTCTTGTCTTTCCCACATTGCTATATTCCAGCATCTGGACAGTGATTCTCAGAGAGGCTCTTTCTCTACTATTTATCACTCCACCATCTTAGTCCTCTTTCCTATAGTTTAATTAAGGGAATCCCTTACATTTTTTGGAGACCCTCAAAATTTCTAAATATTTCATGATTTACAGAAATTGTATGCAATTCCTCTGTGTACTTAAAGAATACACATACAACCTTTCCTGTCATTTCTGGATAGTCTTGACAGGGAACAGATGTAGAAAGGTATTCTCAATCCAGTATCTTTATCTATATCTCCATCTTGCATTTAAAAAATAAAAATATTAGAGAGTCTAGAAATAAAAGCATGAAAATAAATATATTTAAATATACACGTATGGTAGACTTTCTTGCCTACAAAGGTCATATTTCCCCAGGTTTGTGTGCTGTAGTATATAGAAATCACTTGATATCAAAGAAATTTTGTGCAACTTGACAATCAATGAAAAAAGTTTATAGACATGGAATAGGTATGTATCATAATTTGCATCAATGAAATATGAAAGGAAGTATTTGACTGGACAAAGGAATTTTGTCTTCTCTTGAATAATAAAACAAAATCCCAAAGGGAGAAAGTGTCTTTGCCCCCAACCCTTTGACCCTAGAAGTGATGTCTGGAGTAGTAAAATCCATTATGTATCATGAGGCACAAGTGCAAAAAATGAATGAAGAATAAAACAAATAGTCTAGGTACTTAATGAAATCACTGATCTGCTGAATAATTTCTGATTAAGTCAACAGTAAATATCCTTATGGTTCAAGGATATGACTTGAACCATAACCTTATGACTGTTACACTTTGTGACACATTCAGCTGTTTTCAGATATCCAACTATATTATGTCAATTGGTATAAAACTTTTTTTTTTTTTTTTTTTTTTTTTGAACCAGGGATTGAACTCAGGCCCCTGTGCTCGCCAGGCAAGCACTTATTCTACTGAGCTATCTCCCTGGTCCCTAAAACATTTTTTGAAGTAATATTTCTGGGTCATATATGTTAAAATTTACTATTTCTTATATTTCTTTTATTTTCTCTCAAGAATTAACCCCAGAGGAGCAACTGAAAACCTCGAATGGTCTGACAATGGACTTGAACACTGAAGTCACAGGGAATATGGTAATTAGAAAACCTGCAAGGGTGACTTTTAATTTAGAGGAAACTGAACTGAAACTAAAGCTAGAAGAACCATGGAAGAAAAATCTTTTTAAAAGAATAGAGGCAAGAGCCCAGGCAATGCAACAGAAAATAATAGATAAGGATAATCTGAAGAAGGAATTAGAAAAGAAGTCTGAAAAAAAACTCCCTAGGGATAATTTGGCTAAAGAGTGGTTTAATATTGAAAGCACAGCACTGAGTACTCGTGCATATTTGCTTGACAAACTCCTACCCACCTTAGTTCCTGCAATGGAAAAAATGTTAGCAGCACAAGAAAAGAATCTTTTAACCAAAGCTGATGTTCCAATCAAATTTGATCCAATTAATTATTTGGGAGAATGCTTAATGAGGAGTAATCCTAATTATATCAAAGATCCAGGAATGTCTGGATACCAGAGGGTGATGAGAGAAGTCACAGAAGACCTGAAGCTACATGTTCCTGAAACTATCTGCAACAGGTACGATTTGTTCTATTTTCAATTAATCTATATACTTACATTGAAAAGCTGGTAGAACAATAATTTAAATATAAACAAGACTTAAAAAAAGTGGTTTTATAGTTTTTCAGAAAGTATTACTCAAGCTACTATTGTGTACTTCACTTTTTCAAGAAAATGTTAAGACTAATGAATTATAATAAACAAGTCCTTTTTATCCATGTATTTCTTTCTTTTTCTTTTCTTTTCAGTACCAGGGATTGAGTATAAGCATATCCCATAGCCCAATTGATATATACTTAAATGTTATTTATTGCCTATCAGATATTCAAATTTAACTGGGGTCCCTATCTTTCTATTTGGAAGTTTCCAGGCTGCATATCAGTATAATCAAGGGACCAGGCTGACTGGAGTCTTTATTATTATTAT
>NW_004524648.1:3901227-3906357 GCF_000260255.1 Octodon degus | reverse complement strand
GGGCCGGCACAGCAGGCCTGGGGATCAAATCCCCAGCCCCTGCACCTGCTTGCAGGCGCTTTAATCTGCTAAACTATTTGGCTGGCCCAACATTTCTTAAATATTGGTTGTGATGTGAAATCTGAAGCCACGTTCTACTGTTACATTGAAATCTATTAGTCTCTCATGTACTTCATATAGATCTTTTATATGTGCATGGTTTAGTAACATCAGAGATTGGTCATTAGGAAATATCACTATTGATTTATACTCATTTTCTAAATGTTGACTTATTTCATAGTTATCAAAAGTCATACCCATCGATATTCAAGATACAACAAAATTTTATAATGTCACCATTTAATCAAGGATACCCAGATGAAAACAAACTCGTTTTACATGTATGTGGTGGTGAATACAGGTGGAGACTACGTGTTCCATTGTAACCACTGCCTTGAGTCATCTTATAGGGGCAGAATTTTATTCTTCATTAGTTTTTTCTTTTGGTTTGTTTTATTTTGATTTATTTGTTTTATGGAGTCAGAACAGAATGATTGGCATTATGTTTTTGCTTTTCTTTTACTCTTCTTTTTTTGTAACAGGAATTGATCTTAGGACCTCATTCTTGCTAGGCAGGCACTGCACCGCTGAACTAAATTGCTGGCCCTATGATTTTTAAAAATTAGCTTAAGTTAAGTATAATCTGCACGTACTAAAATATGCCTACTATAACTGTAATTTAATGATTTTTATAAATTTACAGATTTGTATAACCAGCACCCACAATTTATTTTTTTTCTATTTTGAAAACAAGTTTTTAAATTTTTCATTTATTTATTAGGATGATAAATAAAGATCATATAGATTTATTATGAATGAAATTTGTATACATTATGGCATAGCTAAATCTAATTAACATATATAATACATCGCACAGCACTTTTCAGTAAGAACACAGAACAATTTTCAAAGATATAATATACTTAATGTTGTCTTGATGCTATACAAGGATTTTTTTTTACATTTGCTATTAATTTTTTGCCATGAGTAATTATTTCTTGTGCAATGTTAGTTTTCAAGAAATATCAGCTATATGGGCTGCTCATGTAGAAGAGTGAATATCCCAAGTATATAGGAAACTCCAACAACTCAATAATAAAAACATAACCTGATTTAGAAAATTGATGAAGGACCTGACCAGATATTTCTCAAGGAAAATATACAAATGACTAGCGACTGCAGCAAACAATGCTCAACTCTATTAATCATTCAAAAACTGCCAACTAAACCACAGTGAAATATTTCCTTACAACTTGTCAAAATGGCTTTTATCAAAAGGACAGAAGATAAGTTCTGGCGATAAGGTCATTTTCAACAACATGTGTGATCCTAGAGTACATTAAGTTAAGTAAATAAGACTGGCAAAGAAAGACCAGTACCCCATATGTTGTGAATCTACAAATAAATTGAACTTAAAGAAGCAGAGTAGAATGGTAGTTATGAGTGGTTTCATACTGGTGAACTGGGAAAGTGTATATTTCATAATACAATATTTCAGTTAGATAGATAGAAGTGGATGACTTCTGTTGTATAGCACAATTTAATTTTAGAACACTCTGATTAACCAAAAGTAGGGCTGGCCAGATAGCTCAATGACTAAAGCATCTGCTTAGGCAGAGTGTAGCTGGGGTTCAATCCCCAGTATGCTTTCCCAGCCCTGCCCCTGGGGCTTGCTGAGATGGCCATTGAGACTGGGTGTGGTAGGTCATACCTGTAATCCCAGCACTTGGGAGGCTGAAAACAGGAGAATCACTACGAGTCTGATCTAAGTAGTGAGACCCAGTAGACCCTGTACTAAATACATTTTAAAAAATAAACTGATTAACCAAAAGTTTTATCTTTCTTGTTTATAGTCAAACCCTACTTTTACTTTCAGCCTCAGTCACTAATCTCTTTCTATAAATTAACTTTTCTTTACATATCATAGTAATAGAGTCACATGCTATGTGGTTTTCTGAATCTTCCTTTACTTATCATATGTTTTTGAGGTTTATCCATGTAGAATGTATCAATAGTTAACTTTTTTATTACTGAGTGGTATTCTATTGCATGGATGGATATATTTTATTTTGTTTATCCTTTTTCAGTTGATAAATACTTGGTAACTTGAAAAGAAAGGAATGTGAGAATTGGCCAAAGAAGAAATCAAAACCTGCAAGGGAGTTTCATAAATACAGTAATAATACCTACTGGACTTAAGATATTATATAAATTAAACATTACATTTTTTCATGTTTCTTCATAGATTATTTAGTTTTTCTCTTGAAAAGAAAGCTATACTGTCTAGATAGGATTTATTCTTCAGAGTACTGACCTTAAACAGAATTTTAGGGCAACAAAACTTTTTTTCCAAATTAAATCTTATGACATACTGCAATTATGTTAAAGAAATTGAAGCATAGCTACTGTGGTCACAAATGATACAAGGAGCTTAGAATCCTAGAGTTGTTGAAGCTCTGATGTCTTGCCCTTTTATTACAATAATAGTATTTATTTTGAGCTATCACTGATAGAAACTAGTTTCTAGTTATATTAAAAATGATTATAGAAATAATTCTTGTATGTATTTATTTTCTCCTCCATTCATAAAGTCACAAAAAAGCCATTAATAATATATAGTCCTGATCCTATTGTGGTTCCAGTGGGCCACTAATTTTTTTCAGTGGATATTTGAAAAAGCCTGAAACTACTTCATCTTTGTAGCCATATCAGAAAGAAAAAATATTACCTTAATATTCCCATTAATTCTTCAATATCAATCACCCTAATCACTTCTTGGCCATTTGACTGAGATTAAATGCCATCTCAATCATCTCATATACCATATTATAGCTGTCCTAGGAACTTGGGGCCACGCTATCCAGGTGTACTAGAAAAAATAATCTATATAGTTCTGTGTGTTGGTGCCATGAAAAAAACATGTAGTTTTCAACCTCAGATAGACTTTCAATTTCAGATAGATTATTGCTTGGAAACCTATCTGTAGGTACACAGTCTTCTTTCCATCCTCACAATAGTTACTTTAAATTTTTTCTTTTAAATAAAACTTATGATCCCACCTTTCTTCAGTTTTAGCAATATTTATTTTATTCCATAAAAAAATAGAGAATGTTATATGGAACACATGTACTTTTCTGTGTCCTCACAGTTGGGTATGAGAAACATCTTATCTCATGCAAGGCTATTATATGTTCTTGATTTTACTCTCTCATATCTCTTCAGACCTTGAGGGCCATCATCTAAAATCTCTCCTATGTCTTCTATTTTTCTCTCTACTTTGCCTCTTGCTTTTCAATTTCTAAATATAGTCAAGCTCATCCTACCTTTAAAAAGAAATCCTTCTCTATGAGAGAAAGAAAGAAAAACTTTTCTTTGTATAGTCAATTATGTATCAGTTAGCTTTCCAATGCCTGGGACAGAACCCCCAATAAGCACAGCTTAAAGGAGAAATTTATTTAGCTTATTGTTTATGGTGGGTTCAGTCCAAATTTGACTGGCTCCAAGGCAGGTATGGAAAGGTGGAAGTGCGTGACAGAGGAAAGCTTCTATGCCATGACAGCCAGGAAACACAGAGATAAGAGGCAGATGTTAGAATATACTCTTCTATAATCATCATTTTTTAATGTATTTAGGGCAGGGTCTATGGAGTCTACAAGGTCTCCCTATACAGATTAGACTTCTAGTGATTCTCCTGTTTTCAGTCTCCCAAGCCCTGGGATTACAGGTGCGCACCGCCACACCCAGTCTCAATCACCATTTTAGCACACCCCAGGGGCAGGGCCGGCATGGCATGCTGAGCATCAAACCCCAGCCACTGCACTCTGCCTAAGCAGGAGCTTTAGTCTGCTGAGCTATCTGGCCAGCCTTATAATCATCATTTTTAATATAACTAGAAATTAGTTCTTATCAGTAACAACTCCAAATAAATACTATTATTGTAATAAAAGCCCCAATGACCTTACCCTTCTAAGCAGATTCCACCTTCAAATATGAAACTTTCAGGTGAAATTATAGATCTCATCCACAACATTCCATTTCTGGTCCCTGAAAGACTCATGTCTATCTCACTATGCAAAATGCATTTGGTTCATCTGTAAGGGTTACCAAAGTCTTTACCAGTTCTATCACTGCTAAAAAAAAAAAAAAAAAAAAAAAAAAATCCAAGCCCAGTCTCCTCTGAGACTTAAGGCAATTTCTTAGCTGTGAGCCCCAGTGGAAAAATCATAGAGAAAATGAAATACTTCAAATATGCAATTTTACAGGGTAAACATCCCCAATCCAAAAGAGGGGAATAGAGGTTTATAAAGATATCAGACCTAAGCGAGATTGATACTCAGCAGGGCAAGTATTAAATCCTGTATCTCCATGTCCAACATCCAGGGCAGATTGTAATGACACATTAGCTCCAAAGGTCTTGAATGACCCCACCCTAATGACCTTGCTGGTTGCAGGCCACTTGACCTCTCTGTTAAGCTGGCTCCAATCCCTGCCATCAATCTTCCTTAATAGACATTTCATGTTCCTGGCATCCCTAACTTCCTGGTGTCTCCATTGGACCTTTGGTTTCACTCTCAAAGTTTTATACACAAATACTCTTTGTCTAGCCTCCCAGGCCATCCTTTGTGACCACATAGCACTTGCATTCTTCATGCCTGAAAAATCAGCATTATGTGGATAATGCCAAGGTGTGTCATCAGTTTGAGCAATAAATATGCTCTCTTGAACCATAGCTGCAGCAGCCTCTGAGTGCTTATATGGCTGTGCATAGTAAAATAAATCCCATGGAAATAATTTCCTAAGTGGTCCTACTTGAGTAGGCATTCCAGAGACTCTCTTTTCAAATGAAAGGTTTATACTTGTATACCTTTGAGCCTACATTGGGTGGGGTCTTGCTGATTTCTGAGATACTCTCAGGGTGTCTCTCATCTCTTCCCTATGCAAAGTCCTTAGTTTCTTTTTTCCCCACTTCTTTTTTGGTACCAGGAATAAAACTCAGGGCCTCATACTTGCTAGGCATGTGCTACACCACTGAGCTATATCCCCAGCCCTTTAGTTCCTTTTTAAAAATAAGTTCTATATTTATTTATTTAT
>NW_004524648.1:3890091-3892726 GCF_000260255.1 Octodon degus | reverse complement strand
ACTTGCCAGGCAAGAGCTTATTTTACTGAGCTATCTCCCTGGCCCTGTCCATGTGTTTCTTTCTCTGTGATTCCAAGTGTATATTTCTTCCCTTTTTCACATATGACAGCATGCCCTCTACTACTAATCTACATCCCAGCTCTGTATATTTAATTTTGTATTTGTTTGTATGCTTATACTAGAAGTTAAGCTGTATGAGAGGTGAGACTTTCTAAAAGTTTTACTTTCCAATAGGTAATATATTTACCTGGCTTAAAAAAAAACAAAATATAAAAAAAGTTATGCAGTGAAAAGTTTCCTTCCTGTCCTTAGTCATCATCCATCTGCTACTCTACCTCTGACACAGATAACTATTGTTCTCAGTTTTCTGTGCATCTTTAAATGGTGGGGTTTTTTTTCTTTCTTTTTTTTTTTTTTTTTAATTTTTAGGGAAAGGTCTACAGGGTGTTCAGGGTCTCACTACTAGATTGGACTCATAGTGATTCTCCTGTTTACAACCTCCCAAGAGCTGGGATTACAGGTGCGCGCCACTATGCCAAGTCTCAGCATGCCCTGGGGACGGGGCCAACACAGCAGGCCAGGGGATCGAATCCCCGACCCTGCACCTGCTTGCAGGTGCTTTAATCTGCTGAGCTATTTGGCTGGCCCTGTGCATCTTTACAAAGTGTCTTTAGCATATAACAATGCATGCAAATTATACATTTTTTCCTTTACACAAAAACATGTAATGAGTCATAGATAGTCCCTATTTTCCTTTTTTCATGTGTCTTTTGTCAGGTAATTTTTTAAAATAAAATTCTATCCAGTGAATTTAACTTACAATATCGTGATTTTAAGTCACTGTTATATTTCAAAATATTTTCTTCTGGAAGTATTATGATTTTAATTTTTATTTTAAATATTAGTATGCTTGGAATTTATATTAATGTATCCATACTTAATGTATCCTCCATATGTATGTATCCATACTAACATATACCATACCTTTCCCTCTTTCAAATGCCTATTTGGGACTGACGAGATAGCTCAGCAGATTAAGTGCCTGCTTTGGCAAGCACAGGGACCAGGGTTCAATCTCCAGTCCAGGATGCTATGCAGACCTTGCCCCTAGGGTGGGCTGAGCCAGCAACCAAGTCCAGGAATGATGGCACACTGGTGGTACTCTGCTGTAATCCTAGTGCCAGGGAGGCTGAAAACAGGAGGATCACTATGAGCCCAAGCTTTGTAGTGAGACCCTGCACCAAATACGTAAAATGAAAATTAAAAAAGCAAAGAACAACAGAAAAAAAACACTGCTCTGTCTCCAAAGCCTGCACAAGGGCTGAGGCTCATCCTGTCAAATGGCTATTTGTTGGTCCCACTGATTTGACATAAACCTTTATTATTAAGCTTCTGTATATTTTGCAGAGTATCTCTTGCTTTTTCTTATTCCATTGATGATTTTCCCTTACTGCACTAATACAACATGACTTTAACTCTTAAGGTGCTAATTATATTATGATTAATCTGACAGTGCTGATGTCTCCTGCCTAATCTAGTGTGTTTACTTTTTTTAAGGTCAGCTTTAGGACTTAATTGTCTACTTAAGTGAATAATGTGAGGAGAGAAAAACAAGACAAATCTTTAGGAGGATTTTTAAAATTTTTTTGAGGTACTAGAGATTGAACCCAGGACATCTGCACTGAGCTCCATCTCCAGCCTTTTGTTTGTTTGTTTCTTAATTGAAACAGGATCTCACTAAGTCACTAAATTTCTCAGGTTGTCCTTGAATTTGCAATCCTCCTGCCTCAACATTCCAGAGTGATGGGATTATAGGCATGCATCTTGGTTACTCTCTTACCTGGTGTCTTGGGTACTTTCTGAGGGCAGCATGGTGGAGGGGTATGACAGAAGAGAATTGGCATGGCGTGGGAAGCAGGAAGTAGAGAGCAGTCAAGGGAGGAGTGAGGACATATACTTTTGCAGGTCAGACCACTCAGCTCCTCTAACCTGGCTTCACCTTGCAATATCACACTTAGCTATAAACTTAACAGCGGTCTAATCCACTGATCCAATCACCTCCCCAGACTTCACCTATAAGTATATGAAGTGTGGAATAAGCGCTTGCCTGGCTAGTGCAAGGGCCTGAGTTCACTCCCTGGTTCTGCCAAAAAAAAAAAAAAAAAAAACTTTCAAATGTGAGTATATGAAGCTTTGGAGGAAAATCTAAATATAAGCCATAACATTCTGGCACACAGCAGTGGGGCCAGCCAACTATGAACTGATACTGTACAAACAGTAAGCCAAAATAAACCTTCCTCTTTTATGTTGTAAGTATTGGGTATTTCATTCCAGCAAAGAGAAACGTAACGATGATGCCTGGTTCCTTAGAGAAATTTTTACAGAAATATGATTATATAGTGCTCAAACACTTGTCTAACTTGCCTAGTGAGTACAAGGTCCTGGGTTTGCTACATAACATCACCAAAAAAACCTAATAAAATAATATATATTAATTAACTTAGGAAATGAACATCTTTAATAATTACCAACATTTCTATATGAAAAAGTATATTTTCATTTGCTTTCTTTTTTTTTTTTAATCTTTTTTTTTATTTATTTGAGAGAGAGAGAGAGAGAGAGAGAGAGAGAGAGA
>NW_004524648.1:3888150-3889395 GCF_000260255.1 Octodon degus | reverse complement strand
AGCAGGTACTTTAGACTGCTGAGCTATCCTGCCGGTCCTAGTTCCTTTTTGATAACGTTAATCTTCAGCAAGCAAGCTCTCCTTAGTCTCAGCTTTATAAGAACTTTCTTACTGGACATGATCAAATTTGCCACATCTTTCATCTCCATTTTTTACTTATGATTCTCATTATTGACCTAGCTAAAAGTAGCCAGTAGTACCCATTGCCTGAACATTGATCTGTCTTCAAATTTCTATGAGGTGAGTCTTAGACTTTTAAATTCAACCTCACACCAAGGTGTTAGACATGGACAAAGTATAGATAATTTTTTTTTGCCAGAAAAGAAGTACACATCGCTAGCAGTCCACTTTCCAATACCCAGTCCTCAGTTCCCATCTGAAACTTCCTGAGTTTGTCTTTACTATCCACAATGCTATTGCGATTATGGTCTTTGGAGCTCCAACCAGAATTTCCCATTAAGTTATTTGTGTAGAATCTTAGGGTTTTTCTAGTCCTAGGTTCTCCAAACCTTTCCAAACTCCTCCCATAAACCAATTCCAAAAGCTCCTGAGCCACAGGTACATAGTCAGGTACATAGCCACAACCCCATACCTGGTACCAAACTCTTATGTTAGTCAGCTTTCCTTTTCCTGTCACTAAGAAACAGTACCTGACATCTACAATTTAATGGAGGAGAGGTTTATTTTGGATCACAAGTGGATTCAGTCAATGGTTGGTAGATTCTAAGAGAGAAGTGGCATGGTAAAAAGGCATGTTGGAGGAAAGCTGCTCACAATGTGGCAGACAGAAAGTTAGAGAATGGAAGATCTTGGAATGAGAATATGCCCTTTCAATTCACACCCCCAGTAACCCACCACTTCCACTCAAGCCCCTTCTCTGAATGTGAGACTTTTTTAGATCTCTGCAGTAAAATTTCTTGTAATAATTATCTATTCATTCAATCTACACTTTACCTCCAAGTCCACTGTGGTCTAAGTTCCATTCTCATCACAGAAATTGCTCTACTGGGGACCATTGTTAAACACAGAAATTGACCATTTCCTTTGTGGTGAAATATCTTTTTTGTCTACCCAACATCTCTTTGAGGAAACCACCATTCTCTTTAAATCCACTTGGTTTAGGTGGGGCTGTCTATACCCCTCTAGAACTAAGGATAGACTGACACAGACCAGACCAGGCAAAATACTCACTGGTGGTTCATAAATATGCATATCAAGTCAACTAAAACCTTTCTCAGATTTTTT
>NW_004524648.1:3879798-3882695 GCF_000260255.1 Octodon degus | reverse complement strand
ATCAGTGCTGTCCTAACTTTTTGTGTAGGTTTTACTAGTAATTTTATAATACTTTTATTTTTTTATGTATTTAGTACAGGGTCTATAGGATCTCACTATACAGATTGGACTTGTAATGATCCTTCCTGTTTTTCAGTCTCCCAAGCTCCGGTATTACAGGTGTGCACCACCACGCCCAGTCTCAACATCTCAGCACTCCTTGGGGGCAGGGCTGGATCGGCAGGCCAGGGAGTGAACCCTTCTTCCCTGCTTCTGTCTAAGCAGGCACTTTAGTCTGCTGAGCTATCTGGCCAGCCCTTAACATACTTTTCTGTGATTGTAGTCTGAAGAAATGAAGGTGTTCTTCCTGTCTTTCTTTTTATTTATTTATTTACATTTTCATACAGAGTCTCACTATGCAGTTTTAGCTGGATTTGAACTCACTATGTAGCTCAAGCTTGCCTGAAATTCATATGATATGGGGAGAAAAACTGATCTCGGGTGGGTGACCTCCAAATGACATAGAGAAAAAAATGATCTCCTGACCTGACCTTCACAAGTTCCTGTTCTCTAAAACCGTAGAACGCATTTTAGGAACAAACAGAGGTTATGAGCAGAATATATTAATTGAGGGAAAGAAAGCTCCTGTCCAAGAGAGGGACAGGAAGGGGGCCCCGAGCGGGTTGTCCCCGGGAAGTTGTCTCTTCCAGGGACTTTTATAGAGGAAAACCATGTGGCGAGGTGGGTCTAAGGTGGTGAAGACATGGGAACTCACTTAGGTGGGCATGAAGTGGGACAAAACTATGGTCAACCAATGAAATGACAAGCACCATTGCTCAGGTAAAATTATTAAATCCAGTATCAAATGGGGAAGTGAGTCACATAGCATGTGGGCATGAATATGGGACAGGGTTTCTTCCTGTTGGGGGTTGGGCTAGTGACTCATTTGGGCTCTTTCAAGGTGATTGGTACCTATTTAGGATTATCAATCCCTAATGCCCATCCCTACGTAGCTGTGTTTCCTCTTTTTGTCTTGGTCTTCAGGTGTGGCACATATGGGAGTGTCTGTCTCTTCCCAGTTGTAAAGTTACTTTGTCTTCCATCTTGTCTCCTTGCAGGCCTACCTATAATATTTCTGTCTAACTTGGCTGCCTGCAACACATAGTCATCCTCCACCCTCAGCCTCTGGAATCCTAGGACTACAGGCACGTGTCACCACAGGCCCAAAGCTATTACTTTCTATATGATTTTTGTGCCCAGCTACCTTATTGATTTTTCTTAACTGTTTTTTTTTTTTTTTGCTTCTATATTACCTGCAAATAGTAGTTCTTCTTCCTTTTCAATTTTTATACCTCTAAGATCTTTTTCTTACCTAATTGCATTGCTTAGTATCTCAAATACAATGTTAAATAACAGTGATGATATGGACATTCTAGTCTTGTTTACTGATAGGTTTTGACTGTGTCGCAGCAGAGAAACAGGCAGAAGGAAAAAGGGAAAAAAAAAAGGGGCTTTATTACAGAAGGGAAAGGGGTTTCATTATCTTGGAGGACAGGGAAAGAATTTGGGAAGATAAGAAATTCTCTGGATTGGAACAAAGGGAAGCTGAGGCTTTTATGGCCTTTTGTCAGGGATGGGCTTGAGAGGATGTTTAGATATACCTGAGGGGTTGACTGGGGCCTTCCCTGAAAGGAAACTGCACCCCAAACTGGGCTGAGTTAGAGAAGAAGAGGGGAGATGGTCTCTGGGAAGATAAGCTTTTTTATTAAGGGCTTCAGCCATATTGAATGACCACCATAATTCAGCAATTCATAACCTATCATTTACTACTTTAGTAGAAGTGCAAATGCTTTTGTGTCACTGCTTCCCTATACCAATTTCTTTTGGGGCCAGGGAGATGGCTCAGTAGAATAAGTGCTTCCCTTGCAGGCGCAAGGGCTTGAGTTCAATCCCCGGCTCCACCAAAAAAAAAAAAAAAATTATTTATGGGTGGAGGATGTAGTTCAGTAGTAGTGGTTGCCTAACCTGTGCTGCTAAGTCCTAGATCTGGTCCTCCAGATACTGATAATAATAATCTGTCTTATAGAGTGCTTTTTAAAAATAAAGACTTATTGTTGACTTTTCAACACTTATGGAAATGAACATTTGATTTTCATCTTAGGTTCATTAGTGAGAAATTTTATTTATAGATTCCAAACATTGAATTATCTTGGACTTCCTGAAATAAAACCCTCTTGGATGCTATGTATTTGCTTACATTTGAAATGTGCTTCATACTTGTAGTACAGAATAAACATTTTCATTTTAATTAAATAATTTAAGAATATTGTATCTATCTGCGTCGATACATATACTTTTCTACTAATACTGACAGTAAATGAAAATAATATTTTCTCCCTTTGAGGCAAGGTTTGTGTTTGTTTTCTTACTAATTTATGGCATTGGGAATTAAACCAAAGACTTTTCACTGAGCTCTATCCCCAGTCCTTTCTAATTTTTTTTTAATTTTTGAGACAGGATCTTGCTAAATCAATAACTTGCCCAGACCAGGCTCAAACTTGTGATCCTTCTGCCTCAGCCTCTCAGAATGCTAGGATTGTAGGCATGCACTATCACACCAAACTCTTTCTTGAGCATCATTATAGATGTAAAGATTTATATACATGGAGTATTTTAATTAGTTATAGTCACTTTTTCTTTATAGTGCTCAAATTGTACCAACTTTGGATCCTGTTTTCACAGTCATTCCTTTAGTCTTTGAAAGAAATCTCATGCTTTTTGAAAAAGGATTTCTGGCTCCTTTGCATGAGGATCACCCATCTGGGAGATAGAAGTACTCATAAATATGGAACTGTCATTACTTCCAGGTTCTTCAGGACTAAGAAATCTAATTTCATTTCATCTTTATAAGGTTTCAT
>NW_004524648.1:3864777-3879395 GCF_000260255.1 Octodon degus | reverse complement strand
ATAGTTACATTCTCTTAATGAACAGAGGGATTTGTTCTAATAGTGTTTGTAAATAGGATATAATGTCTGCATATTGTACAGCAAATAACCACTAGGAAGAATGTATGCAATGTGTTAATTATTGAAACTGTCCTACCAATTTGATTTGAAACTGTCCATTGCTATTTGTTTCTCAATAAAATTATGGAGAAAAAAAAGAATATATTTATAAGGGAAATGGTATGAATATTGGTTTTAGCATATATGTCCAAAATATACTAAGAAAGGCATGGCATGCTGTGCCGGCCCTGTCCCCAGAGCACACTGAGACAGCGAGTGAGACTGGGTGTGGTGGCACTTGCCTGTAATCCTAGTGCTTGGGAGGCTGAAGGAGAATTACTACATGTGTAATCTATGTAGTGGGACCCTGTAAACCCTGTACACCCTGTCTTAAATACACTAAAAAAAAAAAAAAGATGCTAAGAAAGAATATGAAAATTTAGTCCATCAGTAAGTCAAGCCTTCTCTTTAATTTTCACAATAATCCATAATAGGGTCTCTTTCAGTCTTGTTGCATTGATTCAAGAGGGAATCACTAAAAAATGTCTACCTTTTATCTTCAAGTCTATGTTTTGTTCTTTTTAATTTTTTTAAAGAGAGTACAAATTAGAAGTAAAACAAAAAATTACTCAGTAGTAGTGGTTTAATTTCAGAATTTCACTTAACAAAGTAACATGAATTTCACAGTGTTTGTTGTAATACATAATGTTGTCTTCCAACCAGTTATTCATATTACCAGATAAATGCATGTAAAGTTGGAAGAAGAAAGAAAGAAATGTATAAGAAATTAAGAAGAGAAAAAATACAAACAAGTGAAAAAAGGAGACGAAACAAATTAAAGTATTAACTGCTTCTTTCCCTAAACCAGCAGAAATGCACAGTACAGTTGTCTAAAGCATCCTGCTTACATGCATAGCTATATCTCTTTCCCCCACTCCCTCTCTTGTCCTTCTCAACTCAGTAACTCTTTCCTTTTGAATAAATTCATTCCCTTTTACCAGTGTCTATTTTGCCCTTCAGATTTTACCTAATCTCCTTGATTTTATGTTTTAATCTCTTTTGTCTTACCCTGGATTTTGGCTCCTAACAACATGGATTAAATACTGATTTGCTTTATTCTATAATTTATATAAAAAGCTTCAAAATCACAATATGATAAACCTGCTAACTAATAGTGAAAATACCAAATGTAATGTTAGGTTTATCTCAAACATTTTTTGATTCTTAAACAAAAAAAGTATATGTATATACATATATGAATAAAATACATGTGAATAGAATATGTATTTGAATAGAAAATGTATATATAAATATATATTGTGTTATATGTAAACAAACTGAAGAAACCTAGGATTCGAATTCCTTTGTACCAGAGAAAATCTTATTTAACCCTGACTTAGGACTATGAAAATATTGATAGATTTGATTGCATAAAAGTCAAAAGCTTTTTGCCTGCAAAACTGAGTTGCTATTACTGAGTTCTGCTGCTGTGACACAAAAGCAGCTATAGGCAATGTATAAGTGAGTAAGCATGGCTGTGTTCCAATGAAACTATTTATGATTATTGAAATTTGAATTTCATATAATCTTCACATGATACAAAATATTAGTCTTGTTTTGGTTTTTAAAAGCCATTTAAGAATTAGAAATCATTCTTAGCTTTTGAACCATGCAAATCAGGCAGTGTGCTAGATTTGGTGTACTAACTGGTATAAATAGTGTCTATGACATGTTTTCAGATATAAAAAAACTACACTTTAAATTTCAGAACCTCTTCCTGAATATATATTTTCCTTCTAGTATGGAGACATATACTAAAATTTATAATGTAGCCTAGCATTCTTTATAATTCTTTTTTTTTTTTTTTTTTTTTAGGGGGGAGGTTTTTTTTTTTTTTTCTCTGAATGCCTTCAGGGCAGGTTTGGCTGGCTTGAGTTGTGGGGATTGAACCACAGCAACCTGAGCCTGACCGCTTTGTTGAAGCAGCCACTTAAAGAACTGAGCTATGGGGCAGGCCCCCCCGCATTCTTTATAACTCTTTTAGCTTTTTTCCTACAGGGTAAACAGCTAATTAGAAACCTTACTATAAAATTTTTTTTTCTGTTTTGGGAGCTCAGAGCCTTGTACATGCTAGGCAAGCATTCTACCACTGAGCTATATGACAAACCCTTAATAATCCTTTTGGAATTAGGTGCATATATTGTATTGGAATAAATAATATACATGTACAGATTTATTTTATTTTATTTTTATTTTAGGAAAGCATCTACAGGGTGTTCAGGATCTCACTACTAGATCGGACTCATAGTAACGCACCTGTTTACAGCCTCCCAAGAGCTGGGATTACAGGTGTGCACTACCCTGCCCAGTCTCAATTGCCATCCCAGAGTGCCTCGGGAGTGGGGCCGGCACGATACGTCAGGGGATCGAACCCTGGCCCCTGTGACTTCTTGCAGGCACTTTAATCTGCTGAGCTATTTGGCCGGCGATCAAACTCAGGACCTTGTGCTTGCCAGGCAGGTGTTTATGCCCCTGAGCTGTATCCCCAGCCCCCAGAATTCTTTTTATATATTTTGTTTTATATATGGACATACAATTTTATTTTCAATTGAAATAATGTTTCTAAGGGTGTGATTGCCTTCCAATGACATCACAGTCAGCTGGGATGGTTGATTAAAAGTATAAGTTCCGTATACTAGTTCCTGAGTTCACTCCCTACCACTGAAAAGAAAAAGTACAGGTTTCTAGACTATTCCTCAGATTTAATGAGTCAGAACTTCTAGGAATACATTTAAAACAAGTTCCATAGGATGTTATTATGCACTCTAAAGTTGCAATACCAAATTGTAAAAAAAAAAAACAACAAATTAAGGAAGTTTTTGTACTAGTGAAAAGTTCTATTAGCATTCAGAAAAGTGTCATTAAACTTAATAAATAACATAAAGAAATTTCTGTTCATGATCTGTGTTTTCAGGGCAATATACAGTATTTTTAGAGCAATATACAGTGTTTCTGCATTTAGATTTTTTTCAATTAAAAAAGTTTCAACTTAGGAACTAGTGTCAAGACAGTAAATATATATATGTTGATAAATCTTCCTGTAAGAGAGATTTTAAATATCAATTGATACATAAAATTTTAGGCATCTATTAATATTGTTATCAACAACAATGGACACACCAGGACTCTGCTCTAGGTTCCATTGCCAACCAGTGATATGATACAAGAGGATTAAATTGCTTTGCCTATGTTTCTTGAACTGGCAGTTTGACTACTTAGGATCATCTGAGGCTTGATAAGAGCCTTAGTTTTTATTTGACCAACATTTATTGTAGGAGTTTCTTGAAAGAGATAAAGTAATCAAAGATGACCTATTTTCCTGGATTGCTGGGATTAGGGCTTTGTCTATCCATAGCAAAAATTAAGATCTATATAACTGATGATAGCTTATAAACACAGCAATCTTAGTAAAAAATAATCCTTTGAAATGCTTTGCACTATATCATTGTTTATGCCAGTCTCAATCCATTGTAGAGCCTTAGAGAAGTCCAGTTATTTTAGCAATGAGCATTGTTATTATTTATATTCAATAAAAGGGAAACAAAATCATCATTTAATTTGTCAAGACTTAATCTTCTAGTGATAATGTTGACCCAATTTAATCCAAAATATTTCCATCTGTCTGCTTTCTTGGACAAAAGGGATTTATTCACCTGTTTGGTATCTCACAGCAATAGGTAGAAAAGATAGTCCTTACATATTTGGAGCAATTGTTATAGTGGTAGTTCATTAACTGATAAATACAATGTCACTATTATTTGTAAAATATAATCTGCTACCTTTCATTGGGGTTCTTGAAAGAAAAGTGTAGAGTTGAAATGAACTTTAATTCCTACATGAAATTTTACACAATTGTAAAATATTATTAAGTTTATATCATTTGCTTTTCAAATTTTATTCCATCCTTTTAGTATGTTTTCCTTCTGATTCTAATTCCTCCAGTACTTAGGAATGCATGTTTGAAAGGTCCCTATCATCTGATGGCAACCTGAAAATGAAGAATATTTGTCCTTAAAATAAGATTACAAACGTTTGATCACCTGATTGTGATGGTTACAACATATTGATGTATGTGTTAAAACTTGTAAAACTAGAAATCATATGTGTCAGTTTCACTGTATAATTTTAATAAAGAATTTTAAACAATAAAAAGGGAAGATTATTGATGCTAGAATTTCAAGATGGCCCAAGGAAATTGAGCCTTTTACACTGTACATGTCCTCTCTTTTTTCCCTCAGTCCTGACACATAAAATGCTAGAACAAGAGTTCAAATGAGCTAGGAAGTAGATCTAAGAGACCCCATATATAAACTTGAGTCTTTTCCTGTGTGATATAGATCCATTTCTGGCTTGAAAGTAATCGCTGAATCTTGTAGAGATTATCTGTTAGTAATCATATTATTGCAAAGGGATCTTTGCTGCACCTTAAGATATTTTTTGAATATTTTTTCCAGTGGCTTCTCCTTATTAGCCGTATGCATTAATAATAGAACATTTAGTTTATGAAGAAAAGAATCACAGACATCAGTGAGTTTTTTGGTTGGTTGGTTGGTTGGTTGGTTGGTTTGGTTTTCGTTTTTGCAGTACTAGGGATCAAACTGAAGACTGTGCACTTGCCAAGCAGGTACTTACGCCGCCGAGCTATCTCCCAAGCCCAAGAGACACACAGAGATAATCCTAAGAATCCCTTCCTCTATCACAGATCCATACAAGAGAAAAATAAGTCAGTATAAATGCTTAAGCATTAAGAATATACAAACCAAGTAAAATGTATAATGGGCTATTGTGTAAATGTGCCTTTATTTTATTCACTGCAGATTAACTCATGGACAGTCTTTAGGGAGCTCATCTAGACTATGTGCCAAAGTTCATTGTGTTTGTTTCTATTGAAATGTGGCATCTGCAAAAGACTGTAGCATTTTCTTTAAAGTATTATACGTACTTACATTTTGTATTTTAAAAAACCCTTCAAAATATGTAACTCATTCTTTCAAAGTGCTAGCACTAGGATTTGGCAAGACAAAGGGTATGTTTTGTCCTTGATATGGGTTTCCTCAGTTGCCAGGAGACAGTGGCTTCCTAGACAGCTATCCTTTCATATTCCCCACCAGCTGTCACCCCTTCATAGAGCCAAACTCTTGTGCTTACATATGCCAGGAAATCCTGCAGGTGCTCCTTCACAGGAGATATTAGTAATATTAATCAACATTCAATCTCAAATGAATATCTGATTTTATCAGTTCAGTAAAGCAGATTACCTGAATGCCCAAAGGGAGTGTGTAGATTAGAAAAATACTTAGTATTGTGTTTGTATAACTATTATGCTTACTGGTATGTGGTAGGACTTTATTCAAACAGGTTTTAATTTTGTTGAACATGAAGCCTAATAATTTGTGTACACTGACCAGTTTATTATTCATTTCTAATTGATACTCTGATGCATGTGTGTATCCTATAATTAAATACTTAGAAATTCAGCTGCAAGTCCTTAGTCCACCCCAGCAAGAGAGGCTGCATTCTTCACACACATCATTTTTATATCGTACAGATATTGTTATGTTTTGCTTTGGTTTTTCTGAAATAGGGTCTAGCTATGTAGTTCAGGCTGTCCTTGAATTCACTATGTAGCCCAGGATGGCCTCAAACTCACAGTAATCTTCCTCTCTCAGCTTCCCAAGTGTTGAGATTAAAGTATACCAGTATTTGAATTTAGCATGTGATTGATGAATTGAACTTCAATAAATGTTTTTAGATGAATGAATTAACAGTTCATTTATTGAATATTCTTAGTCAATATTTATTACATAACTATTGAATCCTTAATGTTCAGCTATATCTTATAGGAAAAAATACAAAATTTGTTTCTTATTTTGAAGAACTTACACTGTCTCGCTGCAGAAATACAACTAAAACAGCTGTCCAACTATTCACTTCACTTTGCATAAATTTCTTGACCTGTTTTATCTGGCTTTTGTGCCACTTTCTTTCCAATAAGTGATACTAAGACCAGAATGTTCATGCTTGTATGTCCATTAGAAAGAGTGCTTTCTTTGTCTCGTACTTACTTCTTAGCAATAGTCAATGGTGATGACAATTTCTATCTTGAAATCCTTTCTCCCTTATCTTCTATGATATTATAATTTTCCTTATACTTCTCTGTTTATGGTTTCTCAGTGTCCTTTGTTGATTTATTCTGTTATTTGTTCAAGTATTAAAATTTCTTAAGACTTGCTGCTAGGCCTTATTATCACGCTAATCATCCCTGAGTGCTCTCCTTTTACATTTGACCTCAGTTTCCATCTATACCTCTATGACTTTCAGATTTATATATTTAGCTCAAATATGTTCTTTGACTTCAATATACCAGTTTGTCCAACTATCTATTCAAATTTTGCCTTTGACATTTTGCAAGCACCTCTGTTTCAAAAAGTCAGTCCTTATGTGGTTGTGCATTCATCCAGATCCTTAAGACAAACCTGAGGAATTAACTTTGTACCTTTCACTTCCTCACTGTTTCACTTCCTCATTGTCTAGGCAATTATTGGGTCCTGGTGACTTTGCCTTTTTTCTCAAACTTCTTCATTTCTGGCCTGTTGCCATTGTTTTCATCCTAGTCTAGGGTACCATTCCTCATCTACATTAATGTAATAGTCTTCTAATTGATATATTTACATCCACTCTTACCCTCTTCTAGCCTGTTCTTTATCTGTAATTGATTTTTCAAAAAGATATTCCTATCATGTTCCTCAACATGAAAACTTATAGCTGGAATCCCTTTACTTCTGGAATAAAAATCAAAACCTTAACTTGGCTGGTAATACCTACTTTGTCTAACCTGGGACCTGACTCTTCTGTTCTTACAGTCTTCACTCAAGCCATATGGTAAGTGCTAGGGATCAAACCCAGGAATGTTTTACCACTGAGTTATCTCCAAGCCCTCTTTCTTTCTTTCTTTCTTTCTTTCTTTCTTTCTTTCTTTCTTTCTTTCTTTCTTTCTTTCTTTCTTTCTTTCTTTCTTTCCTTTTTTCCTTCTCTCCTCTCTTTTTCTCTTTCTTTTCTTCTTCTTGATTTACATGAAGTTTAAATGATACAGAAATATAGAATATTAAGATATCTATCTATACACAGTAAAAAGTGAATATAAATTAGCCAACTCCATGGTAATTTCTAGTTAAATATTCATACAAATACATATTCACATTTTTCTTTATGTATAGTAATAACACATACATGAAAATTCTGGCAAAAAATCAGAGATATTAACAATATTCTCACATGTCAAAAATAGTGTGGAATATGCTTTAACAGAAACATTCTACATGAATGTAAACCCCTGATTTAATTCCATGATTTTCTCATGCCAGAAGCATTGTTGGTTCTAACTTTTTAGAAGCGAAAGGATATTGGCATCATAACACATTGGCTTATTAATAATTAAAGGAAATAAACTGATATCTAGCCAATTAAAAAATAATTAAAGGATGTTGTATGCACAGAATCTTAGTGTATGCAAAAATTTTAATATTGATTATTTACTAGGACATGGTAAACTTTGAAATTTTCTTCAACATAGGAAAATAACTGCACACATTTGGTGTGTTTTTTTAAATATATAAAACATATACAAAAACATCCATGATTGGTCTCTGTGTTCCTAATAATAAGTCTTGTCTTATTTTTTTCATGTAGTATAAATTACATTCTATAGCAGGATGGCATTAAGACCCAGTAGTTCTTAAACAATGTTACTAAATAACCATAAGCTTCAAATACAGCAAAGGTGAATAGTGTTCATAGACCTTACATCATGTAGATTTTTTTTTTAAAGAAAATGATGATTTTGATTTCTTCCACAGTTCAGAGTTGGAAATTATATAGTACAGGGATGTTTTTAAATAATCAAATGTTCTTTAGTGGATGAAAATTTTCATTGCAACTGCAATAAATAAGCATCTGCATCCTTAGCTATATTACCTGTATACCCTAGAAAGGAAGGTTCCTTTTTAAATTTAGGAGGTCTGACATTTTCAATTATTTATAGTTTTATTCCATTTTTCCAGTATCTATTGCATCCTTAAGATTTTATTTTTTCTTTCATGTCCTGACACTAAGGAGGAAATACAATGTTTGCACATATGGGTCTGGTTTATTTCACTTAAGAGTATGGTCTCTAGTTGTATCTATTTACCAATAAAGGTCTCAAACTTATTCTGTTTTATAGCTGAATAATATTCCACAATGTAAAAATGCCACATCTTCTTTTGAATGGAAATAGTTTTGTTAGTTTTTTTAAATTTTAGACAGGATCTTGCTATGTAGTACAGGCTGGCCTTGAATTCGCTATGCGCTCTTCATTTGTTTGCAGTATCAGGGATTGAACTCAGGACCTTGTGCTTGCCAGGTAGGCACTTATGCCACTTAGCTCTCTCCCCAGCTCATTTAATTCACTGTGTAGTCCAGGCTGGCCTCAAATTGGTAGCAGTCCTCCTGCCTCAGCATCCTGAGTCTTGGGATACAGGCATGCACCACCACACCTGGCTTGGATAGAACTAGTTTTGATGAAATATAACATTCAATTTTTATGTAATCCAGGGAAGCATTGCTGTAAGTGGGGGATTTTTCTTGTACAATTTGAATAGATAGAATTGGATTGTTACAACTAGAGTGGAGAAAAAGTTTTGCTTTTACTCTTTAACCAGATAAATTTACAGTGGACTTTTAAAAATATTTAGAAGTACTTGTTCATATGGGGAGACATTTATTCATTAGCTTTTTGCTATATAAAAAAAATCCCAAATTTAGTAGTTTAAAGTAATATTTATCTGCTCATGATTTTATCATTGGAAACTTTGGGCTGAGTTCATGGCTCATTTCTACTTCACATAGTATGAACTCACTCATGCATTGCAATAAGATGACAGTTGACCTTAATTGCCTTGCTAGTGATTGGCTGATTATCTGAAGAAACAAGGGAGGTAACTAGATCATTATCCAGCAGGCTAGCGTAGGCTTACTTCCAAGGTGTGGTGGAAAGGTTTCCAACTTCTGTGAAAAAGGACACAGCCCAACCCCAAGCACTTTTCAACTCTCTGCCTGCTTCCTGTTTGCATTGTAAGTCATATGGCCAAAGGCAGGTTAAAGAGATACATAGACTCCACCTCTTCAAAGAGGAGCTGCAGAGTTACACTGAATACAAAAAGACATGCACACAGAAATGTGAAGAATCTGATTTTTCCTTTCAGTCTCCCTACATGGGAATTTCTATTTAGAATCTAGCTGTGGATTATATCTACCTTATATTGCCCAAAGTTAAAGTTTTGGATACAATGGAATTTTGTTGATTGAAATAAACATTCACATGAAGCAATGCAAATTATGCAATAGAAATATTTTTCATTCCTGGAATAAGTGACATAATCAATTTAAAATCCATTTGAGTTATATTTGGAACCTCATATACAAGAGCTCTGAAGCTCAAAACAACATTTTGTTTCTAAGTCTGGCCATCAGTAAGTGGGAGGAAATGATGTCTGAGCTGAGCTGAGACCTAAAGCATGTGGAAGATCTAGTTAGGCACAAAAAGTACTTCATGAAGTGAAATATGACAAAACTAATTTTGCAAATCCACTTATATATCACATGAGAATCTTGAAAAATGCTTATTATACTGCATGGTTTACTTATCTTTTTTGTTCTACCATTGAATTCTAAGCTTTTTTTTTTTTTTTGGTGCTGGTAGTAGTGGTACTGGGGGTTGAACTCAGGACCTTTACATGGAGCTATATCTCAGCCCACACCTTTTTATTTTAAGACAAGTTCTCCCTAAGTTGATAAGTTTCCCCAGGCTAGACTGGAACTTTTCATCCTCCTGTGTCAGATCCCAAACTTCTAGGATTAAAAAATGTGCATCATCATGCTTAGCAAAACCTAAGCTTTATGATGGCAGAATCCATACTATGCATCCCTTGATGTTGGTGTAACATGAATGAATGAATGATTTAGTGAAAGAGTGAATATAGCTGGGATAAGAAATAGGTAGAGAATAGCAAGCTACAAGAGAATGAACAAGGACAATGCTAATAGAGAGAGAGAAAGTTGTGGAAGTAGCGGATGGAAAAACAGAGCAAAATGAGAGGCAGCTAAAAGGGATGGGAGGTTTGTATGCTTACCAGTTGCATCAGAGGAATTTACCACTTTCTTTAAAGTACCAATTAATCTTTTGGGCTCAAACACCAACTCTTTTGGTATTATTAAACTGCTTCCTTCCTTTGTTTTCAAAATGTGAAATCTATTTTTGAAGGCTTGTTTTCATAGAGAATTCTGAAAGTTGGTTTTTTTTGTTGTTGGTGGTGGTTTTGTTTTTTTGGTGGAACTGGGGATTGAACTCAGGCCCTTGCTCTTGCCAGGGAAGCACTTATTCCCACTGAGCCATCTCCCTGGCCCCTGAAAGTCTTATATGGGCATAAAGTAATGACTTAGATTTTAATAATTTCTTTGGAATATTAAAGGTATCCAATTTGGCAGTTCTTACTTGAAATATTATAGGTTTCAAAGTCTGTCAAACTGTCTTAATCTTTTTCCTTTAAAAGATGAAAATCATTCCTTGGTTGATGAACATTTGGGTTGTTTCCAAGATCTGGCTATTACAAATTGTGCTGCAATAAACATAGGTGCACATATATTGCTGTGGTATGATGTTTTTAATTCTTTGAGGAAGATAACCAGAAGGGGAGTATCTGGATCAAATGAGACCTCTAGGTCTAGTTTTTTGAAGAATCTTTGCACTGATTCCACAATAGTTATAATAGTCTACACTCCCCTCAACAGTGGAGAAGGATTCCTTTTTCCCCACAGCCCCTGTAGCATTGGTTATTGGTCAGTTTCTTGATGATATCCATTATTTTGGGAACCAGATGGAATCTCAGCATTGTTTTAATTTGCATCTCTTAAATGACCAATGATGGTGAACATTTTTTCGTACATTTATTTTCCATTTATATTTCTTCCTCTGAAAAGTGTATTTTCATCTCAGATGCCCATATTTGGATTGGGTTTTTTAATTTAAGGGGTCTGACATTTTCAATTATTTATATGTCCTAAATAGTATTACTCAGCCATAAAGAAGGATAAACTTGAGACATTTCTAGGTCAGTGGATGCACCTTAAGATCACACTCATTTTAAAAAAAAAAAAATTTTAAGAGAGTAAAAATTATAGAATTAAAACAGAAAAAATTACAAGTGATATAGAATTTCACTTAACAAAGTAATATGAATTTCACAGGGCTTATTGTAATAAATAGGTTGTCTTCCAACCAGTTATTCATATTACCAGATATATGCATGTAAAATTGGAAAAGAAAGAAAAAAACAAAGCAATGTATAAGAAATTAAGAAGAGAAAAAATACAATTGAAAAAAGGAGATGAAACAAATTAAGGCTGGGGAGATGGCTCAGTAGAATAAGCGCTTCCCTGGCAAGCGCAAGGGTCTGAGTTCAATCCCTGGTTCCGCCAAATCCAGGAGATAAAAGACCAAAACTTGAAGAGGCGGGGAAAAAAACCCAGGAAAAAAAAAACAAAGAAAAAAACAAAGCCAAAAAATACTCTAAAGCTCCATCTCAAAAAAAAACAAAAAAAACAAATTAAGCATTAACTGCTCCTTTCCACAGACCAGCGGAAATGTACAATGCAGTTGTTCAAACCATTCTCCTTACATACATAGATATATCTCTTTCCCCACTCCCTCTCCTGTCCTCCTCAACTCAATAATTTCTTCCTTTTGAATAAGTCCATTCATTTTTCCCAGTATCTATTGTACCCTTCAGATTCCAGTTTTCTCTTTCAGGTTCTCACACTAAGGAGACAATTTAATGTAAATATAGCATTGTCCTCCAGGTGTGAGAACCTGAGTAAGTAAGGACCAAAATGTGCAACAGATATTGTGAAATAGGAAGAAATTGTTCAAAAGGAAGCAAGAACTAGGGAGGGGGAAGGAGAAAAGGGAGGAAGAGAAAAGAAAAGGAAAGGATAAAATGGAAACAAAGCTTTATAAATCAAATGGGGAAGAGAGGTTGAAGGAAGGGGAGTAGATTGGAGGAAAAAGCAGAATCAAAATATATCTTACACAGTTACAAATTCCCTATAATTAATATGATCATTATATATATTTAAATTGTATCAATAAATAATACAAAAAATGAAAGATGAAAACCTGTCTCAAACAAACAAAAAAGAGAACTTGAAACTGGGAGTTATTTGTATTATTCTGAACCATGTGATTTGATTTTGATCAAAACCAGTTTGGGTTTTTATAAAGTCCTGATCAGGATAAATCATATGGGAAATCAAAATTTTTCTTCAGTCTCAGGCTGGGTGATACATCCTTTGTACAAGGGAATCTATAGTGCTTCAGCAGGGGCTGTGAAAGTGTTTGACATTCTCCAGAAAGAGGCAATTGGACAAGATACAAGATGTGATTGAAATATATGGTGTGTATTTAAATTTTTTAAATTATTACAGTATAAGACACTTTGCCATTAATCCCTCTCAAACTCCACTTTCTTCAAACATATTTATCTGATTGTTCTCACCACTTTCTGTGATATTTCTAGAAGTTCTTTTTCATGAGTGTTTTTGCAAGGTGAGATTTATTTAAAAATGCCACACAATGGAAAGATAAGCTTGTAAAAACATTGTGATACATCTTCATGTAGCTTATCTATCAGATCTGGCACCATATGATTTCTAGCTCTTTCCTAGTCAAAAATCACCATAAAAAGTAAAAGTTTTCAATCAATTCAGGACACTGAGGCCACCATTATAATGCAAGTAAAAACAGGAAAGAGGATTACCAAGTGTGCTTCAGAAAGTGGCCAGAAGGATGGAGAAGTTATTCAAAATAAGAGAGAGTATTTTAATGGGAATTAATTTTAGAGTGTCTTTTACTATAACAATTTTTTTAAAATTCAACACTCACCATATTCTTAATGATGCCTCATATTTCTAAGCAAATTTCTCAAAATTTTCATTAAAGGTATCAAAATGACCTAACACACTTGTAATAAATGCATCTTCCAAACATCTACCATAGTCCTGGGATCAAAGCCTTCACAATGATTTCTATAGCCAGAGAAGAGACAGGTTCATGGTTTAAGGCTTTTATGTATCGGTCTTGTCTTTAGATTATGTAGGGTAGGTTGTTGGGCTATCCTCACTGCTTTTTTTTATTTTCAAATTGTATGTGACTATTTGTAATTGTATATACCTATGAGGTATAATGTGATGTGATGAGTTATCCACATGCAATGTAGAAAAATCAAATCAGAATAATTAACATAAGCATTTATCTCAAATACCACTTTATGGAGGTTAGAAAATTTGAAATTACAGTCTTAGAGAATTTGAAATATAAAATATATTAATTATACTGCTGTGCAATTGATCTTTTAAAAATATATTCCTCCTGAGATTTTGTACTTTTTGCCAACCATCTCATTTCTTCCACCCATAATCTCTGTAACCACCATTCTATGATCATTTCATATTTCACATATACAAGAGAATATATTGTCTTTCTGTGCCTGTTTTACTTAACATAATTCTTCAGTTCTATTTATATCACCACTATGAACAGAATTTTCTTCCTTTTTAATGCTGTATAGTATCTCTTGTATTCATACACCACATTTTTATTTATCTGTTTATCTGTTAGTGGCCACTAAGGTATTCCATAACTTAACTATTATGAATAAAGGAGTAATGAATATATAAGTACAGACACCACTTTTACATAATGATTTCAAATCTTTTGGGTAAATATCCAAACCTGAGATTTCAAGATAATATGCTAATTTTATTTTTTAGTTTTTTAAAGAACCTTCACACAGTTTTCTGTAATCACTGTATAACTTTACATTCCTACCAATACTTAAGTGTAATATTTAGTTTGGCAAAATAGGTCCCTCTTCTAAAAAAGTCAACAATGTAGAAAGCATAAGATAAATGGCAAATTCAGTAAGTTCTAGAGGAAAAGAGGACTCACTCCAGGCTTACTTCAGGAAAGATTTTATGGAGAAAAAATAAGTATAAAGTTTAAATGAGGCTCTCAGCTCCTATATTCTTCCATTTGAACAACATGAATCAAATCCAAGAGTTTAACTTATCACGTTTTCTATCTTTATACTTTTTAGAGTTTCTAAGTTGAAGGAGCATGTTAAACAGAAAAGACAACAAAGAGAGCACCTACACACAATCAAGGCCAAGGTGGCTGACATGCGGAAACAAGCTTTGCAGGAACAGTTTGATGAATGGATTCTAGATCCTAAAGGACTCATTCCAACAGAAGTGGTAAGAACTGGGTATATGTAAAGGGTAGTAGAGGGGGTAATAAGAGAACAGTTGCTGGAATACAGAGTAGAACACTACAATCCTCCCGTGAACTTCTCAGTACTGAATTGAATTAAGTCAATTCTTGACCTGTCTGGTTCATATGAGTTGATTCTTCAATTTACACACATGCA
>NW_004524648.1:3855451-3864677 GCF_000260255.1 Octodon degus | reverse complement strand
AGAGAGAGAGAGAGAGAGAGAGAGAGAGAGAGAGAGAGAGATTTCTAAACCCTTAATTCTGGTAAAGGTTGCCAAATTAATTTCAGAAATACATTATATTTGTTTGTTTGTTGTATATTTATGCTACTGCTTCTGTCAGACTTATGAGGCCATATCTCTTAGCTCCAGGGAAAGTACATTCTAAGAATTAAATATTTTCTCTTAGATGATTATGGAGTTGAAAATATTTAATTGTTGGATACAATGCCAAGCATATTTTAGATTAGTGTGAATGATTAAAAATACGCCAGAAGGATGAGCCACAAACCAGAAGGAAACAGCAAAAAGACACAGCTGATAAAGAAATGTTACCCACAAAGATAAGACAGGAAGCATCACAATCCCTGACTTGAAATGATACTATAAAACAACTGTGAAAAAATCAGCATAGTACTGGAAAAAAATATGATATGGAAAAAACAAAAACAAACAAAAAGACCAGATCCCAGGATCAATAGAACATATTAAAAGATAAAAAGACAGCTACAATCATACTTAGCCACCTTATCTTTGCCATAGGGGCTAAACATGTTCACTGGAAGAAAGATAGCCTCTTATATAAATAGTGCTATAAAAACTGGCTCTTTATATGCTGAAAACTAAGACTAGACCCATGTTTAATACTGTGCACTAAACTAAGTCAAAATGGATGAAAGATCTAAATATTGAAACAGATGTACTAAGTCTACTGGAAGAGAAAGTAGGTAGAAATCTTGAAGATATAAGGATAAGCAGAGATTTTTATGAACAAAGCCAAACTGCATGGGAAATACTTCAAAGAATCAACAATTGGGATCTCATCTTATTAGAAGGATTTTTTTTTTTTCTCATAATGGCTTCAGGGCAGGTTTGGCTGGCTTGAGTTGTGGGGATTGAACCACAGCAACTTGAGCCTGACTGCTTTGTTGAAGCAGCCACTTAAAGAACTGAGCTAAGGGCCAGGCTCCCAATCTCATCTTATTAAAAATTTTTTGTACATCAAAAGAAATCAGAGTGAAAAGACAAATGAAAGAGTGGGAAAAAATTTAGCCTGTTGTTCCTCAGACAAAGAACTGAAAATATCAGATCCCATCAAAGACCCAATCCAAAAATGGATATCTGAGATGAATACATACTTCTCAGATGAAGAAACACAAGTGGTAAATACATATATAACAAATGTTCAACATCCCACACTAAGTGTGTTCCCTACCATAACGTGATCCCTACCATAAACTACAGACTTGGGTGGTAATGATGTGTCAGTGTAGCTTTGATAATAACAAATGTACAATTGTAGTGCAAGATAATGGTGGTAGGGGAAGGCTTTTATGTGTGTTGACAGGGGTTATGTGGGAACTGTATGCTGTCTGCTCAATTTTTCTGTGAATCTAGACCTTTTCTAAAAAAATAAATCTGCCTTTGAAAATGGATCAAGAACTCTGAAATTTAAATTTTTGTTATAAAAGTGAAGAAGTATAGAGGATTCTCAGGACTTCCTGTCTGGTTGCTAAATGTATCTCAGCTCTATGATGCCTGTAGTTGAGGGGTGACGAACTGTCCACTGGAGGGAGAAAAATAGGATCATTCTCAGTATTCAAGTCATTCTTGTACACAAAATTTGGGCATCACTGAGGACTTATTTGTGACAGTACTTAATAGAAGGTATGGGAAAAAATAAAACTAATATGGATATTTAAATTTTTAAAAAATTGTTATAGTAAAAGACATAGCGCTATTAATCCCCCCAAAATATCTTCCCTTGCTTCAAAAACACTTATCCCATCATTTTTGCTACTTTCTGAGGCATTTCTGGAAGTCCTATTTCTTATCTTTAATTGTTATTGTGGCTGCCTCAATGTCCTGACTTAATTCAGAATTTTTATTTTTCCTAGTCATTTTGACTTTAGAGAAGAGCCAAAAGTATCATAGTGCTAGGTCCAGAGAATAAGATACAAGAGGACAGTCTTAGTTACTTTTCTCGTTGCTGAGACAAAATGTCCAACACCCAAAGTTAAAGGTGGATAGGTTTATTTCATCTCAGTTTGTAGAGATTTCAGTCTGTACTCGGCTGGTTCCAAGTAGGGATGGATGGCAGACAGGCATTACAGAGGAGAAACATCTCGTAGTATGGCAGGCAGGAAGGCAGCAAGCAGCCAAAGCAGTGAGCAGCTGTCTGCATTCCCTCTCTCCCTTTGTATTCTGTCCAAGCTATAAGTCTGTTGATTGGTGCCACCCACATCAAGGGTGGGGGTTCCATTTATATCCTTAATCCTAGTATCACACTTTTTAAAAACTAAACTTTATTTATATATTTTTTACAAACATAATGATCACATTTATCACAGGGAATTTTTACTTGCATAATATATCTTAATTCTTTTTGTTTTCCCATTCTCTTCCCTTTCCATCAGTCCTTCTCCCACTTTCCACTGACAAAACTTTATTCCTATTGTCTTCCTTCCCTCCTTTTTTTTGGGGGGGGGGAGGAGCGGGGAGGAGGTCTCACTATGCAGTTTAAGCTGGGCTTGAACTCACTATGTAGCCAAGGCTGGCCTCGAACTTGCAGTGATCCGCCTGCCTCAGCTTCTAGGCACGTGTAGTCCCACCACGATAAGCTCATTCTTTTTTTATAAATCCTTATTTCCTTTCCTTCCTTCCCCTCTCTGCTCCCTTGTTCCCCTTCCCATTTTTTCTCCTTTCTAATATTATTCTCCATTTTGGTCCTTATTTACACTTTGGGTTTCTCACACAAGAGAAACAATGGGATATTTAAATATGTGTGTCCCCAGTATCACACTCTTAATCCACATTTGCATGCCCTAATCCAACCACCTCCAGAACTCCACACCCATGACAGTATGAGGCTTTTGTGGGACATTTATACAATCCATAACAAGGACACACCACAATGTTTTTACAAACCTACCTTTCCTTTGGTTGGCATGTGGCATTATCATTCGCTGTATTTTTGTTCACACCTCTTGAAGAGACTCATAAAAGAATTACAGAAGTACTTCAGAAAGTAACAAGAACAGTGGCATAAATGTGTTTGAAGCAAGGGAGAATAGTTTGAGAGAGATTAATGGCAGCATGTCTTTTACTGTTATAAATATTTTAAAATTTAAACATTCACTATATAGTTCAATCATACCTTGTATTCCTTGAAGTTTTCTTTAAACCAAGAGTAAATTATAACTGTTTTTGTTCTTTGATTAGAAAGATTGTTAGCATTTAAATTGAAAAAATAGAGATAACTTTTAGTCTAAAATATTAATTATGGGCCAGGGAGATGGCTCAGTAGAATAAGTGCTTGCCTGGCAAGTGCAAGGGCCTGAGTTCAATCCTCGGTTCTAATAAATAAATAAAATATTAATTATATGGAAGGAATTACTGAGTTGAGAAGGATAAGACAGGGTGTAGAGGAAAGAGATATATTTATGTGTGTAAGCAGGATGGTTTGGACAACTACTGTGGATTTCTGCTGGTCTATGGAAAGGAGCAATTAATCTTTATTTTTTTTGTCTTCTTTTTTGAATTATTTTTCCTTTTTCTCTCTTCTTACTTTTTTATATTTTTTCTTTTATCCAATTTTGCATGCATATGTATGGTAATATGCACAACTAATTTGAAGACAACACTAGGCAATACAACAATTACTGTGAAATTTGTATTATTTTGTTTAGTAAAATTTTATCATTTATACTTTTTCTGTTTTAATATTACTTTGTATGTGTTTTAAAATATGAAAAATAAATAAAATACTAAGCATGTGATAACTGAGGGGTTTCTTTTTTCTTCTTTTTTTAAATTTGTAGATTCAGAATGTTCTTCATGAATTTTTTCAAAGACCATGTTTTGCAATTGGTAAGTATATCTACTGGTTTTTTAATTTCTTTGTTGTTAGGGGTGGGGTGGTGGAAGCACTGAATTTAGATGAAAAGTCAATATTAAAAGATGTTACTGAAAGTTCTTATAGATAAAATTAATCTCTTTGACTCTTTCCAGAAAACAAAAAACAAAACAAAAACTAGAAAATCTGGGTAGAATCACTGTCAGTTCTTTTAGGCCTGGGCTCCATTTTATTATAAATATTCTATGATACCCCTTTATTATCCTGTGACAGTGATGGTAAACCTTGTAGAACTTTCAATGATAACAGATTCAACACACATGTCATAGATTTATCACTATTGTCCTATAACATTGTTAGAAAATATTACTCATGTAACTTGTTTCTTGTGTATTTGGTATAGGGTCTCACTACACAGCTTGGACTCATAGTGATTTTCCTGTTTCAGCCTCCCCACCGTTGGGATTACAGGTATATGCCACTACACCCAGTCTTGGTGGCTGGCTCAGCGTGCCCGGGGCAAATCGGCACAACATGTGGCATGTGGTACTGGGGTTCGAACCTGGATTCTTGTGCTTGCCTAGGCAGGCCGTTAAACCTCTGAATTATCTCTGTGGCCCTACTCACATAACTTTAAAAACAAGATGTCATAACTAACATAAAGGAGAATAAAAGTCACATGTACTGGGCCGGCCAAATAGCTCAGCAGATTAAAGTGCTTATAAGCAGGCACAGGGGCTAGAGTTTCAATCCCTTGGCCTGCCATGCCAGCCCTGCCTTTGGGGCACACTGAGATAGCAATTGAGACTGAACGTTGTGATGTATGCCTGTAATCCCAGCTCTTAGGAGTCTGTAAACAGGCGGATCACTATGAGTCCAATCTAGTCGTGAGATATTGAACACCCTGTAGACCCTTCCCTAAAATACAGAAAAAAATGTTGCATGTACTAGTTTCAATATTTATCTATTTTATTACAACTTTGCTAGAAGACATAAGATAGTAGCCATACAGTTCTACCTCTTATTGTGACCACTCAGATATAAGAAGAAAAAAAATATATCCAATTGATCTTCTTTGTATTTGACATTTTGAAGTAAGGGCAAAATGAATGGATTTGTGTGTATCTATAGTTCCTGTGATTATGTGTGCATATAATCCCCTGTGTCTGTCGTACTAGAATTCAGATACAATGTATGTTACCTTCTATGTAGCACATTTTCTGAAATTATGAACAACTCTTGGTCAAGTTCCAGAACTAATTTGGTATTTAATCTTCCCTGAAATTTTCACAATAGTTAGATTTTTGGAAAACTCAACAGTAAAATTAAGGATGAGGATGTGGCTCAGTGATAGAGTATCTGCTTAACATGCATAAGACCCTGGATTCAATCCCTAGCACCAAAAATGGGGGAAAAAAACCCCCAGCAAAATTGTACTCTGTATCTATTACATAAAATAGAATTTGGTTCCAAATTCAAAATTATTAGATTTTTCACTTATGTGAATGTCTGACAAGAGAGGAAAGCCTTAACTGTGCAAAAATCATGGTAGTTCTCCCCATCGGTGCAATAACAAAAATTCTTCCACATTATTTCCACAGTGCACACTGGGGGGCAGAGATTAAAAGGGCCACCCCTATAGAGAATAGCAGATTTTGGTATCTTTATTTTCAGAAAGAGATTAAGTGAAAACAAAACAAAAAAATCTGATTTGTCACATAAAGAACATGAATTAAGGTCTTATATTTATAGAATTTACATTCAACTGAATTTTTGAATTAATTTTTTGATCTCTTGTAATATCATGCTTAACAATAGATGGTGAGAATTTTGAAGTCTGTTCTCTCCTTTTTTTCTATACTGATGACTGAATCCAGGACCTTGCACAAGCTGGGCAAGCATTGTATCATGGAGCTTCACTCCCAGTCCTATAATCACTTTTTAAAATAAAATACGCATCTCATCTTTCTGGTCACTGATCCCCAAACATGATTTGGGCCTTGTTGATAATCTTTTCTCCTTCTCCTTGCTCTCAGCCTACCCCCAAACTATAATTCTCCAGTCAGTTCAACCTCTATTCCTGTTTCTGAAATTCTTTAAAATAACCACACTTATTCATTTTATTTTGGATGTGGATACAGGAGTGACTTAAAATAACTCCCTATGGGCATCCTGATGAAAAAATTAGAGAAAATTGGCAAAATTAAAAAAGAGGCAAGCAGGGCCACAGAGATAGCTCAGTGGTCTAAGTGCCTGCCTAGGCAAGTGCAAGGACTTGGGTTCAATCCAGGGTACCACATACCATACCTGCCCCACCCTGGGCATGCTGAGCCAGCCACCAAGACCAGATGTGGTGGGGCATGCCTGTAATCCCAGCATGCTGAGGAGGCTGAAACAGGAGAATCACTGAGTCTGAGTTGCATAGTGAGACCCTTTACCAAATACATAAAATTAAAAAAAAGAGGCAAGTTGCAGATCAAATTTTTATTTGTACATAGAAAAAAACCCAAAAGACATATTGACATGTAAACATCTAGAAGTGCATACAAAGGTAGCCAGAGGACAATAAGCTGTTGACAGTGGATACTTCTGCAGCATGGAAGACTGGGACTAATGGGATAAGTAGAGAAAAAGAATATTCATGTTTTGCTGCTGATATCTTCATGTTATTTGAATATTTTGCTAAGAGAATATATTCATACATTGCTAATTTAAGAAACATTAAGAATCAAAGAGATCTTTTGATTGAGTCTGTTAGCATGAAACAGCACAGAATTGTTTTGTATCTTTATACTATTGTGCATGTTTGTTTCAGCTTTATCCAAAATTAGTTTAAAAAATTATAGCCAGGAATGTATCTCTGTGCTGGAGTGCTCACCTAGCATGCACGTCTATCCCCAGAACTGCAAAATTTTGAACTCAAATAAAAAAATGTAGGCTCATGTTTTTTAGCATTTAAGTTGCTTGATTAAGTAAAAGCCAAGAAAAAGAATAATTTTGTAGTAATTGAGATATTACCAGAGTATATATCTATTTTATTATAACTGTAGATAAATACTAATTGAAAATAATTTTATGTTTTTGTTTTGGGAACTATAATATAAGACATAAATGTATGAAACTAAATTAACTAGCAAATAATTTCTATTCCAAACAGAACCACGGTGCAAACAGTTGGATATTATTGACTCAATGGAACCAAGATTGAGCAAAGCAGAATTCATAGAAGTAAGAAATTAATATTATCTAGCATCAAGAAATAATCAAATTACTTATCTAGTTTCAAACTGTCTTTTTATAGATATCATACATACAGTAACTTATAATTAAATGAAATCATACAAATTTATGAATTCTAAGATACACATTTAAATTTTTTTAATCTCTGTGAAATTTGGCTTCATCTAACAATCAAAGACAGCTTACAATTTCTTTCAATCAGTGGCACTTATGATATGAAAAGGAAAAACTTTCACTGACATCTTATGTGAAAATAAAGAAAAATCAGTATTTTCTGTTCAACAAAAGCTGGTTGTACAAATAATAATGGAATCTGAAGCTTCCGAATAATTTCCTTTGGATTAGTCACTGTCCTAAACTAGCTGTATATAATTTGGGTAATCCTCTCACTAACGCTCATGCTCTACTTGTTTTTTAATTCTTTGCTTTTATAAATAAAACCACTAAGTTTCAGAAAGAATAATAATTTGCACATGATCCTGCCTTAGTGGAACTTGGGAAATATGTGTTTGGACAATTTGATTTCAAAATCTACATAGTGTGATACCTGAGAAAGTAGGATTCTATTGTCATAGAATAAGTGAAAGAAGCAATATAGTGATACTAGAATTCTCAGTGGGAATAATAGCACATTTTCTGATTTTTTTCATGGTTCCTCTATTTCCCCTTGTTCTCTTTAGTGAGTACTTAGAGTCAAGATAACTTCATTGGGCTGGCAAGATAGCTCCGTAGAGTAAGTGCCTACATAAGCAAGCACAGAGACCAGGGTTCCATCCTCAGCACCACATATTGCACCGGACCTGTCCTCAGGCTTGATGAGCCGGGCACCAAGTTTGGGGGTGGTGGCACATGCCCATAATCCCAGTGCTGGGAAAGTTGTAAGCAGGATTACAATGAGTCTGAGCTGCATAGTGAGATCCTGTACCAAAATAATTTTTTAAAGAAACCTTTCTCTTCTGCTTTGCCCTTTGCTCCACTGAAGGTGAATTCTGCACTAGATAAAGGTTCAAAGTTCTTTTAAAAAAAAAGTTCTATATGATGGATTTCCACAATCTTTTTTGAAATGATTTTTGTACATATCAGAATTTCGCAAATTCTAAATTACATTTTCATTGTATTTCCTTGGATTCTGTCTTTGTCTATACAGTACCCATCAATCACAGAGCCAAACTAATGAGCAATGTTGTTTATATCGCCCTTGTTCTGAAGAAGCCATGCAGTGAACCATCTCTATAATAATTCTTACACACCAAGTCAATATTTCTCTTCCCCTAAATGAATTCAGAGCCAGTTACTAACCAGGTATAGTTCCAGGACCCTGAAGTCTGCCCAAATTATTCAAATTAGGTGTTATGGTTTATGTCTAGTTATCCCCACAAAGCCTCTTGCAGTCATGGGGTGGGGACTTTTAGAGTTTGAGATTAACTCATGATCCACTGGGATTATGGGTCTTAGTACTTCTGGGATTATGGGTGTGAGTAGTACACCCAGCCTGGGGCATACCGCCTGAATGCAAGTTAAGGGAGACAGACTTGTGCTCTGAAACCATTGGTGCCACTACTGCTTCCATCAAGGAAGGAGGAAGGAACTGAGGCAGAAGGATGGAAAATTTCAGGCCAGCCTGGGCAACTTAGTGAAATCTTGTATCAAAATGAAATTCTAAAAAGCCTAGTAACATAGCTGAGTAATTTAGCTTTTTCCCAGTATAGTATGAATGAGGCTTTTGGTATATTTACAAGGTAGTATAATCATCAAAACAACTGATTTTAGAATATTTCCATCAACCTCAAAAGAAACTATGTTCATTAGCATTCACTCCCCATCTCCCTCCAAATCTCCAGCATGAGGCAGTCACTAATGTACTTTTTGTCTCTACAGCTTTGTCTAGTCTAGACAGTTCACGTAGGTGGATTATACTATATGTAGTTTTTTGATTTAGGCTTCTTGCACTTATCATAGTGTTTTCTAGATTCATCCATGTATCACTGCTTTGTTTCTTTTTATTGCCAAATAAAATATTGTCAAAAATATTCCTTAGTATGGACATAACACTTTTTATTTATCCATTCTTAAGTTGATGGACATTTAGATTAATGCTGCTAAGAATATTTGTGT
>NW_004524648.1:3851910-3853719 GCF_000260255.1 Octodon degus | reverse complement strand
ATTATAATAATGTGGTAACATGAAAAATATGATATAAAAATAAATAAAAGATAAATTTATTTTAAGTGGCTTTTTTTGTTTGTTTGTTTGTTTTTGGTGGAACCGGGGATTGAACTCAGGCCCTTGTGCTTGCTTGGAAAGTGCTTATTCCACTGAGCCATCTCCTCAGCTCTGATAAATTTATTTTAAAAATAAATTTTCAGAGAAAACTCTGAAAGTTCCAAGGTATAGAAATCTAATATGTTATGTGTTTGCTTCAGCAGCACATATACTAGAAATCTAATATGTTATATTCTGTTATCACTATGTAACAAAACTGAAAAAATAAACTTAAAAATTAAGTCCAAACATTTGGAAATTTTACAAATACTCTGCTTAATAATTCTTCTGGAAAGAGCAGTAAGCAGTAATAAATCAACCTCTCTAAGACTTGGAATCCAGACACTGGAAAATGACAACTTGGGGAAGAAATGAAGGAGGGAGGTAGATCCCTGGGACCCAGGAAGAGTATGAAGTGAAAATTGGAGCCTACAGAGAAATTGAATAGTCAGAACGTGATGCAGTAAAAGGAAAGGGCAGTCTGCACTTTTTCCCTGGCTTCTGGCTTGTGGCAAAAAAATAAAGATTGATAAACAGTAAAAATGAGTGACTCCAGAGGTCTTCAGGGAAAAATGCACTAGAGCTGTGAATGCTATGCACTGTAACAGTTGATGAGTGACCCCAGTCCAATCAACTGCCATATTCCCTAGAAAAAGTGTCTGGTTGGAGGCACTTTTAAGGACAAGCCAACTGAAACTGAGATTCAAAGCAGCTGAGATTGGCTTCATCACAGGACTCCCAGTGTGAAAGTTCCATAGTAATTGGGTGGTGTACAGCCATAGGAGGCATCTAAGTCAGAGAGCTGTGGTCAGGCCAGCAAGGGATACCCACAGTGTTACAAGATAAACAGCTTGTATCCAAACCCCTTAACTAGAAACCAGATTCAATCTGAATTTCTGAGGATTTGAAAGTCCCACACTGGCAACTCACCTTAATCCTACTGCCAGCTTGCTGTAATTATCCAACATGGATCTGGGCTCTCACTACTTCCCTTGTCTACCTGAAAGAGAAGAAGAATTTCTTGAATTGGGCAATGAAACAAAATGATAGACTCCAGAAGATAACCACAGACTTGAAATCACAAAGAAGAATTGAGGGGAAGGTATTTTCTTCCTTGTTTTTGATTATTTTTTGTAAAATTTTTGTTCATTTGAGTTTTGTGAATTTTTTATTGATTGCATTTTTGTGTATGGATGTGAACATTTTTTTTTTTGTACAACAAAAACCATTGAACTCAGGACCTTGCAATTGCCAGGCAGGTACTGAAGCCACTGAGCTATCTCCCCAGTCCCTTTTTGTTTGTTATGTTGTGTTGTGTTCTTGCTTTTGTCTTCTCCTTCCTTCCTTCCCTGAATTCTTCTTCATTAGTTTCCTGACCCTTTGTCACTCAGACTTGCCTCTAATCTCATTTTCTTCTTTCCTTTCTCTAACTTTTTCCTTTTCTCCCTTTTAACTTTTCTCCCCGCAAGGTAAAATTGCCTTATGGAGTGAATATTGACTTTTCTAATTTGTCTTAGTTTTTAATTTTTGTTTATTTATTTTCTTTTTTATTAATTTTATTGAGAAAGAAATAGCAATGAGATAGTTTCAAAACAGGTTAGTAGGACAGTTACAATAATTAGTACATTGCATATTGTTGTCCTTGTAGTAGTTATTCATAGTACAAGATGCAGACATGATATCTTGTCTAAACACTACTATTTTTTTTTT
>NW_004524648.1:3837697-3841170 GCF_000260255.1 Octodon degus | reverse complement strand
AGCTGTTTCTTTATTTGAGAAGCCATTGATGCATTGCTTTCAGCTGTGTGATCCCCAATTTGTTCTGTGTTAGTGTCCTCTGCACTTGTTATGGGTGGTCTTGGGTTCTGAGGTTGCATTTTATTCCTTCTCATCATTTTGTGTAGCACTGTCTTCTGACCTTTGTTGTAGATCTTCATTGTAGTTATAACCTTAGCACGTACTGTAGTTCAGGTGCAGATCTACAAAGTTTGAATTTATCCAGCTGTGCCTGGCTTGGGTCTGGCTGCTATGCTCAGCTCCTTCTTGCTGCTGCCCTTGGGTTGTGAACCTGTTATGCCCCTCTTGCAAGATTTTATGCTCCTGGACTAGCTGTGTGGTTCTATCCTCTGCACTCTTTGCAGGGATTGCAGCTGCAGGGTTTCACCTCAGGCCTGCATGCCAGGTCTGAGCTGATCCTGGAGGGGACAACATGGAGTGGGGGGAGAGGCAGCTCTCCCACACACTCACCGGGTCTGGGCTAGGACTGGGTCTGGGATTCCCGGAACACGGCAAAAATTCCTACTCAGCTGGCGGGGTGAGGGAGGTGCTGCAGAGTGATGGTGGCCATTCCAAGGGGGTGGAAGAGGGTCTCGCCCACGCTGCACCTGGGCTGGTACCAGTAATAGGTCCCACCAGCATAGGGTAATGGGAAGCTCTTCCACACATGTCTTAGTTTTTTAATATATCTCTTAACTTTACCTATGGTTAAAGGAGGAAAATTATTAGTTATCACAGTTTGTCATTTTCTGTTCTGTGTTTTATGCTATTGTTATTATTGATTATGCTACTTTAGTTGAGGTGACCCAGTTGTTGTGATCAGCTAATCTTCCTTGAATGATAATACCTGAATTATCTGTGGTACCTAAGCAATACTATAGCCCAGTATTAAAGAACAGGGTGCTAAGCCAATCAACCTGTAACCATTCATCCCTAAAAAACAGAAGGTGCAGAATCCTGGGACAGAGTCAAAATCCAGAAGCCAGCTATCATAGCAGACATCTCTGAAAAGTAGTTACTTCCTTACGAGGTCACAATACTACTAATAAAGCCACTTTCCATGAACAATTTGCAAATATAAATACAGAAAGCTAAAAAACAGCTCCAACTACAGAAAGAAAAATTAGAAAACAAGATGCAACCCAGCACCCCAATCTCACCCAAGGCAAATCCAGGGGATATTGAAGTGGAAGAAGTCAAAAGGTACTCAGATGAAATTTCTGAAATGGTAACAGTGAAAATAACAAAGTGAACGAATGAGTTTCTCAGAAAAAAAATTACCGAGATAATAAAAGAGATTGTGACCTTAGTGAAGGAAATTGTAGGAAAAGATGGAGTAAATACAGATTTAAAAAAATAGAAGAGCTTGGGAAAGTGATGGAAACCATGCATGCCTAACAGGAAAGAACTGATGCCATAAGACAGATTCAAACAGATATCCAGCACATTAAAACTTCTGCTGAAAAACCAAACAATGTCAAGATAGAATATCATATGTATAAGACAGCATTCCAGTTGGAAATTACCAACGAGAGAATTCAAAATAGCAAGGAATCATGAAAAATTAATCTAAAAGCTATTAGACGAGACAAAGAAAAATAACGTAAGTTGATGTGACTCAATGAAAAGTAGAAGATAGCACAAAAGCAAAAAACTTGTTTGAAAAAGTGATAGGTGAAAACTTCCCAAGTGTAGAAAAAGAATTTGAAATAAAGTAAGTGACTCACATAAAACTCCAGTTAGCCTTGATCAGAAAAAAACACACCAAAGCATACAATATGCAAGATTTCAGAAATTAAACACATGAACAGAGTAGTAAAAGGTGTTAGAGAAAAGAAACAAATCGCCTGTGAAGGAATACCCATCCAAATCACAGCAGATTTCTCAACATACCCTCTTAAGTCAGAGAGTGAAGTATTTCAAGCTCCAAAACAAAACAACTTCCAGCCCAGATTGATATCTCCTGAAAAACTATTTTTCAAAATTGATAGAAAAATAAGACACTTCCATGATAAATACCTGATGAAATTCATGACCACTAAACCAGTGCTCCAAAAATTTTTGAAGAAAAAAGACATCAATTCCATGAATCCCAGTAGAATGAATCTACCAAGTAAAGGAAGCAATTAAATATCAGGGAAAGACAGGGAACCAACAACTGGAAAATAATGTTGTGACAATGACAGGTCAATTCATATCAGTTCTGACAAACAATGTAAATTGTTTCAATGCACCAATCAAAAGAAACAGATGAGTAGAATGAATGAAGAAACAAGATGCAACAACATGATGCATACGAGAAACACATTTAACTTAAAAAGAAGTTCATAGATTAAAAGTAAAAGGATTGAAAACAATACTCCATGCAAAAGAACCCAGAAAAAAAATAACAGTAGCTATTCCATTTGCAGACAAAGTGGATTTCAAGCCAAGACTTATCAGAAGAGCTAAGGTCATTACATTTTGTTAAAGGAACAATCTAAGAGGAAGAGATAATAATCTTAAATATATGAGCACTGAATACCATCACACCCAGTTATATAAAACAAAAACTGATGGACATGAAAAATCAGATAAACACTAATACAATGTGATGGGGACCTTGACATTCCACTGTCACAAATACATAGATCAACTACACACACACACACACACACACACACACACACACACACCAACAAAGAAATATCAGGGCTGAACCAAATCTTTGAACAAAAGGACTATATAAATATCTATAGAGTGTTCCACTCCATATACACATTCTCAGCAACACATGGGACTTTCTCCAGAACAGACCACACATTAGCTCAAAGAATATTCTTAAATAAATTCAACTGAATTGGAATTATCCCATGCATTAGCAAATCATAGTGTGATGAAATTTAAAATAAATGGCAAGGCCAGGCATGGTGGCATACACTCCCATCATTGGGAGACTAAGGCAGGAAGATCACTATGAGTTCAAGGCCAGCCTGAAATACATGGTAAAATCATGTCTCCAAAAGGCAAAAGAAAATGGCAAAGAAAGCACATGACTGCATAAACACATGAAAATTAAGTAATACTCTTGAACAACCAACAGGTCACAGATAAAATTCAAGAAGAAATTGCACAGTTTCTACAATTGAACAGTAATACCTATAGGATGCAATAAAATATGTCATACAAGAGACATTTATAGAAATAAATTCCACATCAGAAAAATAGAGTGTGCTCAAATGACCTAGTGTTGTACTTCGAAGCTCCTGAAAAAGAAGAGTAACTTAAACCCATAGCATATATGAAAAAGAAAATTATAAAGATCATATCAGAAATTAATGCATTTGGGACTAAGAAAACAATATAAAGAATTAGGGGATAAGAGAGTTAGATCTTTAAAAGATTAAATAAAATAGACAAATACTTAGCCAACATTCTAAAAACAAGGGAAGAAAGGCCCAAATTTATACAATTAG
>NW_004524648.1:3836300-3837407 GCF_000260255.1 Octodon degus | reverse complement strand
CCCCTCCCTTGTGCTCTTGCTCTTTGCTGCCGCCATGAAAGTTTGCCCTCTGCTCTGTGCTGCTCTGCGTTGGACCCAGCTGAGTATGGACTGAAACCTCCAGTAACTGTGAGCTAAATAAACCTTTCCTTCCTTCATTTTGAGTGTCGGGTATTTGTCCCAGCAATGAGAGAAGAGTAACTAAGACAAGAGGGAAAATGCAGAAAAAAATGAATAGACTCCAAGATAAATGTGACCAAAGCTGAATCAGGATGATATAAAAATTCTAAACAATTCAATATCAGTCAGTGAAATCGAAGAAGTAATGTGAAAACCACTAACAGTTCTCAACAGATTCACTGAATTATACAAGAAATTAAGAGATCTAATGCCACTACTCCTCAAACTTAAATGAGATTGAAAGGGAAGCCATATTCCCAAGCTCATTTCTGGAAGCAAGAGTTACCCTGATACCAAACCAGGGAAGGATCTAACCAAAGATGAGAACTACAAACCAATATTCTTAGCATAGATGCAAAAGTCCTCAATAAGATATCGGCAAACAGAATGCAGCAAATCTTCATGAAAATTATATGCCATGACCAAGTAAGATTCATCCCAGGGATACAAGGATGGTTCAGTGAAGGAAGTTCAGTAAATGTAATCCATTACATTAACAGAACCAAAGACAAAAACCATATAATCATCTCAATAGACACTGAAAAAGGATTTGACAAGTCCAACACCCATTCATGATAAAACCACTGCAGAAAATTGGAATAGAAGTTCTTTGTCTCAATCTGATAAAAGCCAAATCCAGCATCAGACTACATTTTCAAAAACTGAAAATTTTCACTGTAAAATCAGGAGCAAGACTAGATGCCCACTATCACTTGTCCTGTTCAGTACAGTTCTGGAAACATTAGCCAGGGCAATTAGACAAAAGAAAGAAAAAGAATATAGATAGGAAAGAAAGAAGATATATTATCATTATTTGCTGATAGATGGCATAAAAAAAACCCTGCAAGAACACCTGAAATTAATAATCAGATTTGTCAGCATACCAGGATATAAAGTCAACACTTAAAAATCAATGGCATTCTCCTGGTTCCACCAAAAGAAAAAAAA
>NW_004524648.1:3834971-3836010 GCF_000260255.1 Octodon degus | reverse complement strand
GTCCGCATCTTGTACAGCAATTAACCACTAAGAAGAATATATGCAGTGTATTATTTGTTGAAAAATAAAAAAAATAAAAAAATTTAAAAAAAATTAAAAAAAAAAATCAATGGCATTCCAATACACAAAAAACTCACTGAGAAAAAAATTAGAGAAACATTACCTTTCACAATAGCATCAAGAAAAAACGATGCCAGGTGTGGTAGCATACACCTGTAATCCCAGTATTTAAGAGGCTGAGGCAGAAAAATTGTTGTGATTTAGAGACTAGCCTAGGCTCATAAACAAGTTCAAGGCCAGCCTGCACTACATAGGAAGGTATGCCCGTTAACCAAAGAATGGATGAACAACATGTGGTCTTTTTATACAATAGGGTACTACTTAGCCATAAAGGATATCCTTGAGATACTTCTAGGTAAATGGATGCAACTTGAGATCATACTCATAAGTTAAGTATATCAGATTCACATATGTAAACATTGTATTGTCTCTCTGGTGTGAGAAACTGGGAGTGTAAATTGGTACAACCACTATGGAAATCGATATGGAGATTCATCAGAAAATTAAAACTAGAGATTCCATTTGACCCAGTTATTTTTCTTCAAGGCATCTTCCTGAAAGACTTGTAAGCATACCCATGATATTCAGAGATATATACATAACCATGATTATAGCACTTCGAAACATCCCAATTGCCCATGAACAGATGAGTGATTAAAGAAAATGTGATTTTTGTATACAGATAGTTTTAGGTAAATGGATACATGTTGAGATCATAATTTTTTAGTGAAATAAAATCAGACACACCTCCACTGCTGCTGGGAATGTAGACTGGTGCAACCATTATGGAAATCAGTGTGGAGACTCCTTAAAAAACTAGGACTGGAAATTCCATTCAAGCCAGCTATCCCCCTACTGGGAATTTCCCCAGAGGAACTGAAAACGTCATATCATAGTGATACATGTGTGCCTATGTTTATAGCAGCACAATTTGTGATAGCCAAATCTTGGAAACAACCAAGATGCCTGTCACATGAGC
>NW_004524648.1:3803551-3834146 GCF_000260255.1 Octodon degus | reverse complement strand
GTACTTCTTGTCATAACATTCTAATTATTACCATACTGTCTCTCAAACAAAAGTTTTTTTAAAATAAAGGCTAATAAATAAAAAAAGACTCAAGAAAAAAAAGTCACAGGACTGTCTTGCTACAGTGCTGTATATGGTTAGATTTCTAAATTTCTGTGTAACAATATGTAAATGTTTATTCATATTCTTTAAATATTTTTCATTTTTAAAATTTTTATCTCCATATTCTGTAGGGACTTAAGGTTTAACGTATCAATACTTGATGGAAAATACCTGTTCCATGTTATGCCTAAGATGTTTGATATTCAGACAGATAGTGAGGTAAAACCCAACTGTATATGTTGTAGGGTAATAATAAGTTTCTCTTCTGGAGGGTTAACAACAAAAGTTAGCAGACCAAAAGTTAGAGAAATAGAAGGGCTGAAAGGACAGCTAACATTTTGGCCCTAGCCTGCCAAGGTCAGTGAAGACTCAGAACATAGGAGAACCTATACTGTAACATCATGTAACTCAGTTGTGTCCCAAATTTTGTGATCAAAGAGATTATGGGGCCACAGAGCAACGTGATCTATGACCTAGAGTGTACCTAAGGAGACTCACATGGAGGAGAAAACATTCTCTCAGGCTTTCACAGAGAGCAAATTGATCAAGCAATGGCTGTGACTCATCCACATGGCTGACCCTGACAAAGGATCAGCAAACTGCGGTACAGGGTTACAGCATAAATCCTGAGGGTACTTGACTGACCTTATCAGATACAAAAGTTACATTTCTTGTTATATTGGTCTTGCTTTATCTTGGTCTTAATCATCTAGCAGAAAACTATAAAACCAAGGTATGTAAAGTAAAGCCATATTAATATGCTGAGCTGTGGAAGGCTCAAGTCCACAACTTCTGCGGATAACCCATTATGATTATGCTGGACTGTGTTGTATTGTTTTGCTGAATTTATGCACTTATAGTATTTAGATGCCAATGGAATACCCATCTCTGACAGGACTGAACAAAAGTGGGGGATACAAAGGAAGGACCATTTTGTATCTGTATATACAGAATAGTTAGGATAGATTTACAGCTACTTTCACTTAATTCAATGAGAAGAAAGATTTATACTAATAGTGTTTGGACAGGATATCCTGTCTGCATCTTGTACTATGGATAACCACTAAGAAGATAACAATGTACAATGTATTAATTATTGAAACTGTGCTATTAATCATTTTTGAAACTGTCTCATTGCTATTTGTTTCTCAAAAAAATAAAATAAAATAATCTGACACACATGTTTAAATATTATATTGCTTATCTTGTGCAAGAAACCCAAATGGTAAATTGGGAAGTAGGAGAAACATATTCAAATGGAAAGTGAAACAAGTGGGGAGGGAGAATGGAAGATAGGGAAAGAGATTTTAAAAATGGAGGGAAAAAATGGAAATAATGTTTTTTAACATGGGGAGGAAAAGAAAAGATGAAGAGAGGAGAGAGGAATGGTGGAAAAAAGAATTTAAATATATTCAGGTACAAATTCTCTATGACAAATATGGTAATTATGTGTGGCAAATATGTACTGATAAAATAAATTTTTAAAAAAACAACTCTTGAATCAAAGTCCTATGTCTAACTCTATGGAATGCCAGTAATGTGTACTCAAATGAGAAATTAATATGTTAAAACTTTAAAGCATAGAACATGGTGATAAATTTTGAAAATAGACAAATATAAAAAATAGAACAATATTCATATTTCCATTACAAGAATTAATTATATTAGTTCTTTGGCATAATTTTTTAAGGAAAAATCATTTAATTTTATAAAAAATTAAATAATTATTAATGTAACTCTAACAACATATGAAAGTACAAAGACAATACTTCAGAAGTTACTACAAGATTGTTATGCAGAAAAAACTATTATCAGCTTTAGTTTAACATCATTCAAACTGCTTTATATGGTATACATAGGTTGATATATAGAAATATAAATAATCAGAAAGAAACAGTTACTTAAAATAAAAATTTAATTTGATTTCAACTGAAGATAAAAAGTTGAAGTGAAAATGCAGGAATTAATGAAACTAAACATAATATCACATGTCCCAAATTTTCTGATCAAGGAGATTATGGGGCCACAGAGGAAAGTGATTGATGATGTAGAGTGTGTCTAAGAAGAGTCACATGGAGAGAAAACATTCTCTCAGGCTTTCACAGAGAGCAAATTGGTCAAGCAATGACTGTGACTCATCCACATGGTTCACACTGACAAAGGATCTACAAACTGCAGTACAGGGTTTCAGGGTAAATCCTGAGGAGATTTGACGGACCTTGTCAGATACAAAAGATACATTTCCTGTTATGTAGGTCTGGCTTTATTTTGGTCTTAACCATCCAGCAGAAAAGTTTAAAAACAAGGTATAAAAAGTAAAGCCATATTAATATGCTGAGCTGTAAAAGGCTCAAGTCAACAACCTCTGACATTGCCAGTCCTATGAATAACCCACTACTATTATGGACCACTGGACTATATTGGATTATTTTGCTGAATTCATGCACCTACAATACTTAAATGGCAATGGAATACCCACCTCTGACAAAACAAAAGAAAGTGGATACAAATGAAGGACCATTTTGTGTCTCTCTATACAGAATAGTTAGGATAGTTATATAGCTACTTTCTCTTAATTCAGTGAGAAGAAAGATTTGTACTAATAGTGTTTGGACAGGATATCATGTCTACATCTTGTACTATGAATAACCACTATGAAGACAACAATATGCAATATATTAATTAGTGTAACTGTCCTACTAATGGGTTTTGAAACTGTCTCATTAGTATTTATTTCTCAATAAAATTAATAAAAAATAACCATAACATCACAAAATTTATCCTAATGAAATTCTAGGAAATGACCTGTATATGAAGGTTATGAGAGATTGCAGTTATTATTTTTTATTGCTTTAACAATACTTAGTGAAATGTTTTTATGTTTGTTTTCAAGAGTGAAACATTCATGATCTACAGATGAACTTTAAAAAGGAGACTGACAGACAATGTATATCTTTTACATTTCCTTCAAATGGGGTATCTTCTGGTGCATTTTACCCAAATTACATTGCATCATTCACTTAGACCATATTGCTTACTTTAATAGGGTTTCATGGGATAATGAATTTTCACTTGTCTTGGAAAATATTTATTATTATAACTGCCAACTGATTTTTTTTGTGGTACCATAGATTGAACTCAGGACCTTGTACTTTCCAGGCAAGCACTTCTTCTACTGAGCTATCTCCCCAAGGCCACCAACTGGTATTTTTGACATTCATAGGATTTTATCCAATATTAATTCTTTCATGTGGGCCAACTAAAGTGTTCTGAAAAAGTATCATGCTTAATGGATTTCTCTACATACTTATTCATTTAAATCTGTGAATAACAGCAAGATGAATAGGTTTCCCATACCTGCAATGATGACAATCCTCTCCACTATGCATTTTCATGCATTTTAGACAGGTGATATGATAATAAAAGTTTTGCCATCCTATACTTAGTGATTCTTTTTATGTTTTGAACACAAATGGAATGTATTCAGAGAAGTAGGTTGAGTTAAGGATATTTTTCACATGCATCAGGGCTTCCCCTCCAATTTTTTCTTTTTCTTTTTGAAGGAAACTAGGAAATCTGAAGGTTTTTCTTTATTGCTTACATATGTAGGCTTTCTGAGTACCATGAATTCCTGTCTTCAATACTTAGAGAAACAAATGAAAGTTTTTCTGAATTTCTCACTTTGATAAGGTTTGCACACAGTTTAAATTCTTTTATGTATTTGAAAAATACTAGAAAAACTGAACACCAGAATACTGTGTATAGATGAGTCTCTCCCATGTATACTTGAAGGGAATTGAAACATGTGGATAACTTTCCCACATTTCTTAGCTTTATATGGCTTCTCTTCAATGTGATTCTTTCATGTATTGGAAGGGTATGGGAATGATGGAAAGCTTTTCTTCTTTTCTTACATACATGGGGTTTCTCGCCAGTAAGCCATTTTGTGTCTGTGAAGATGACTAGAGCATCTGAATGTTTTCCCACATTGCTTGCATTTATAAAGATTGCCTCCAGAGTAAACTCATTTGTGCACTATACAGAAACTGGAATAATAAATATTTTCTCACAGTTGTGACATACATAAGGCTTCTCTCGAGTATCATTAGTTTCATATACCTTAAGGTACATAGGACATCTGAAGGCTTTCCCACATTGTTTACACACTTAAGGTTTCTCTTTATTATGAGTCCTTTTATGTCTTTGAAAGCTACTGAGAGTCTGAAAGCTTTTTTACATTCTTGACATTTGGTAAGTTTTCTTTCTAGTATGAATTCTTCTGTGCAGTCAAAAGGAAGTACAATATGTGAATGTTTTCTCACATTTCATGCACACTTTGGGCTTCTCTTCATCATGAGTTCTTTCATGTGGAGCACTTTCATAAAGAACACTTGAGGACCTGAAGGCATTCCCACATTCTTTATATTCATAAATTTTCTCTCCAGTGTGAATTCCATTGTGCAGTTGGAGAGATGTACAACATGCACATTTCTTTCCACATTCCATGCACACATAGGGTTTCTCATCACTGTGAGTTCTTTCATATACATGAAGATCACTGGAAGCCTCAGAGCTTTCTCACATTCTTTACATTTACAAGGTTCCTCTCCAGTGTGAATTCTTCCATGCAACTGAAAGAAAATACAATGTGAAAATGTTTCCTCACATTTCTTGCACACGTAGGGTTTCTCACCAGTGTGTGTTCTTTCATGCACATGAAGAGCATTGGAATTAATGAAAGCTCCTATACTGCTTATGCACACAGGATTTCTCTCCAGTGTGAAGTTTTTCATGTTCTTTTAGGCAACTGAAATATCTGAAGGCTTTCCCATATTGCTTACATTCATGTAGTTTCTTTCCAATATGTATCCTTTGAAGCTTCTTAAAGAAATGCGGAAGGGTCTTCATCTTGCTTGTATTTACATGGCTTCTCTACAAGTTCTTGATTCTCATATGATTTCTTTTCACTGTGAGGTCTGAGGGAAACATTTTTGAGTGAATGGTCAATGAGGACTTTCTTACATATACAGCTTCCTCATACATATAGTCCAGTTTTTTTTTTTTTTGTTTTTGTTTTTTTTTTTTTTTTTTTTTTTTTTTAGCTAAAGTTTAATCTTGAGTGAAGATCTGGAGAACTGAAGATCTCCAGACTTCACTGACTATCTTCTTCTTTACATTCACTCTCCACAATCTGATTTTGTAGAAATTTCCCAGGGTTTTTGTATTTATCTTCATTTGCTTTCTCTCCCCATTTGTGTCAGAGATAGGTTCCTAAAGGTTTCCTGAATCACTGCTCTTTAGAAATTCTTTGTCAAAGAATCAATCAAAGCCCAGTGTTCCTGGTGAAGTTTCCAGTCAACTTCTCAGACATCACTGAATCCATTTCTGGTACAAGGTCTCTGGACTTACCAGAGTGTGTGTGTGTGTGTGTGGGGGGGTGGCTGTGCATAGATACTGTAATAGGGACAAGTTTTCCTCTTGGATATTGCAGCCATCATTTTTGTAAACTACATATTCCAATGTCAGAAAACTACTCTATCATTATAGATGATGACATTTAATATTCATATTTTTCCATTTTTTGTATTTTCTAATTTTAGTTATATTGTAATTTTTATTTTATACAGATCTACATTATACATGCTCTTTTCTGTAACTGAAATTGCCACAACTGATTTATTTTTATACAGTATCCAAATAGACTAAATACTCAGTTCTTGATAATTTATAATACCTTTGCTGTTCCCAAGTTATATAATTGTTTCATTATTTTAATTAGCCTCTTAATTGGCTGAATTTATTATAAAGTAATTTTCCAAGAAGATCATATGTGTGCTATTATTTCTTTTATGTTGAAAATGTCTATGTATCATCTTACAATTAAACCATATCTTGGGTGGATGTACTGTAATTGGTTTACATTTTCTTTTCATCTCAAGCAATACAGACAATGCTTGGTCATTTCTAGTAATGAATGCTGTGGAAAAGTCTAATATCAACTGTATTTTTTCCTCCATTCATTCTAAATAATTCAACAAATTTTTTTTGATTCCTTGCCATGTTTAGACATTTGGTTTATTTGTTTTGGTTTTGGTTTTTTGAGACAGGGTCTCGCTATGTAGTTCACGCTGTCCTTCAACTCACTAGGGAGCCCTGGTTTGCCTTGAACTCACAGCTATTCTCCTGCCTCTTCCTCTCAAGTGCTGAGATTATAGCTGTGTGTCATCACACCCAGAAAGCATTATTTTATGTTCTATTATCATGACATTCAGAAAAGGCATTTTCTTCCTGTTGCTTATCTTTTAGGTAATTTGGTTTGTTAGCTTGAATGGCTTGAAGTTTATCTTAAAAGATCAATAGTTTAAGCAAGAGTTGAGGGTGTAATTCAGTGATACTTTCTCTTGCCTAGAATGAGACCCTATTTCAAATCTCAACACCTGAAAGAATATACATAGGATATATTTGGGTATAGGGTATTATATTTTTTTAAATGTCTTTTAAATTATTTGTTCTTTTGATGTTAAGTTGGTTTTTTTGTTTGTTTGGTTGGTTGATTGGTTTTTGGCTTGGTGTAGTGGTGCATGTCTGTAGTACCAGCACTTGGGACACTAATATAGCAGGATAGCTGTAAGTTTGAGGTCAGCCTGGGCTACATCATGAGTTCTTGGCCACCCTGAACTACACAGGAGACTCTGACTTTAAAAAAGTGGTTTTGTTTTGTTTTTAAGTTCAGAGACTTTTTTAATATTATACCTTGGAACACATCTTCTATTCTTTTGGGGCTATCTATATCAAGGAAACCAATTATTTATATGACTAATTAGATTTACTTTTCCTATCTGTTAGGTCCTTCTAAGATTGTGTCTTTCTTTTCTTCTTTTTTTTTTTTTCCTGCAAAGCTTTATTCCGGAGGGGCTCAGTCCTTCTTGGCAGCTGTCTTCCTCATGGCAGCTAGCATGGTGCTCAGCTCCTTACGTTTCCTCTTGGTGTGGATGTGTGTCCCTACCCTTTTCTTGATGAACTTGAGGGCACGTTTGTCCTTGGAGACCTTGAGCAGCTCCATGGTGTGCTGCTCATAGGGGGCGAAGCTGCACACCTCCTGGATCATGTCCCACACAAACTTGGTGTGTTTGGTGAGGCATCCACTCACCAAAAACCGAGGCTGTGCCTCAGTTTGCTCCCATTCTTAGTCACCTTGTGGCCCTTATGGAGGCCCACAGCCATGGGATAGTGGATGGCCATGGCTACTGTTCTTCAATGGTTGCTATGGTGGAAGCTGTGTCTTTCTTTTAGTATATTCTACTAAATACAGATTGTGCATTTTCTTCACAGAAGTATTTATCTAAATTGCTTTCTACTCTATCTCTAGCTTGTCTTCATTTTACCCTGTTTTGTTTTGCTCATTTTGTTGTTCTTGTGTTTTGAGCTGTGTCAGGGATGAACACAAGAAAGAATAGCAGTTTTGGGGGTTGTTAAAGGCAGCAATTTGCTGTGAAAATAAATGAGGAAACCTTGAGGAGAAAATAAGGGGATTCTATGCTTTGAAATAGGAAGAAATTGAGTGAACTATTTGCCAGGTGGATGTGTGTCTTCCTAGGAGGTGTTCAACTATAACAAACATAAATCTAGGCCTTGCCTGATTAGCAATTCCTTACTATCTGTATTACTTTACTAGTGCTAACATAGCAAAGTCCCACAGAGTGGGTTGCTTAGACAGCAGAAATTTAATTTTCCATCGTTCTACAGACAAGGTGCCAGCTGGATTGGTTTCTATTGAAGGTCTTTCTCCTTTGTTTACAGATGGCTGTATTTTCCCTGTATCTTTACATAATCTTCCCTCTGTACATATTGAAATTGTCTTCGCTTATAAGGACATTAATCATAATAGGGCCTATCCCAGTGACCTCATTATAATTTTCTTTTTTAGCAGTCTGAAGAACTAAGGGTTATACCTTCAATATATGAAATTTTGGAGAATGTACCTTGGCCCATAACATTACCTAAGTTATGCTTTATCAGTAGGGGTAAAATTGTTTTAGTCTTTTTTGTGTTTTATTTATCACTGTATGTTAAATTGAGGTCTTTTTAACTTTCATTTTTATTGATGTATGTTTGCAATACACTAATGTTGCATTTATTTTGAGTAATTGGTAGAGATATAGCATATGTTGATCATATTTCTCTCTCTCTCTCTTTCCTCTGTGCATCCTCTTTTACTCTCTCCCTCCTCTCACTTCCCTCTCCAGACCTTCTTTGCATCCTCACTTCACAAGAAGCAATCTGAACACCCAGTAACTCTAAAATTTACATATGAAGGGTGGTAGCCAAACTGAGTATAATGACACCTGGAATCCCCACTACTTGGAAGGCTGAGGTTAGAGGATTGAGGGTACAAGGGCAACCTAACAACATAGCAAGACTATCAGCAAACAAACAATAACAGAATTTACCTCCCCCTTGGAATGTGGGTTACTCTAAGGCAAAGGCACTTTAAACAAAATAGGAAAAAAAAGTCTAATTTTCCTTTTATTCTTGGAAATAAGAGGTAAAGACTCATATGTGGAAGATGACTTCCCCACACTAGAAACAAGGGAAGTCTTCAATGAGGAATCTTAGCTAAGAGACTTCTGTACAAATAGACTTTGTTACAATAATTTTGTCTTCCTTTTAGCCTCCATACATAATTTAGTTACTTTTCCAAAATTGCCTCTCTGTTCAGCCTAGCATAAAAACACGTAGATTTTGCCACTTCTTTAGGGGACTCAAGTCATACAAAACTTAGATTAGACTTTTGTGATTTATGCTTTCTTCCTACTGTCTATCTTATGTCAACTTAATTCTCAGGTCCCCCTGAATACGCTAAAAGGGTAAAGATATTTATCTCCTACATATTTAAAAATCCAGCTTCACTTAGAGATCAACTAGCCATCCCTGAATCCTAATCCTCAATTCATATTGGAGAGAGTCTGAATGACCTTGCTTAGTTAAATATCCTCTTTTGGTCCAATCATTTATAGCTCTGAAGGTAGAGTCATATAAATTTGGCTAATTCTGTGCTTGGAGCAGGGGGAAAAAATCATTGTGAACTGGGCTAATACTTCATGAGGCATCTACTCAGAAATTCCAAGCTTGATTATTTCTTTCTACCTAGTATACTTTCTGTTTTTCCTAAAATTAAAAGTATTAGATCAAGAATGTAATGTTTCTGACCTAGCAAACTGACAAAAATTCAGACAGCAGTACACCCTTATGGGAAAATTGCCACTCATACATCAGTGGTGTGTGTGCCAAAAGGTATGACTTCCATGTAAAATTAATAATTAAAAAATACAGATGTATGTGCTTTCTAAACCAACCAATCTCACTTCTAGTAGTTTGCTATTCAGGAGGGATCACGAGCAAAACAGCCCAACGTTGTGAATGTTCCCATGACAGTGCTAAAGGATTTTAAGGGCTTGAGCTTTTTGCAGCTTCTGTCATGTTGGAGATAAACCTTGTGGGCATTTGGGCCCCATCATTCCATGGCAAGAATCATCTTCCCATGGGTCCCACAGTTAATTGGCTTGGGTTACCTCTTAGTTGTCACTGGCATGCCAGTGACCTTCCTTGGAACAGAAGGCACACAGATTGAATCTTTAGGAGCTGTCTCCAGCAGGTCTCAAACTTCTGGGGGAAGTTTTCTCTTAGGTTCATCTCAATGGGGCTGGACCAAGAAAGCCAAAAACTAGGTCTTGTTGGCTGGTTATTTATTCTGATTGGTATCTCATGCCCTGTCTCTACTGCTAAATACCTTGAAAATCTCATTAACCACACTGACCAAAAGGGATTGATCTACCCATTCCAATTTTTGTGATTTTTTTTTCATGATATCAGGGGTTAATTGTGTTGATAAAGGATTATAAAGATTCATACTTCATAAAGGACTTCTTCCCATTTTTCTTGTCTATAGAGATCTAGCTTTAAAATGGTGTTGAAGTTGAGGGAGTTGCCAGCAAGATAGCTCAGTGGTCTAAAGCATCTGCTTACACAAACTTAGGCAAGAGCTCAGGGACCATTGTTTAATCCCCAGCACCACATGCCACGCTAGCCCCACCCCCAGGGTGGGCTGAGCTGGCCACAAAAGAAAAAAAAGGAAAGAAAGAAAGAAAGAAAAAGAAAGGAAGGAAGGAAGGAAGGAAGGAAGAAAGAAAGAAAGAAAGAAAGAAAGAAAGAAAGAAAGAAAGAAAGAAAGAAAGAAAGAAAGAAAGAAAGAGAGAAGAGAAATTGAGGCTTTCAAGAGTCCATTTGTCTTAGTTATCAACCACATACTGAGGCCAAGCAGTATTATAAAAGAAGATAATTCCTTTTAATTTAGGTTATTTCAGTTTGCATTTTCCCCAATTAGATAGCAGACCAAGAGGGATCTTCTGGAATGCTATTGGTGTTTCTTGTATCTGAGACCTCTATAAATTTGGTGTACAATAATTAGTCATGAGGCAAGGTATGAAGCCCAAGATCAAGCAGCTACGTAAGCACTATGATACTCTTGGCCCCATGCACTTTGAGCAGTTGATTAATTGAGTGATCAAACTGCTGTTCCCAGAACAAAGAAAGCAGCAAGATTTTATTGATTGGTTGGAGTAGGCTGAGGTCTAGCAATGCTAATTGTTCTGGAGCATAGTTTTCTAAAGGATGTTTCTTCTTGTGATGGACTCAGACCACCAGGTGGTTATGGTCAACTTATCCCAGTGGCTGTTGAATGTTCATGTATCTGTCACTTTCATTCTTCACAAAACATCCTGGCTTTGTGGGTCTGGTTTCTGCAATAGCACCCAAAAGCCTTGAGGTTCTTGTGCTTTAATAGTAAGAAGGACAAGGATGGGGACAGAAAAGAGAAAAGAAAATGAAAACATATACTCCAGCAGGCAATAGGCCAAGTTAACACTGTATTATGGTCTTTTAGGCTGAACATTTTTGAATAATCAAAATGTCCATGTGCAGAGCTGAGTAGAATCTGACCCCAGAGTTAAGATAGCAAAGGGAATAGACAATATGAAGACAAAGTTGTCATGCCTTTTACTCCATTTTAGTCTCCCATTAGACATCTGAAGGCTCAAATTAAGTCAGTGTTTTAGCAAACATGGACTTCAGGCCCCTAGGAAGTAACCAAGGTACACTATCATAACCCACACATCAGAGGTGCTATCTATAGCAAAGCTAGTGGGAAACTAGTCAGGTATTGCCCAGTTATGTGACTTCCAAAATGAATGATTTTTAAGTTGACTTCAAGTGAGAGGGCTTAATTTATTTATTTTTTTTCCTTTACAATTTTCTGCATAGCAAGGTCCTGTCTCAGAAAGAAGAAAGACAGACAGACAGACAGACAGACAGAAGTTCTAGTTACTCAGGAGGTTGAGCCAGAAGGACTAAAAGTCTGAGGTCTGTGTGAGCAACAAAGTGAGAATCTGTTTCATGAAAAAGGGTGGCATGGAGGAGGTATAACAGAACTTGTAGCTCAGTGGTAGAGCACTTCTGAGTTTAACCCCCAGTCCTGAAGGAAAAAAAGAATAGTTTTAATTCATTATTTATTCATCCCCCCCCCAACCCCCGCAGTACATCTCTTCATGGGTTGAAGACCTTAAAAGTGAAACTTTTGAGGAACTCCTTAAGCACCTTTGCCACTGTGCAGATGAATTCCGGGAGATCGTAAAAATTGATATGCAGAGACAGATGTTTGTGGAACTTTTCCTACATTGTGACCATGGGAAGGTAAGACTCTTAAGCACTGCTTTTTGCAGTACTTCTTATGAAAAACTAATTTTTAGGTTGTTGTTGATGGTGATGTTTTAAATTTCTAATATGCTGTGAATGGATGCGCAGTGAAAATGGATTATGGGGCATAGAAAATACAATCCACATTTAATATTATTAGATTTAACTTAACTTATTATTAGATACTTCCTCAGACTTCTATAAATTTGCTAGGTATTATTCTCAATTTTTATGTCTTTGTTGTTAGAGACTGGCACCAGCCTATAGACCATACCTTCCCATTATTAAGACAGTGGGAACTTAAAGGTGCTTTGTTTTCTCCCTGTTGGTGTTTTCCTATGTAAAAGAGTTGCTAAGAATAGAAAGTCTGGGGTTGGGGAGATAGCTCAAGGACCCAGGTTCCAGTTCAAACCCCAGTACCACATGTTGTGCAGGCCCCAGGGCATACCTTGCAGGCCATTGAAATTGGGTGTGGTGGCATGCACCTATAATCCCAGAGCTGGAGGCTGAGACAGGAGGATCACTGAGTCTGAGCTGCTTAACGAGATCCTGTACCAAACAAACAAATAAATAAATAAAAGGGAAGAAGTCTGTTTTTTTTATTTTTCTGGGTCTTAAAAAGGATTTAAGGTGGGGGTGGTGGCACACACCTATAATCCCTGTACTTGGGGAAGTTGAGACAGAAAGGTTGCTAAGAGTTCAAGACCAGCCTGGGCTACATAGAGAGTTTAAGACTAGCCTGAAAAAATAAATAAATAAATAAATAAATAAATAAATAGACTAGCCTGATATGCATAGCAAGATCTTGTCTCAAAAATAAATAAATAAAAATTGAAATTAAAACAGTGAAAAGTTTATATTGAAAAGTATTTCTAAGGATAAATATTAGGAAAACACTTGTGTGCCAGGATACACATGGAGTTGAAAATAGATACATATTGTACTGAAGTATATTTGTTTATGAATATATTGATTTATGACCATATGTCCCAAAAAGAACGCAAGAATAGGAACAAAAGCTGGGTGTGGTGGCACACACTGGCAATCCTAGCACTTGGGAGGCTGAGGGAGGAGGGTTGGTGTGAGTTCAAGGCCAGCTTGGGCTACAAAGTGAGCTCAAGGCCTTTTTGAACTGCACAGTACCCTGTCTCAAGAAGATGAAAGAAAGAAAGAAAGAAAGAAAGAAAGAAAGAAAGAAAGAAAGAAAGAAAGAAAGAAAGAAAGAAAGAAAGAAAGGAAGGAAGGAAGGAAGGAAGGAAGGAAGGAAGGAAGGAAGGAAGGGAAAATATCTAGGGGCAAAAATGAGAGAATACTGAATGAAATTATAAAATTTAGCCATAGTGACCTAAAAATTTGTTGTACGATGTATACAAGTTTAAATCTAAGCTTCCTGGCAGTAAATGTGGGGGGAAAAATGTCCTAATACACAATTTTTTCTTTTCTTTTCTTTCTTCCTTTCTTTCTTTTCTTTTCTTTTTTCTTTTTTTTTTTTTATGGTTTGGGGACCTTGCACTTACCAAGGCAGGTGCTTATGCCACTGAGCTATATCCCTAGCCCAACAATATTTTAAAGATAAATTAAAATTGGTACCAAGAAAAAGTATATCAATTTGAAATTCAAAGTGCAACCAACCTGTAGGTATTCATTAAAGGGACCCTATGTGATAACTAAACATCTTTTTTTAAGTAATAAATGGATCAGAGACTGTCTCAGAGTTTCTTATAACCCGATAAGTGTAGGCAAATGATATTAATCCTGATTGTAATTCAGAAAAAGCCATTCCTAAAGGAACTGAAATATGCAATCTAGATTCTTAGATTCCCTGCTTACGTGGCTTGATCAGGAATATATTGTATAAAGTCTGAAATGTCTATGTGTATTTCAAATATCTCATGAACATTACTTATTTAAACACAATTTCTAATAAACACTGAGTGATAGAGGCATTAAGATTTTACTGATAAAATGTCTGTAGGATAACTGCTTTCTGTTGGCCAATTTAGCATCAATCTATGTGTGATAACAAACAGGACAATATTTAGAGGACTGAATTTTCCTTTGCAATTTTTTGCTCTTTGTTTTTCTTCCCATGATTCAAACAAACATTATGTGTTGATCTTTGATAGATAGAATCTAGAAAATAAATTGAGTTTCTGAAGGAATATTTTGAAATTGATTTTATTAGTATGCTTTGGTGCATGTAATGTTCACATTCATTATAAGGAATTTGTACCTGTTCATAATATATATTTGTATTTTAAAGATAATAGAGGGCCAGCCAAATAGCTCAGTGGATTAAAGTGCTTGCAAGCAGGAACAGTGGCCGGGGGTTCAATTCCCCAGGCCTGCCGTGCTGGCCCTACCTCTGGGGTGCACTGAGACAGTAATTGAGACTGGGTGTGGTGGTGCAAGCCTGTAATCCCAGCTCTTGGGAGGCTGTAAACAAGTGGATCACTATGAGTCTGATCTAGTTGTGAGATCCTGAACACCCTGTAGACCCGTCCCTAAAATACAAAAAATAAAAAAATAAAAAGATGAATAAAGATAATAACGATCAATAAAAACAATGTAGAATTTCAAAACAAGATAATAGGAAATTAACTGGTTATCATATTGCATATTGTTATCTTCAAAGTAGTTGCTCAGATTAACAGATATAGGTACGTAAGATCGATCAAATAATATAAACATTAACTGTTCCTTTCAATGAACTGAGAGAAATTAGCAGTATAATTATCTTAGCTATCTTGACTGTATATTCCTACCTTTTCTCCTTTCCCTCATCCCAGCTGTTCTTTTCTTTTGAGCAGTTTCTTTTCCTTTCACAATATCTGTTGTACTTTTTGGATCTTATTTACTCTTCCAGTTTTTTATGCTAGGGTGACAATATGATGTTTACACATACAAGTCTGATTTATTCCCCTTACAAGTATTGTTTCTAGTTGCAGCCATTTACCTATAAAAGCTTCAGTTTACCTTTCTTTATAGCTGAGAAGTACTCCATTATATATCTTGAATCTTCTTTTGTTTGCCAATTCTCCTCCCCACCTTCAACCCTCCTTCCCCCATCCATGTATAAAAACTTTGTTTCCATTTTTTCCTTCTATTTTCTTTTTTTCCCCCTTTCCCTTCCCTACTCCTTTTTTCCCCAGAAAATTTGAACATTTTCTTCCTACTTCTCAATATCTATCCTCCATTTTGGTCTTTATTCACACTTCGGGTCAATCCCACAAGAGATATAATATGATATTTAAACATGTTTATCCAATTTATTTCACTTAAAATTATGTTTTCAAAGTACACCCATTTACCTAAAAGTATCTCAAGTTCATCTTTCTTTATGACAATGTAGTACCCCATTGTATATAAAAACCACATTTTTTTAATACATTCATCTGTTGATGGGCATCTGGGCTGTTTCCAAGATTCAGCCATTAAAATAGTGCTTCTAAAAATATTTGTATACATCTATCACTGTACTATGATGCTTTTAACACTTTCAGGTAGATGTGAAGAAGGAGAATAGTGGGTCAAGTGGAATCTCTAAAAACTAGTTTTAGTTTTTGAAGAACTCTCCATACTAATTTTCATATAGGTTGTACCATCTTATACTCCCCACCAACAATAAAGTATTCCTTTTTCCCCACAACCTCACCAGCATTTGCTATTGGTTGATTCCTTGAAGATAGCATTCTTTCTGGAGTGAGATGTTCAATGTTTTTTCATATATTTATTTTGTACTTTTTCATTTTAGAAGTGTCTTCATTTGAAATGCCCATCTTTTAAAATGTATTTAGTACAGGGTCTACAGCGTTTCACTACACAGATTGGACTCGTAGTGATCCTCCTGTTTTCAGCCTTTCAAGCACTGGAATTACAAGTGTGCACCACCATACCTAGCCTCCTTTGCTGTCTCAGTGTGCCCCAGGGGCGGGGCTGGCACACAGGGATCGAACCCGGGTCCCTGCATCTGCCTAAGCAGGTGCTTTAATCTGCTGAGCTATCTGGCCAGACCTGAAATGCCCATTTTTGATTGAATCATTAAATTGGGGGGTATTGTGGTTTGTGTCTAGATGTTCCCCCAATTCCTCATGCTTTTTCAGAGGTGGCTGGATCTAGAGTATGTGGTGCTTGTATTAATTCATGGTGCAATGCTAGGATCAAGGGTACTAGAAGAGTGCTACATGCCCTAAGCAGCCTGGGTAAAGTATAAGGGACAAGAAGGGCTGTGGCCACCCTGTTATCTCTTTGCTACCTTCTGCATACCATGAACTTTTTTTTTTTTTTTGGACTGCAAGGCCTGTATGCCATCCACCCTGCCTTGAAACCAACCAATTGCAAACTGAAACCTCTACAAATTGTGAGCTAACTAAACCACTTCTCCTTTCCCTTTGGGTGTTGGGTATTTTGTCTCAGCAATGAGAAAAGTAACTAACCCAAAAGGTGTGGGCTTTTTTTTTTTTTAGTTATTTATATATTCTAGCTATCAGTCCTTTGTCTAGGAATAGCTGGTAAAAGTTATTTTGCTTATTCTCTGGGTTGTCCATTCACTCTGTTGGTGGTTTCTTGTGCTGTGCAAAAGCTTTTTAATATGATGTGATCACATTTATTGATTCTGTGTTATATTTTCTCTGTCATCAGGGTTTTATACATAAATCTTGCCTATTTTATCTTCCAGAAGATTAGTGTCCCTATTTAGGCTTTCAATCCATTTTTATTTTACTTTAGTGCATGGTTAGAGATATAGGTGTAGGTTTTATTTGGGGCATATGGAAAGTCAGTTTACTTAGCACCATTTATTAAAGAACTATCTTCTAATGAAGGTGTTTGGGTGGTAGCTGAGTATGTTTGGAGTTCTTTCTACATCTTCTATTCTGTTCTGTTGAGCCTAGGGTCTGTTTTGTTGCCACTATAATGCTGTTTTCATCATTGAGTTTTGTAGTATAATTTCAAGTTGGGAATTGTCTTTATTGCTCAGAATTATGTTTGTTATTCTAGGTCTTTTCTGGTGTCAAATGAATTTTAGAATTTCTTTTCTAGTTCTGTGAGGTATGGTCACAGAATATTGATATTTTGATTGGGATTGCATTAAATCTGCATAACAGTTTGGGAGTATAGCCATTTTCACTATGTTCGTTCCACCTATCCCAGAAAAGGTAAATCATTCATTTTCTAATGTCCTCTTTGATGTTCTTTTCAGAATACCATAGTTTTCAATGTAGGGATCTTTTAGTGCCTTCATTAGATTGATTCATAAGTATTTCATTTTTCTTGATGCTATTGTCAGAGGTGTCATTTTCTTAATTTCTCTTTTAGTGAGTTTATTATTTGTATACTGGCATGTTATTGATCTTTGAATATTGACTTTGCATTGTGCTATGCTTCCATGTTCAGTTATTAATTCCAGGAAGTTTTGGTGGAATTTTGGGAGTCTGTGTAGAGTATCATGCCATCCCTCAGCAAATAATGATAATTTAACTTCTTCCTTTTCTATCCATATTACTTTTATTTCTTTCTCTTGTATAATTGCTCTGGCTAATGTTTCCAAAACTATTCTGGAGAGGAGTCGTGATAGTAGGTATCCTTGCCTTTTTTCTGATTTTAGAGTAAAAAGCTTTTAGTTTTTGAACATTTAATATAGATGGATTATTATAGGGTTTTTTTTTCAAACTGAGGTAAAGATCTATTCAAATTTTCTGTAGGGTTTTTATCATGAATGTGTGTTGAACTTTGTCAAATGCTTCTTCATCATCTATTGAGATAATTGTGTGGTTTTTGCCATTGGTTCTGTTAATGTAGTGTATTACTTTTAATGATTTACAGGCATTGAACCATCCCTGAAGCCTTGGGATGAATCCTACTTGGTCATACTGTAAAAATTTCTTGATGATTTGTTTCATTCTATTTGCCAGTATCTTATTGAAAAAATTTAAATCTATGTTCATTAGCGATACTAGCTTGTAGTTCTCTTTTTTGGTTGAATCTTTCTCTTCTGATTTTGGTATCAGGGTAATGCTTGCTTCTCAGAATGAATTTGGAAAAATTGCTTCTATTTCAATTTCATTGAAGAGTTTGAGAAATGGTGACATTAGATCTTCTCTACATTTCTTGTAGAATTTAGCAGTGAATCTGTCAGGACCTTGACTTTTGTTAGTAATTTTTAAATTATTTCTTCAATTTCATTGACTGGCACTGGGTTTTATAGAACTCTTATATTTTTTGATTCAGTACTGGTAATTCATATGCATCTAGGGTGGGACTGGGGAGATGGCTTAGTAGAAGAAGTGCTTCCCTGGCAAGTAATGAGTTTAATCCCCGGTTAAAAACAAAAAACAAACAAACAAACAAAAAAAAACCATATGCATCTAGGAACCTGGACATTTCTTTTACATTGTCTATCTTGTTGGAGTACAGGTTTTTGAAGAAAGTATTGATTGTTTGGATTTCTTATTCTTGTTTAGAAAGGGCCTTTTTCACTTCACAGTTATGCTCATTAATAGTGTGGTATTTCTAAATTTTATCAACTGTGTTGTGATCATCAAAAGTTACAAAAGCAAATTCTCTTTTTCCCACTCTGCCTGTTTTCCATAACTTCTATGGTTTCAATCTTGCCATATTTTTCAAAGTAGTCTCTCAAATTATATTCTTCTGTATCTTATTTAATACCACCAACAAAGTTTTTCTTCACTGTTATATGGGCACCAGGCTTTACTGAATCCTCTCTAGAAACAGCTCTCTTTGGTTCCACTACACACCCATCAACTTTGTGTGTTCGAGCACACTTTGCTACATCCACATCTTCAACGCAAGAGTAAGTCACAAAACCAAAGCCTCTGGAGTATTTTGTTTGAGGATCTCTCATTACCACACAATCTGTGAGTGTGCCCCATGTCTCAAAGTGTTTTCTCTTAAATTATCATCAGTAAGTTCAAAACTCAGGCCACCAATAAACAGCTTCCTCAACTTCTCTGGTACCTTTGGATCATGGCTCTTCTACCCCTGGTGGTGACAGCAATGGCCAGAGTCTGGCTGGGGGCAACTGGGTGGTGGTTCTTACCTCCATTTTGAGACCGGACTCGCCTCTTCCAACTCGAGTTCAACATGGGACCAAGAGGAAGAGCGAGGTCCAGTGCTTAATTGACATTTTTATGTTTCAGAAACAACTTTTAGCATATTTACATGCGCTGTTCTTATCAATTGAGTACAGTTGTATATGTTGGTGTGGTGCATTAACCTAGTCATTAGCTCCAAGAATGAGTTCCATAATAAAAGACTGATTTTTTTGAGGGTGCAGTACAGAAGCTCTGCATTGTGGCTTGTTACCCAGAAGATTGCAGAGTGTTTGAAATTTATATATCAAGTTAGAATTCTGTAGGGCCAGGGAGATGGCTCAGTAGAATGCTTGCCTGGCAACCACAAGGGCCTGAGTCCAATCCCCAGTTCTGCAAAAAAAATAAATAAATAAAAATTCGGTGGCAGGTTGCTATTGTTGGATCATACAGTAGATCCCTTGAGTTTGTGAGCAAAGCTATCCTCTCTACTATGTTTGCTATTTTCCTTTGAGAAATAGTTCCTTTTGGGTTTACATTCTTTTAATTCATAATATCATACAGTTATTATTTGTGTGCCTTTGTGTTCATATGCTGCATTTTGTTTGTTTGTTTTTTTATTTGGGGATTGGATCTCTCTATGTTGCCATAGTTGGCCTCATACTTACCTCATATTTTGTAATCCTGCCTCAGCAGCTTGAGAAGCTGTGTGCATTTTTCCAGATAAAAGTTTATAGTGTTTTAAAATTCAAATGGGAAAATAAAGGTCCAGAGATAGTATAACACATATAACATATGGGGGGAGGAGTACCAGCAGAGACCACCAGGCTTGTGTAAAGGCAATATGACGGGGAATTTATTGTGTCTGGACACAGGCAGGCAGAGAGTGATAAGACCTTCTGCCCTGAACAGAGAATAATATGTCCCTTTTGTAGAGATCAAAAGAAAGCAGAGGACATTAGGCAGAAAGATATTAATAAACATTTGTGGTCAAAGTTCTTGGGCAGTCTTACACCTCAATGGGCAAAATCCTTAAAGTGTCCACTGTAAATTTTTGTGTCTCTCCAGATGTCCCCAGATGTCCTACAACCTACAAAATTCCTTGCCCTATCTTATTTCATCCATGACATCCTATGTTTGCCAGGGACAACTTTCATACTGAGCTGAGTTCTCTGTGAAGAGCAGTGTCTCTGCTGGCAAGCAGGTTGGGAACTTGGCGAGTCAAGTCTGATTCAAATCTTACAGATAGCAAAAGACCAAACATACAAATGAAGAGCAAATTAGGAATAATTTCACTGATGTTTAAAATAAAGTTATAATTCTATTAGTTAACATAACTTGCCTTTACTGTTGGAGTATAAAAATAAATAAGTGAAATAGAAGATTGGACCTGGCATCAGATCCAAGAGCATGTAAGAATATGACACAGATAGCAATATAAATCCATGGGAAAGAACTATTCAAGAAACACTATTTGGACAATTGCCTTTCATACTGGAAAAAAATAAAATTAGATTCTAACTCAATTACTGGGGAAAAATGAGTTCTATATGATCTGAAATGCAGATGTAGAAAGCAAATTTTTAAAAGTTTTAGAAGCAAATATTGAGCATATATTTTTGACCTCAATATAAATGATTATTAAAGAATACTCTAAGCACAAACCATAGACAGAGCGATTCACATACTTGACCATTTCAAAATTAAAAACATTAATATGACTAGACTCACCAAAAGCTAAACTAAGAAATGAGAAAAACTGACAAATGATATTAACTACATAATAGAATGACTTTAACAATATTTTACAAATTAATAAGAAATAGAGGGCCGGCCAAATAGCTCAGCAGATTGAAGCACCTGCTTCAGCAGATGCAGGGGCCAGAAGTTTGATCCCTGGGCCTGCCATGCTGGCCCCACCCCTGGGGTGCACTGAGACAGTAATTGAGACTGGGCGTAGTAATCCCAGCTCTTGGCAGGCTGTAAACAGGAGGATCACTATGAGTCCAATCTATGCAGTGAGAGTTCCTATAGACTCTGTAGACCCTGTCCTAAATACAAAAGAAAGAGAGAGAGAAAGAAAGAAAGAAAGAGAGAGAGAGAGAGAGAGAGAGAGAGAGAGAGAGAGAGAGAGAGAGATCCAGAAAATAAAGAGCCAGTGATAGTATAACACATATGACATATGGGAGGGGGGAGTACCAGCAGAGACCACCAGGCTTGTGAAAGAAAGGTCAACTGTAAAGAAAGGTCAAAAGAAATAAAAAGCCACTCACAAAAGAGGAAAGTGAAACGCATATTAAACATATCAAAATATATTCAGTCTCACTAATGAAAGAAATGAGATTAAAATAAAATACCATTTTCTGACTATGAGATTGGAAAAAGTATAAATCCTAACAATATCAAGTATTGGTATGGATATGGAGAAATAATAAGACACTCTTAGTACTGGCAGAACTGTAAATTGGTGTGGGCAATTTATGGAGCAATTTGGCAGTAGCTAATAAAATTGAAAATGTATATATTATATGACTTGCAATTCTACTCATGGTAAGGCTCATCCTGGGAACTTTTTACAGTGTAGTAATATCAGCCTCTGTGTACACATATGTAGGTTTTTTTTTCTTTTTTATGTATTTAGGACAGGGTCTACAGGGTCTCACTACACAAATCATACTCCTTGTGATTCTCCTGCTTTCAGCCTCCCAAGTGCTGGGATAACAGGCACACACCACCACACCCAGTCTCAATCTTTGTCTCAGAGCACCCAGGGGCGGGGCTAGTACTCTGCCTAAGCAGGTGCTTTAGTTCACTGAGCTATCTGGTTGGCCCTCATAGTTCTGATATAACTCTGCAACATAAATCATACCTAGCCAAACTGTAGAATCTTAATGTAAGCCATGTAAGGGAGACAAAGACACAAGAATTGTGTAAAAGAGTGCAATTATGCCAGGTTCAGTTCTCAGCCTTTGGATAAGAATCTGCTGAGTGAGTGCCAACAAGAATTAAGCTGCTTCCTGAGAAGAAGGCATTGGTGCCCTGTCTCTCTACATGAAACTTCCACAGAACATTTAATTACCTTACAGAAGTGTTTGCAAATGTATGCAAAAAGATATGAATAAAGATAACCACTGCAATGTTATTTTAGTATCAAAATAGTAAAATAACCTAAAAATAAAGGAATGTTAATAAATTAATAGCTTTTTCATATTCTACTATGCCATATAACCATAAAAAGAAGTTATATATGTGTGTGTGTGTGTGTGTGTGTGTGTGTGTTTTCATGCTATGCTGAGGATTAAGCATGTAGCCTTTTTACTAGGCTACATCTCTATCCCCTTTCTCTATTCTTTTATTTTGAATCAGGATCTTGCCAAGTCATGGAGTTGAGCAGGCTAGATTCAATCTTAAGATCCTCCTCCCTCAGCTTTTCAGAGTGCAGAGATTATACACAAGTGCCACCACACTCGGCATGCAGCTTTCACTTGTGTGGAGATTATGGTGGTGATGGTAGTGGTGGTGATAGTGGTGATAAAAGCTTCAGAAAACCATGTTTTGTCTACATTAAAGTCTTCAATTTCCTATAACTACTAATACAACCTTCTTGCTTAGGTAGGGATTTTGGATCGACAGAGAACATTGGCCTTGCTGGAAGAGTTCTATGACCAAAGTTCACAAACACTTAGGAGTTTACTCCGAAACCCAAGACAATGTGAGTACTATTCAGATGGTGTAACATCTTCAAAATGGGGTGTCACATACTCTAATATGATCATTCTACCTCTCAGTGAATCCCTTCACATAACTTTTTGAGTTGTGATGACTCTGGCTATAGCTACTTGTTTGTTCCCTCACAAAATTGACTCTTCATCACACCTAGATGCGTGTTTCATTACAATGTAATATGCAAAAGTATCATATCAGCACTAAATTTTAAATTTATTTAAATGAAGAGAGACTTTAATGATATTTTGAATGTTTTAGCAATTAGTTGTTAGGTGTTACTCAGCTTAAATGCTCAATTTAGAATTCTAAAATTTCTGAGAAAAATATTTACTTCTCCCAAGCATTTTTACTTATATACTGTTATTTGTACTTACATATCTTACATGGTAAGATATCCTTTTTATATTTCTACCAAAATAAATAGAACTACTGGTTTTATATTTTTAAAAAGAGAAAGGCTTTTAATCAATAGGTTTTCTGAACAATATCTTATTTTTGTGTGAAGATTTACTACTTGGATATTTTAAAATATGTGAATAATGTACATAGAATATCCCTAAGATTTATGGGAATCATGATATTATGATTTAACACTAAATGTTTTGATGGTTTTAGGGACAATCTGTGGTGTGAGTCCTACTCTGTGTAGTCTTGGACACCAGGGTTTTCTTGTTGTTTTGCACTACTGGGACTAGAACCTAGGACTTACTGCTCATTAAGCAAGTATTCTACTATCATAGTATAGTTCTACCTGTTGTTTAATAATGGGATTCTGGTGAATGCTTTTCCTAAGGTTCTTTTTTTTTTAAAAAAAAATGGAGATTGAATCCAGAGCCTCATGCATCCTAAGCTATACGCCAACCTCACCTCTATCCCTAGATTTCTGAACCAGGTGCCCATATGAGTTGTGGAAAGATTGAAGAATAAAAGAGAGAGGAAAAAAGAAGGGAGAAGAAGTGAACATTGGAAAAATATAAATTCAGTAAAAGATTGCCATGGATAGAAGCTTGCTCTTATTTTATATTGTAGATATTGAAAAGATATTTGAGATGGAAAAATATGTCCTTTTCCCATCTTTATGCTATGCTTATTATGGGAGGACCACAAAATTAGTAGACAAATTTTATTTGCTTTGTCAGTATAAACAACATTCCAAATAGCAAGATGCAAAATTATGTTCATTTCCAAAGCCATACTTTTTAGGAAGGAACACCTAATTTATAGCACTGAACATTAAACAAAGTAATAGAAATTCAACAATGTTGTTGTATTGCATAATGTTATCTTCAATTTAGTTGTTTAGGTTACCGGATATAAACCTGAAAAACTGGTTTTAAAAAGAAGTCATAAGAAATTTAGAATTAAAAAGTTAAGTATCAACTACTCCTTTCAATAGATGAGCAGAAATCAGCAGTACAGTTATCCAAACTATCTTACATATATACACGAGTATATCTTTTCCCCTTTTTTCTTTTGTCCTTTTCCTCATCTCAGTTTTTTATCCCATTGAACAGATTCTTTCCATTTCACAGTATCTACTGTACCTTCCATATTTTATTTACTCTTTCAGGTTCTCACACTAGCAAGACAATACCATGTTTGCACATGTGGGTCTGATTTGTTTCACTTACTAATACAGTCTCTAGTTGCATCCATTTACCTATAAAGTCCTCAAATTTATCTTTTATATAGCTGAGTAATACTCAGTTGTGTAATAATACCACATCTTCTTTATCAATTCCTTAGTTGATGGGCATTTGGGTTGTTTCTAAGATTTAGCTATGACAAATTGCACTGCTCTAAACCTGGCTGTACATATATCACTGTGGTATGATGATTTCAGTTTTGGAAAAATACCTAGGAGGGGAATATCTAGGTTGAACAGGACCTCTAATCCTAGCTTTCTAAGAAATCTCTACATTGATATCCATAGTGGTACCAGTCTGTACTCCTACCAATAGTAGACAAGGATTCCTTTTTCCCCACAGCCCCTCCAGTACTTGTTATTGGTTGGCTTCTTGATGATAACCATTCTTCCTGGCATAAGATGGAATCTCAGTGTTTTAATTTGCATCTCTTGAATGACCAGTGATGTTGAACACTTTTTCATATATTTATTTGCCATTTTGATTTCTTCTTTTGTGAAGTGTATGCCCATTTTTGGATTAGATCTTTGAATTTGGGAAGCCTGATTTTTAAAAAATTCTTTGTATGTTCTAGATAGAAGTCCTTTGTCAGAGGGACAGTCAGCTACAATTTTTCCCTAATTCATGGATTCTTTTTTTTTTTTACTCTGTTGGTGATTTCTTTTGATAGGCAGAAACTTTTCAAAAAGATGCAATCCTAATTGTTGATTCTTTTAACTATTTCCTGTGCAGTTTAGTTTTTGTTCATCTACTCTTTACCTACCCCTATGTCTTTATGATTTCTATCTACTTTCTCCTCCTGAAGATTTAGTTTTTTCATTTTAATATTTAAGTCTTTGATCCATTTTGACTGTAGTTTTGTGTATGGTGAGAGGCATGGTTCTAATTTTAGCCTTCAGCATGTGGAAAGCCAGGTTTTCCAGCACCATGTATTAAAAAAGCTATCTTTCTTCCAGTGAACATGTTTGACCCTTTTGTTAAAGATAAAGTGGCTGAGTGTGTTTGTAATTGTATCTGCATCTTCTTCTTTTTTTTTTTTTAAAAAAAAATGTAATTAGTACAGGGTCTATAGGGTCTCACTACTCAGATCAAATTCGTGATTCTCCTGTTTTCAGCCTCATAAGTGCTGGGATTACAGGCATCTGCCACTGCAGTTGCAGTCTCAGCACACCCTGGGGCCAGGGCCGACACAGCACACTGGGGATGGAACCTCGATTGCTGCACTTTGACTAAGCAGGTGCTTTTATCCACTGAGATATTTGGCTGGCCCTGTATCTGCATCTTGTAATCTGTTCCATTGATCCTCAGGTTTATTATTGATTGATTGATTGATTTGCTACTACCATGCGGTATCACAGTCACTTAGTAGCATAATTTCAAGTCAGGGTTTGTAGTGACTCCTTCTTTTTATTTTATTGCCCAGGATTGATTTTGCTCTTCTATGTATCTTCTGGTTCCAGAAGAATTTTAGATCTATGGTATTTTAATTAGGATTATGTTGAATCTATATAACAATTTTGGAAGTATAGCCATTTTCACAATGTTGGTTCTTCCTATCCATGAGCAAGGAGTATCTTTCCATTTTCTAATATCCTCTTTAATCTCTTTTTTCAGAGTACTGTTATTTTCACTGTATAGATCTTTTACTTCCTTGGTGAGATTGATTCCCACAGTTAATTTTTGGAGGTGTTATTGTGAAAAGCATGATTTCCCTAATTTCTATCTTGGCGCATTCATTGTTTGTGTATTAAAATACTATTGGTCTTTGAGTACTGACTTTATTTATTTTTTAAATTCAATTTTATTGTATTTTGAAGCATAAAAACAAGGAAAAACAAATAGAGAAAAGACAGAAACAGGGTAACATACAATAATATGTTACAGATTTTCAAAACAGGAATAGCTAACAATGAATACTATATTATCTATTTTTATCATCAAATCTTGTTCAGATTTACAGAAATAGTTATGCAAAATTGAACAAATAACTAAATATTAACACTTGCTTTCAAAAAATCTTAATTTTTTTCCTTGTTTTTTTAAAAAATATTTTAGGGAAAGTATAATAACTGATAGGACATGAAAAATGGTACACATTTAGAAGACCAAGATGAGAGGTATTCAATCATGGGTTTTGTATTACACATTGCTATCCTCAACATAGTTGTGTAGATCACAGATATCAAGATACAAAGTTAGTCAAGGTGAAAATTCTAAACATTAACTGCTATTTTCAAAAAATGATGGAAATTATTAGTACAATCAACTCAACCATCCTGTATATTTACTTGCATGTTTTTCTCCTTTCCTTTTCTCATATCTTTTCTCTTTTTTCTCATCGTTGTTGTTTAATTCTTAAGTTCATTCTCTTTCCATTTTACTATATCTGTTATAACTTTCAAGTTTTATTTATTCTTTCATGCTCTTACACTAGGGAGACAATACTAGGCATGTGGGTCTTCTTTGTTTTACTTATGAGTATAACCTCTAATTGCATTTCCTTTCCTACAAAGGCTTTGAGTTTGTCTTTCTTTATAGCTGAGTAGTACTCAATTATATAAAAATATCACATCTTTTTCATCTGTTCCTCAGGTGATGGTCATTTTGGTTGTTTTCAAGATTTGGCTATGACACATTGTGCTACTATAAATGTGCCTGTATATATATATATCACTATGGTATGATGTTTTCAGGTTTTTTGGGAAAATACCTAGAAGGGGAATAGCTGGATTGAATGTGATTTTCAGTCCTAGTTTTTTGAGGAGCCTTCACACTGATTGCCATAGTGGTTGTACCAGTCTATTTTCTCACTAGCAGTGGAAAAGTGTTCTTTTTTTCCTACATCTTCTCCACCATTTGTTATTAGTTGATTTCTTTATGATGTCATTCTTTCTGGGGCGAGATGGTATCTCAATGTTGTTTTAATTTGCATTTCTCAAATGACCAGTGCTGCAGAACATTTTTTCATGTATTTATTTGCCATTTGTATTTCTTCCTCTCAGAAGTATAGATTCATCTCAGATGCCCATTTTTGGGTTGGATCTTTAAATTTTGAGGGCCAATTTTTTTTTTTTTAGTTCTTTATATAGTTTAGATAAAAGTCCTTTGTCTGAGTGATTGTTAGTCACGATTTTTCCCAATTTGTGGGTTGTTTTTTCACTCTGTTGGTGATTTCTTTTAACATACAGAAGCTTCTCTAAGATGAGATCCCAGTTGTTGATTCTTTGGAGTATTACCCATGCAGTTTGTTTTTTGTTCCCAAACTGCCTACTCCTATGTCTTCAAGATTTCTACCTACTTTCTTTTTCAGGAGATTTAGTGTTTCTGTTTTAATGTTTAGGTCTTTAATCCATTTAGACATTAGTGCATGGTGATAAACCTGTGTCTAGTTTTAGTTTTTGGCATGTAGAGATCCAGTTTTTCTGGCATCATTTGTTAAAGAGGCTATCTTTCTTCCAGTGAACATATTTGTCCTCTTTGCCAAAGATGGCTAAGTGTATTTGTAGTTGTATTTGCACCTTCTAATCTGTTGCATTAATCATCAGGTCTTTTTCTTGTCAGTAATATGCTGATTTTATTACAGTAGCTTTGTAATGTAATTTCAAGTCAGGGATTGTAATGCCTCCTGCCTTGCCTTTGTTGCCCAAGATTGCCTTTGTTATTCTAGGTCTTTTCTGGTTCCAAGTAAATTTTAAGAATGTTTTCTCTAGACCAGTGAGGTACATTGATTATATTTTGATAGGGATTGCATTAAATCCATGTAACAATTTTGGGAGTAGGGGAATTTTTACAATGTTGGTTCTTCCTATCCAGGAGCAAGGAATATCTTTCCATTTTGTGATATCTTGTTCGATCTCTTTTTTTAGAAGGTTATAAGTTTCATTGTAGAGATCTTTTACTTCCTTTGTTTAATTAATTCCAAAGTATTTCATTTTATTGGATGCTATTGTGAAGGGTATTGTTTCTCTAATTATTCTCTCAGTTTGTCGTCTGTATAGAGGAATGCTATTGATTTTTGGGTGTTGACTTTGTATCCTGCTATGCTACTGAATTTGTTTATTAATTCTAGGAGCTTCTTGGTGAAGATTTTGGAGTCTTTCAAGGACAGTATTGTGTCATCTGCAAATAATCATAGTTTAATTTCTTCTTTTCCTATTTTTATTCCTTTTATTTCTTTCTCTTGTCTAATGGCTCTAGCTAATGATTCAAGAACTATATTGTATAGGAGTGGTGATACAGGACATCCTTGTGTTATACCTGATTTGAGAGGAAAAGCTTTCAGTTTTCCTCCATTTAGAATTATGTTGGCTGATGGTTTGTCATAGATGACTTTTATCAGGTTGAGGCATAGGACATCTATTTCAATTTTCTGTAGGGTTTTGATCATGAATGAGTGTTGGACTTTTTCAGAAGTCTTTTCTGCATCAATTGAGATGATCATGTGTTTTTTGGTTTTAGCTCTATTGATATAGTGTATTACATTTATAGATTTGCATATGTTGAACCATCTTTGTATCCCTGGGAGTAATCCTATTTATGGTTGTATAATCTTCTTGAAGATTTGCTATATTCTATCTACTAGTATTTTATTGAGGTTTTTTGCATCTATGTTTATGAAGGAAATTAGCCTGTAATCCTCTTTTTTGGTTGGATCTTTCTCTGGTTTTGGTATCTGTTATGGTTTGTGTCTAGGTGTCCCCCCAAAGCCTCATGCAATCTTGGGGTGGCTTCTGGAATTTGTGAATGATTACTGCGGGTGTGGTTGCTGCACCTGCCCTGGGGCAGGTAATTTGCATTACAATGTAAGGTGGGAAGAGAAGCTAGCTGCTTGAGCTGCTGCTACCCGTCCCTTGTGCTCTTGCCCTTTGCCACCACCATGAAAAGTTGCTTTCTGCTATGTGCTGCTCTGTGTTGGACCCAGCTGAGTATGGACTGAAACCTCCAGTAACTGAGCTAAATAAACCTTTCCTTCCTTCATTTTGAGTGTCGAGTATTTGTCCCAGCAACTAGAGAAGAGTAACTAAGACAGTATCAGTATAAGACTTGCCTGTAGGAATGATATGAGGAATATTGCTTTCTTTTCAGTTTCATTGAAGAGTTTGAGAAGGATTAGGATTAAATCTTCTCTAAATGTCTTGTAGAATTCAGCTGTGCATCCATCACAGCTGGGCTTTTCTTTGTCACCAAGGGTTTTTTTTTTTTAAATTACATTTTAAATTTCATTGGCTGATATTCAGAGTTTTTATATCTTCTTGATTTACTTTTGGCATTTTGTACCTATCTAGGAATCTGTCCATTTTTTCTGTGTTTTCGAATTGCAGTGAAACTAATAATTAATACATTGTACCTTGTTATCTTCTTAGTGGTTATCCATAGTATAAGATGCAAACAGGATATCCTGTCTGAACACTATTAATACAAATCTTTCTTCTCATTGAATCAAGCGAAAGCAGCAGTATATCTATCCTAACTATTCTGCATGTAGAGATACAAAATGCTCCCTCCTTTGTATCACCTTTTTTTTGTTTAGTCCTGTGAGAAATGGGTATTCTATTGGCATCTAAATACTATAGTTGTGTGAATTTGGCAAAACAATCCAACACAGTGCAGCAGTCCACAATAGTAGTGGGTTATCTGCAGAAGCTGTTGACTTGAGCCTTTCACAGCTCAGCATATTAATATGGCTTTATTTTATATACCTCACTTTTATACTTTTCTGCTGGATGGTTAAGACCAAAATAAAGCAAGACCTACATAACAAGAAATGTGACTTTTGTATCTGATAAGGTCAGTCAAGTACCCTCAGGATTTATCCTGTAACCCTGTACTGCAGTTTGCCAATCCTTTGTCAGTGTCAGCCATGTGGATGAGTCACAGCCATTGCTTGACCAATTTGCTCTCTGTGAAAGACTGAGAGAATGTTTTCTCTCCATGTGACTCTCCTTAGGTACACTCTACATCATCGATCATGTTGCTCTGTGGCCCCATAATCTCCTTGATCACAAAATTTGGGACACAACTGAGTTACAAGATGTTAAAGTATAGGTTCTTCTATGTCCTGAGTCTTCACTGACCTTGAGAGGCTAGGGCCAAAATGTTGGCTGTTCTTGCAGCTCTTCTCTTTCTCTCATGTTTGGTCTGCAAACTTAGGTTGTTAACCTTCCAGAAGAGAAGCTTGTTATTACCCTATAACATATGCAGTTGGGTTTAACTTCACTATCTCTTTGAATATCAATCTTAGGCATAACATGAAACAGGTATTTTCCATCAAGTATTGATATGGTAAACATTAAGTCCCTGCAGAATATGGAGAAAAAAAAA
>NW_004524648.1:3802010-3803451 GCF_000260255.1 Octodon degus | reverse complement strand
CCTACATAACAAGAAATGTGACTTTTGTATCTGATAAGGTCAGTCAAGTACCCTCAGGATTTATCCTGTAACCCTGTACTGCAGTTTGCCAATCCTTTGTCAGTGTCAGCCATGTGGATGAGTCACAGCCATTGCTTGACCAATTTGCTCTCTGTGAAAGACTGAGAGAATGTTTTCTCTCCATGTGACTCTCCTTAGGTACACTCTACATCATCGATCATGTTGCTCTGTGGCCCCATAATCTCCTTGATCACAAAATTTGGGACACAACTGAGTTACAAGATGTTAAAGTATAGGTTCTTCTATGTCCTGAGTCTTCACTGACCTTGAGAGGCTAGGGCCAAAATGTTGGCTGTTCTTGCAGCTCTTCTCTTTCTCTCATGTTTGGTCTGCAAACTTAGGTTGTTAACCTTCCAGAAGAGAAGCTTGTTATTACCCTATAACATATGCAGTTGGGTTTAACTTCACTATCTCTTTGAATATCAATCTTAGGCATAACATGAAACAGGTATTTTCCATCAAGTATTGATATGGTAAACATTAAGTCCCTGCAGAATATGGAGAAAAAAAAAAAGAAAAATATTTAAAGAATATGAATGAACATTTACATATTTTTGCACAGATATTTAGAAATCTAACAATATACAGCATTGTAGCAGGACAGTCCTGTGACTTTTTTTTCTTGAGTCTTTTTTTCATTTATTACCCTTTTAAAAAAACAACAAAAAACCATTTACTTGAGAGACAGTATGGTAATAATTGGTATATCATGACAAGAAGTATGTATTTAGAAGGCCAGAATGACAGGAATTCCAAGCGTGATCCTTCTATTACACATTGTTATCTTCAGTGCAGTTGCTTGGTTCACAGGTATCATCATACACAGTTAGTCAGGGTGAGAATCCTGCCAATTAACTGCTAGTTTCAAAAACCTGCTGAGGTTTCTCAGGATCATTGCCTTACCATCTTGTGCATATTAATGTATGGCTTTGCCTCTGTCATGTTTCCCAACTTTTCTCCTTGCCCTTTCCTCATTGCCCAATCCTCAAATTCTCACTTTCCTTTTAATTGTGTTATACCTTTCTATTTGTATTTCTTCTCTTGAGTTCTTATACAGGGAGACTATACTATATTTACACATGTGTGTCTGTTTTATTTCATTTGTGAGTATATCTTCAAGTGGCATCTACTTAAATATAAATGCTTCAGGTTTATCAGTCTTTGTAGCTGAGTAATACTCCATTGTATAAAAATACCACATGTTTTTCATCCATTCCTCAAGTGATGGGCATCTTGGTTGTTTCCAAGATTTGGCTATCACAAATTGTGCTGCTCGGAGGGTCGCGCCGCTGCTGCCCCTTCGCCGCCTGCCCCCGCACCCTGCGCCCTCCGGAAGCGCGGAGTCGGCAGCGGCTGCAGCTCCGCCCCGCGCTGCTCCTCC